>NC_051186.1:2327166-2666288 GCF_013339695.2 Rhipicephalus sanguineus
AGTGTGTACCATATGACAACTATATCACGATATTCACAGGCGGTGTGGCCACTTGGAGCTCCTCATTAGTAGTATGGCACGTTTGTTCAAGAGCTACAAACACTCCACCCATTCCAGATGAGGGATAGGCGCCCAGCTTTTGTGGATCGAGAGGAGTTACCTCGTTAAAGGGGTGGTGCCACCAAATTTGTGGCTTGCGCGTTCTTTCCTCTAAGCGTTTCCTATAGCTCCAGGAAGCATGATGCAGGCACCAAGATTCATGTATTCTCGCTAAATAATTTAATATTGCCTTTTGATGTGGACAACTTTCGGTTTCAGTTTCTGGGCGCCGAGGTTGGGCAGTGCCGTAGAAGTATAGGAGGCGTGACCACATGACCACACAAGGCTGTGGCGCACTTAGCCAGGAAGCGATCGAAACTCGGCGAGTGATGTAGCAACCGATGCTTTGCCAGTACTATAGTGAACTAGAATATATTCTAGTTCACTACAGCCGGTACGTACGTTGCGGAAGTGGCGGAGGTCCGGAGGTCACTCACGTTACTACAGCAGATTTGGCGTGACATCACTACAACTTTCGCTGCCCATCCTACAGATCAACGTCAGTGTTGGCACGCTAGCGATGGGTTTCAATCGGGAGAATGGGCATTTAGGTACACTTTGGGAGTGAATTAAAATATATTCTAAAAGTTTGCTGTGTCCGACCCTTCGTGTGGAGTGTCCTCGCATACAGAGGAAACCCACAACAGGCTTGTTATAGCCTCGAAATTTGATGGCACCACCCCTTTACTGCATTTACCTGGCATAGCTGGTACTGACTTACCATTACACTAGCGAAGACACACTACAGGTTAGACAGAAACTAGCAGTTGTCCTGTGCGGTGCTGAGCTGTGTGTAGTGTGTGTTCGTTAGGATAACAGATGATGGAGAGGAGGCTCACCGGAAATTACGTAAGATATGGCTCCGCCCGTTATCCCCAGGAGAAGTTCCCAGTGCAAATAACACTTAATAAGCTGCAGATACAAAGGCCATGCGTCCCTTCCCAGCCAACACGTTACCTCGGAGCAGGCAGGCGGAGGGGCAGGTGCGGAGGATGCCGGCTCCTCCGCGGAGGGGCTGCCCGTGCTGCCGCGCTGGGGCTCCAGCAGACCCAGGTGAGAGGCGAACAGTGGAACTGAAGGGTTACGCAGCTGGCGTGATACCAGGCCACCCATCAACGGGATCACCACACACCCATGCCGACAGGGCAGGCATGACAGCGACAACGATGGGAGAAGTGGCAACAGCAGGCAGGGTTAGTGGGCAGCACAGCGACGCAGCAGTTGTGGATGTTAGTGGAAGAGAGAGAGGGGGAGGAGTGGAGGATGCATAGAGTGAGAGAAAGGAACGAGAAACAGAAACGTGTTAGCAAGTACGGCAGTTGAAGAAAAGTGTTAATAAGCTGCAATCTTTCAGATCCAGATGAGTACTTCCCTGAATTCATTATGAGACAATATTAGCAATAACATTGACTGCACTTGCAGTGACACTATAACTTATGTAAGAACTTTTAGAAGCTTACGCAGTACTAAACTTATAGCAAATGTGCTTAAACACTGGCACAAACATAACAGAGGACATCTTTTTAACGAAAAAAGACTTGGAACTAATGCTACTACAAAGGGGATGCTTAGGGTGCAACATAGAAGCCATTCCAATCAATAGGCACCAGTTATGTGTGAGCGTGTGCCCTAGAGGGGACAACTCCCGGACAACTGACCAGGGCGAGGTAATTAGTTTCAGTGTGAAGGCCCACCTATCTGAAAAGTGATGTCCACCTTTGGACAATGAAACCATGTGATAACTTTTCTTGAAAGCTGGCTCGACAGACAACCCCTGTAAGCTGACAAGCTGTCCACCACAACAAGGCTTTCTCATCCTGCTTACACTTCACCACAATGTCATGGAATGTCCCCAGGCAGCAATGCGATAAAAGTGACAGAATGCTATTTCATCATAATGGTGAACTTTCCTGTGAAACAAGTTAGGACCAGACCCTCGCTACGCTGTGACCTAGGTGCCTTTAGCCAGTAGGCTGTGGCCTAAAGAGAACTTGAAAGAAACAACCTTGCCCATCCGGGCACATCCAGCTGCCTGTTACTCACAATGTTCCTAGAGTCAATGGACAGACTCTGAAGCAAGTGCTGACAGGACTGTGAGCCATTCCAGCTGAACTTCAGCGACGGGGCACGGTCCAGATCCTGGAGCTGCTCCCACAGTCTGCATGCATCAAAATATGTGTGCAATGTTAGAGCAATCGGAGCTAGATTCAGAGCACGAAAGCACATTGCAGATTTTGATCTAAGGGCAGTGGACAGTGTGTCTGTCCACTGTCTAGGTCTGTTGTTATGGACTAGTCAAGCCTAGCCCTAACACACCATGTTGCCACGCTATAGGCCATTTAAAGGTCATGATGGCATGAACCAAGCACTCATCTCACATGCGCCTCGCAATGGCTAAGGTCAACATTGACCAGGCACTCACCTTACATGTGCTTCACAACAGGTAAGGGCCACAAAGTCTTCATCCTCCTGTGCAGAGACAGTACTTGATGGGGAACCCTCGAGGGCGTAGGCCCTCTGGAGCAAGTTCTCGAATGAGCCATCTCCTGAGGCCAGCTGAAAATGGCGGACTGTGCAGATGTTGCAGTGCTTGTGGTTTAAAGGAAACACCAAACAAAACAATTTGTTGCGTTAGTAGATCAGCCCTCTGCAGTTCAAAAAACAAAAAAAAAGCTGTTTTTAACTTGATCAGAGGCTTGGCAAGCCAGAAGAGAACATCGACGAGTATGGTTAACACCTTCAGCTTCCTCCACCAGCCCACTGTGCTATCATGAATTTTCACTGTGTGTACTTGACACAACCTAACTCTCTAATGATAACGATAAAACAGACTACACACCCACTGTGGTGGCATAACATGCTGCAAAGTTTGCAATTCATAGTATGAGGGAACAGGTTTGATTCTAGCCCACAGCAACCGCTTGTGGATGGGAGGAAAATGCAAATGCAACAATGCCTGTGTACTTCAATGTAGATGCACGTTAAGGAACCCAAAAATTAATCCGGATTCCCCCAGTACAGCATGCCTCATAACCATATAATAGCTTTGGCACATAAAAGCCCCTAACTTAAACAGGTAACTTAGATGCAATATATAACATTCTAAGGGATCCAAATGCTAATCTTCAAAAACCTTTTTAAGAACACTTACTGAGCCGAAATTGCCCGAATAGAAAAAAAAAATGAACACCTTGACGTTTGCCACACCAGACTGACATACTGAAGCTGAGGTTTAGGTACTGCATCATTCAAAACAGGAAACTTCGACCTTCGTTTTCTCTTGTAGTAACTAACCTCTTTCACCGGTATTAAAAACGACTGAGTCCTGGAAGAATGATTTAATCTGTCTAAACTGATCTAAACTGATTTCGTGCTTCCCTTTAGTGTCCCTTAAAGGGACACTAAAGGCACTAAATGTAGATTGTTGAAATACAGTCCAGAAACCTCGTAGTGCTAGTTTTGTGCCAAGGAAGTGCTTATTTTGAAATAAAATCACGTTTTAGTGGTCCGCATCGCGTTAACGCACTTCAAACCACCCGCCTGAAAGCGGTTTTTTTCACGTCACCGTTGCCGTGACCAAAGTTGCCCACCTTTACTGCGCAGCGGCGTGCACTGGTGGCGTGCATCATTCGGGCATCCGGCAACATCACATGCATGCGGCATTTTGTCGAATTTTGTCAGAATGACTTTTACGAGCACACAAAACACACGTGGCAGTACGCGATACTGAAACTACCACTGAGACACGACCTCATGAGCGAAGCAGGGCGCCGGGCGAAGCGCAGTTCGGTGAAAACGGAACCTTTGAACCATGCGTGCCGTTCCCCATGGCAACGCCAAAGAGGTGCTTTTTTCCACGAATCAAACAGAAATGAACAAGCAGCATTTTATTACGTCTCTTGATGCACGGAAGGTTCTTGTTTTATTGTAGCTAGTTTGATTACGAGTGATTAATTGTAGTCGGACTCTCTCACGCCATCAGGATCATTTCTAAAATGTCCCGCTCGTGGCACTCATAGTGTGATACATTCAGCTTAATTTCTCGTAAGTAGGGCACTGCTGTTGATAATATTGCCGTTTTAGATGTTGTCATACATTGAGGTTTCACTCTGACATAGTGATTTGCCTTTAGTGTCCCTTTAAAAAGGCACCTCACCACGTTTGGGCATTGGCAAACGACAACAGTGACCCATGTGGTGGCAGCCATGTCTGCAAAATATCAGGCACCTCCACATGGCAAAGGCTGCCAAAGTTTCTAAGAGAAGCGTGCGTGCCCTTTCTAATGAGAGAACATAGTTTACCATCAGAAAGGTAATGTTCTGCGAGAAAGGCCAAGAGGCACAGCATGCAATATCAGTTGCCACAGTATACGACTTCAATTAATAACGCCATGCAGAATGTGCAGTTCCATCAATAGAAGTACGCCATGCAGCAAGAGAAAGAGTAAGCTAGAGGGTGATCACAATGCAAAGGTGATGCCAGTCCTTGTGTCAGAGTATGCTCAAAGGCCAGGAAGAAATGTCACTTTAACGTTGCTGTGGCAGTTGGGATACAAATTAAGTTTACTCAAGAAGGCAGGAGAGGCCCCACCCAGATGACCATAGTGCTAAAGTCGATTGCCTCCGTGACTGAAGAAATAGCCTCACTCATGTACTTTGAGATTTTCTTGGACAGCGGGGTCACCAACCGTGCTGCTTATGACGTCAGTCTAGAGCGCACATTCATTGGTGCCTGCTTGTGTACATCTGCCTTTCAGGAGGAAATGTTGCTGCCTTCTAAAGTTGTACCCAGCTATAGTTGAGGCGAATGGGGCGCGTTGACGCTGGCAGTGAAGCTCATCTCCTAGCAGCATGGAAATGCAATATTCCAGACTCCTCTTAGGTCCCCTAACGATTAAACAATCAGAAAAATTACAATGTGAAATGCTCCACAGGGAATGCTATACAACTTGCAGTCTATAACTCTTTTGAGGGAGCCCAATGTGATGCTCTTTAACATACTAACTCTGAGGCGACAAATGTAGCTCTGTCGCAGCACACCCGATTCACATGCAGCTGACCTTTACTGAAAAGATGAATATGGATTAAACCTTGTTCTTTTCATGCAGTACCGAAGCACTTGCTGCCCGGACTCCCGGCACCTTTGTAATTCATTCTATTTTACATCATCCGACATTGGTGCATAATTTTGGGTATTTCTTTTCTAACACAGCCCACTCAAACTACGCTTTTGTGATCAATGTAAAGGCGAGGAATAAATAAGTTAATAAATTAAAATCTTATTAATCTGCTAATATCACGTGTTCGTAATGCCATAGCCGTGCACATCACTTTGAGCCAGGTACACTGCTGCCAACTTCCAGAGCCTGTGTTCCAACAACGTTGATAAAAGCTTTCCTATATACCTTTGTATTTGTACAAGAAATGTTGCCTTTTGGTTAGCTGCTGCACCTCCTGCAAAGTCTGGAGTTAAATCAAATCCCACGACATTGCATGCTACAATCACGATCAGTACAGGAGGCAAACTGTTATAAGCGAGTCATGGCTACTTTTTCACCACCTTTGCTTCTTACACATGCATTTTGGGTGTAGTACCTATTTTGCCAGAATGATGGCAAAAGATTAGCTTTCCAAATACATTTACAGCTCCACGGGCATCATATATTTCGACAGAGCTTGCTCGATGCTTGCTAATTATTTATCAATAGAATGACTTCTTAACAATGTAAAATAGAGAGACTCAACATAGCCCATTTTGAAACATTTCAGGAACTTAAACAAGTCAAAATGTTAGAGCGTATTTCAACGGTCACATGATCCTATAGATGTAATGCTGTTTCCGCACAAAATTCAAGAATGCAAACTAATGCCCATGCCTTTTATGCTGTTCATGAGCACACTTTCAAATCAATAGTCGGCACTGACTTAGTATTTCCTACAGTGTTCTCTTATCGCATGACAAGTACAACCGAAATGTGAAAAACACCACGCACCTGAACACAGACAGTCCCTTGCTCCGGCATCGCAACAGCCGACGCAACCGACATTCCACCGTCCTCCGCACCGGCGAACGACTTCCAGCCATCGTCGGCCCAGTCGGTGTCCTCGACGGCTGTCTTCGACGCATCCCCAAAAGCTGCAAAGTCCGCAAAACCGTCCCCACCAGAATCGCCCCACTCGCAGTTGCCTTCTTGCACCACTGCGTCACACGCTTGCTCAAAGTCCGCAAAGTCGCTTCCTTCGTCCACCGGTGCGAGCGCCGCCTCGAATGGCGGTGGTGCCACGGCCTGCTGGAAGTCATCGAAGCTGTCCTCCCTCTTGACGGCGCCGGTCTCGCCGGAGGGCGGCAGGTCCACAGAAGCTCGTCGCACCGGCCCACTTGCGTCCTGACTAGTCTCACATTCACCGTCACTATCATCTAAGCACAGATCGGGCAATGGCGCCCCATTCATGCTATCACATTTATCAGCCACCGCTGAGGTGGCCACATCGTCCGCTGTTGGAATGTGGTTCGCGTCCGCCGCAGATGCCGGAAGTGCAGCGGTGGCAGTCGCAAAGTGTCCGAAGTCATCATCGTCGTCAATTCGTCGTGATCACGGGGCGTGTCAAAGCTGCCAGCATCCGTCTTAGTGGCGGCCACCGCACCCTGTGGGCCTAGACCGTTGCCCTCGGGCAAAGGGGCAGCCCCGAGTTCCGCCATCGTGATTCAGGGCCACGGCCACTTAGCCTGGACACCCTACGGGACAAGACCCTGCAAAACAAACGGTGTACTTTCATAAACACAGTTACAAATGCTCCCACAATGGTGTACTTTCATAAACACAGTTACAAATGCTCCTACAATGGTTGGCGCAATTGCTGCAAATTTCAACATACCAAAACCACACTTAGGACACCTCCAGATTTGACTAGGCTTTTTTTCAGTGCAGAGCAATACGCTGGCACAAAACTGACTTTCTTTATACCAACTTCAAAGGAATTCAGCTACTATGGCAGCAAACTGGACCCACGAGCTTGTGTTCAGCCATCATGATGTCTTGACTATTGGGCAACTACAGTGTGCAGCCTTTCTGATAGTTACACAATTCATATGTGATCATGAAGCTGTTACACAAGCTTCATCTGCAATTTTAAATATTTATAATACCCTCAAGGCCAAATTGCATTACATAAATGGGGAATTACAACAATAAATAGCCGCCATTCCACTAGCTTGTAAGCTTACAGTTTGAATTACTGCGTTCTGACTGTGTGAATACAATGCACATAGCCCGAGTTTGATATACAGAAACCGCTGCTTGGTGGGGTAACCATCAGTAGCATAAATGTGTGTGCAGTGCTCATGCATTCAAATGAAATGATCGACTTCAATGGCTGCTGGGCTATCGATGAAGAATGGGGCGAAATGCAGTCGTAAGACATCACAAAATCCCTTGCTTTTATCATACACCGCACGTCCTCAATGACCATTGATCAAGCAAAAAGCGCCAGCCACTATGCAGGCCGATTATAGCTTTCGAATCGCCATGCAGTATGGATGCCATGCGCACAGACTGTTCAGAGTCACCGACAAACAAGTATGCCAGTAAACAAATAAAGCGCTGCGACACATATTGAATAAAATGGCCCGCTATCAGTGATAAGTGAACAATGCGACAGAAGCTCATCATAGAAGAAAGTAAGGTAGTACGCATGAACACAAGAGAAGAGATACACAGGATGCAAGCACCGACTATCAACTGAAAAGGCCGCACTGTGGCAGAAAAGGAAGTTAGACATAAAACACTTTCAACATTTTCAGGAATGGCAGCAAAACCAGTCGGTACAGTGCACACATGGGTCTACGTGATAGATGAATGCTTTAAGAGCGTCATTTCTTCTTTGTTCTAGAAAAAGCAACTTCCGCACAAGTGCGCTGCCGCTGTTCTCAACAACTCAACAAAGGAAGTGAGCTCCCTGATGTCTACGTCATACACATGAGGAAATAAACCTGTTCCTCAGCAATAGACAAATTTCAACAGAGGCACCTGTGTGAGGTCTGCAGCAGCTGGTATGGAGGCAGTGACAAGTACCTACAGAACAAATACATCAGACAACCAAGGAGAAGCTACATTTGTGCATGCTAGCAAATAAAATATAACCAATCATAATTACTTTATTGAAATTGTAGTAATTGATTATTTCTTCAAACAGCAACTAATTGGGCCAGTTGGTAACTCTTCATTGTTATTGTGTTATGTACTTTTCTTACAGGGATAAAGTGAGCTAGAAGAGGGTAGTGGGCTCACTCGCCGGCCGGCGCTATGCATTGCGGTGACGCCGCCAATGTCACAAAAACGTGCTTCGGCGCGCCACCGCGGTGCGCCGCTACCGCCGCATCAAATGTAGTGAGCGTTGGCACTGGGGCAGTTGCTGCCTGTTTGAAGTGGCGGTCGGTGTGTGCGAGTTTTTTTTTTTTTTTTTTGAGAACTCTTCGCGCTTTGCATCCTCAATCTGCTAGGTTCTTCTGCGAACAGCGATGTGGCCTGACAAGCAGTGACCGTCTCACGAGGTTAAAATGCTTCCGCGGGGGCAAAACCATTGTTTTGCGCCAGGCCGTCTGACAGGTTACGTCCACGTGAAGGGCAGCGCGAAGCCGTCTTTCTTAGGCGTTCCGAAGGATACGGCCCTGAGAAAGCAATGAGGAATCCCTGGGAAAGGAATTTGCAACGAGCGGACAAAGCACTGGACGACACATCTGCCGTGTGTGAAGTTCATTTTGAGCCGAAGTATGTGCTACGGTACGCACAACACGTGGGAAACCTTGCCTACGAGAGGACGCTGTGCCTACAATCCTGCCTAACTTGGCGTCGTATTTGACAAAGAAGACACCACGAGAAATACCGACCCGAAAGAGAAAGCGATTGGGAAGAAGGCGAGAAGGTACGTTCTCGTGCCATTGGCGATACTGTTGAAGCAACTGTGCCCAACATATGATGAATAAATGTTCATGTACTTGTGCCCAGTACCCGAGGAGAGTGGCTTCCTGTTTTTCTTATCTGTGGATTTTTACAGTGTTTGCATAGGAATATTCAGTGCAGAAATAGCCAAATTACAGAGCCAAGGTACTGGAGATCTGCAGAAAGTATGAGCAGCTCCAAGTCTTTAAATGCTGTGGAATGTGTAACATTAAGAGCTCGTGGTAAACTCCCGAGTGTTTGTCAAGGTCAGCATTGGCAGTAATTTCACATGCTCGTAAAAGGCGTGCGTGACGAAAGTAGTGCCCAAGAAATGCAAAGAATCCAGTTTACAATTGATAGCCGCGAAACGCGTAAGCTTTGAAAAGTTCGCAATCGCTGCTTATCACTCGTAAGAGCAATTTATATGCATCTCGAATTTGCGCAGCATCCCTTGCATGCATCTAGTTGTGCATGCAAGTGTTCGCGCGAGTTACGGCGACAGTTTCAGAAAAGAATGTTTTCTGCAGCTTTACTCGCAGGAGTACTGACTGTCTTCGGTTTGTTTCATTTAATATAATTTAACTAGCTAACAACAGAGCTGCATACGCCATGTTACAGTGTTCTATATGGTTACCATGCCTTACGCGCACAAATAGGCCAACGCACCTAGCTCGCGCTTGTTTCTTTGTTTTTTATTCTCTCAGCGACATCAGCATCACCGTTTACACTGCCGAAATTCGCGTGCATTTCCGTCCAGTGCATATGATAACAGCGCACAAACATGTCTTCAGTTGCGCACAAACGCCTCCGTCAGGCAGTGCCCTACATTTAAGTCGCTGGTGGCGCCACCACACATGTGACATACCTGGCGTCAAGCAGGGGACCCCAGCAAGCCCACTACCCTATTCTAGCTCACTTTAACAGGGACAAGGCAGTGGCGTTGAATGAAAACACAAATTGACACAGTGAAATACAGGCTACTGACTATCCAAAAAACGGCAGTACAGGGAAGATGGAAGCTTGCGATTAAAAAAATCCATAAGGAGGGGGTTTGTGTTCGAGCTGATGTTTCGACAAGTCCACTTGTCGAAACCTCTGCTCGAGCACACAGCCCCTGCTTATCAATTTTTTTCATAGGCTACTGACTAGTTATCTTATGAAAACAACAAATTGACAAAAGAAATTCATGAGCAGACAGAAACAAAAGAAGAAAAAAAAACAGGTGCATGAGTGTGCTTTCAATCAAGGGGCATGCAAACATATAAAGTTGTAAAATAATTGTTGAGAAATAAAAACAGAATATGACTTGACAGGCGCTGTAGATTTCATTTTTCATTACAGCCCACGCAGTCAGAATACATTACAGTAATGAAGTAAAAGTGAGCGATGATCTGACAATAGACCATTTCGTAACAGATTACAGTGATTGCAGCGATTACAGTAATCCGTTACTACTCAACTAAAGTAACTGAAGAGTATAATGTATTGTTCTTGCACTAATTTCCTCGCAAAATTATTAGTATCGCACAAACATCGGAAATAAAATGAAATGGCCTGGCTTTACATCCTCTACAGTCCTTTACACGCTTATCTTCATTCTTCCAAATGTTTGTCAGCAATATTTCCAGGCTTTTTGTGAAAACATGGGCAACAAAATCTAGCCCTATGTGCTTACTGCAGCGAAGGGCAGTGTCGTAATGCATGAACACACTGTTCACAAGATCGCGGCTACTTATAGCCACAATGCTTGCATCCGGTTCCTCTTAGAAATGCAGTGTTTGAATGTGGCTATAGCGAGAGCAGAGAATTTTTGGTGAGACCAGCAAATGTAGAAATATCGTCCATAGGTAAATTCCTGACACCAACACCTGAAGAGGCCATTGTCACTGAGCCACAGAAGTGCTGGCTCATTATGTCAGCCAACATCTGATGTAACTTGTGAGCCCTTTATACTAAAAAAAGGGAATAGGAAACAATGGACGCCAGCAGATGCTCAGACTCACAAAGGAGGCCGGTTAAATCTGTGATATAGTTTAAAATATACCTGCACATATGTTTTACTGTCTACGAAGGCCTCCTAGAAGTGCTTCAAAAAGAGACGCAAATATGCAAACCGACCATCTTTGTGTCATCGAAGCAAAGCAGCAGAATGCCTATCGTTGGAAAGAGGTATCCATTGTATGATGTGCTACTGCCCCTATAAACGGTCCTATTTCTGCTGCAGAGTTATTACGAAATGAAACTGCTCGGAACAGTGTTTCACATTAAAACTCGCTTTGCCAATAATGTAACTGGTTACCAAAGGAAGCAAGCAATGAACACTACAGTGACAACAATCTGAACGTTACATTCTGAAATTACCAAAAAATATAACTGATTAAAACTAATTAATTTGGTGCAATTTTTAGAGCAATGCTGTATGTGGCTAGGAGGTAGAAAAGTGTGGTGGTCTGCGGGGCAGAAACTGTGATGAAGCAATGCTAGCTTACGTTACCTTCAAGGGTCTCTGCACTTGCACTAATTTATCTTCAGGTTTTGTCAGCACACATAGCTAGGGATGATACCCGCCACAGAATGAATCACTACTCATAAAATACTTTAGTTGTTTCTTAATATCCTTCAAAGAACCCCAGACAGCGAAATTTTAGTTTGCGACTTTTTTACTGTAATTTGTAGCTTTACGACTGATAATCCCTAAATTGAACTGCAAATGATCTAGTGTATCGTACAATTAATGCCAGCGTCGGTAATTGTGACAATTGTAGTGTCGCTTCGAAACGCCCGCCTGAAATCATAAACTAGCGCCCCACTGCAGGGGAGCGCCTAAGATCACGTGCACTCAAGCTGTGGTGATGTTGACAGTGCATTTTTAAATCCGGGGCCCCATGCGCGGTAAAGATTGAAATGATGTAGGTGCTTCGGTAGCTTTGGTATCAGTTAAGCCTGTTAAGCGCGTGTCCCCTCACGAAAAAGAAAAGCATTCCTGGCCTAAGCAGCCAGAATCACCTTGAGAGCAGCCCGACAACAGAGTGAGAGGAGTGGGGAACAGTAGCCCTCGCCGGAGGTCAGATGTGGTACTGTGCGCCCCGCAAATCTTCTGTGAAGTCCACAATACTCGCTTTACTGGTGGAATGTCACACAAGGCCTCTATCTATGTCATACCAGTGGCAATGTTGTGAGGTGCTGCCGACTCAGATGAGCACTTACTTTAAAACCAAAATAAAGTATCTTAAATGCAACATTCGCCACTAATAATCAGTCAGCAGTGCCCTTGTATACAGGAAAATCCAACGACACCAACATCTCGAGGTTCCAATTTTGGTGTCGGGGGGTCTTTTAAGCTAACACCACCAAATGCAACGTTTGAAGCACGCATTTCTTGAATGCAGTGATAGAGAAATGGAAAGCTGAAAACAGAAGACAATTCAATAGATCCCAGCTCGTGCTAAACACCAGGGCCGCACATTTCAGCTGTTCTGGTTAACCATCTGCAGGGGGTGCTTAGGACGTGATTTTTGTCCATATGTATAAAAAGAGCTACAATCATGGCATCTAAAAATCATGGACACACACTGCGACAAATAACATGTTTAACGTTAGCGGGCAAAAACCATTCAGGTCAGGAAAATGATGCCATAAAAAAAAAAGCTTCGCTTTTCGAAACTACTCAGTGTACATATCAGCATCTTTACATATATATATAATTTTTTTTTCCAGATTTGCCATTACAAGAACTTCTAGTCAGCTGATAATAGTACACTGAGATGAAAACTCCTTCAGATCAATCTCAGAGACTCTAACAACTATACAGAAAAAAGCAAGCTAGAAAAGCCCTTTTCAGTTCATCACTTAGCCAGTATAATGATCGTGAAAGGGTTCATTGTTAGCATAGAAGCTGGGGCAATTAGCCCCAGCTTCTTGCCGGCGGTAAGTACCTGCCGGTGGCAGGTTATCTTTTCGTCCACTTTACTTTCTTCACATTTATATCCCAATTATAACAAATAACATCTCCTATACTTTCCTTGGCATTATTGTCTGTTAGTTCTCATTAATATTGTGTCTAACAAAGAAAAACGAACCCTTAAAAGCCACCTTCTTTCCTCTATACAGAGCTTGTAAGACTACGCTGATAGTGGCAGATAGCTGGAGCATTGTGAATTGTGCTGCACCATGCCAACACCTTCCGCGAAAGTTTTGTTTGTTAGTTCTATAAGGTTTAAAATCCCAAAGCTGACTCAAGGCTATGTCAGATGCTGCAGTGGAGGGCTCTGGGTAATTTTAGCCACATGTTGGTTCTGCACCGACATCACACAGTACTACACATGCACTGTGCACCAACATGTACCACATGTCCCGTGTGCCACACAATGCACCGACATCACACAGTGTACTGCCACCACACAGTGCACACCAGGGCCGTAACTAAGGGGTGTAGAGGGGGTTCTGACACCCCCCGAAATTTTTTCATGCTTTATAACTTTTCGGATGGCACTAAAATACTTTCACGCCTTCACAGCGACCACTAGTTGCTAAAGTTAGCCATTCTACGCACAAACACTACCCGAAAAAAATTCCTGGATATGACCCTGGTGCACACCACACAGTGTACCATGTACCACACAGTGCACCTACATCACACAGTAAGTACATGGGCCTCTAGCGTCTCGCCTCCATCGAGATGAAACAGTAGGGTGCTGCTTCTAGTATTAATAACTCTAGCTCTTCATGGCATTGTATTGAATCATTGTGTGTACACACTGACAGGTTTTACCGAGTGTGGCAACAAGATTCCTGCCACTCTTGACAAGCACAAAACAGTGATGTGTAGAACAGCCCAAGCTAGTCTTCAGGTGAAAAAGCTTTGTTCCGCCAAGACTTGTCACATTAACATGCCAGAACATGTTAATGCCATCTAAGAACATGTAATGAACATGTCAAAAGAAGGACTGAGCACTTCTACCCCTAGCCGGAGAACAATTATCACTGCTGACATATTTGACAGGTGAACAATACACAACTGCAGAGTCTGCCTCATAATCTAAAAGGATCACCAGTCATCTGGCACTGATGACAGCACACTGATAAAACATGGGATAATGCAATCCCACTGCTTATTGTCACAGTGACAACTCATGCGCTGACAATGAAATGAATGTTGCTCATCATGTGCTAATTGCCCCAGCTTCTACGCTAACAATGAACCTTTCACGATCATTACACTGACTAAGTGATGAACTAAAAAGGGCTTTGCTAGCTTGCTTTTTTTTTTTCCATTCCCAGCACAACACGACAAAAAGATTAATTTCTGGAGTTTTATGTGCCAAAAAATAACAACAACAACAACAAAAAGAAATGCTATGATCATGAGACATATCGTAGTGGTTTGATTAACTCATGATTAATCTTGACACCCTGGGATTCTTTAACGTGCACCAAAATCTAAGTACGCGGAGGTTCTTGCATTTCGTCCCCATCGAAATAAGCACGCCGTGGCCGGGAGTCGAACCCACGCCCTACGTGCTGCTTAGAGTTACTGTATGCGCGGCTGCATTTTAGATGGAGGCGAAAATGTTTGAGGCCCGTGTACTTAGATTTAGGTGCACGTTAAAGAACCCCAGGTCGTCGAAATTTCCGGAGCCCTCCACTACGACGTCTCTCATAATCATATCGTGGTTTTGGGACGTTAAACCCCTGATATTATTATTATTAGAGTTACTGTATGCTACTGGCAACGCAGCGCTGTCTGCCGCCAAGCTGCCACGGCGGGTAGCATCAAAGAAATATGAGCGACAATCTAAGAAGGTGCACCTGCGTTATCTGGGTGCTCCACGGGAAGCGTGGTGCGCCCGACGGCTGCTCGCTTTTCACGACCGTGACCGATAAAAAGACGCCGCCGCCGGGAATCCTCAAGTCTCACTTCGCGATCATTGTCCATTGTGCTCCCAAGGACCAAGACTACAGCCTCAGCGGTGTTCCTTTTATTTATGTTTTTTCCCTTGAGAAGCCACATGCGTTTTTCTTTTCTTTTTTTTTTAAATGACGCGCCAGCGGCATTCACAAAACAGACCCGAATGACGACCAAGAATACCGCCGCACAGCTTAGCCGCAGCTGCACTTCCCGGGGACGTTACACCTCCGATGACGTAGTGCCCTGCACGCCCCCCTCCCCTTTCAACGACCGCGACAGCTGCTGAAACACGCCGTCAAGTACACGATCGGAGCGCACTACAGAGCTCTCGGCCAACAACTGAGCGGTAGATCCAGGGTTCGACTGCCTGCCCTTGCGGGGCAGGTGGTTTGTATTCCGACGAAGGGTGGGGCGCAGAACGACCATCTATATAGGTTTCGGTTGCTTCAAGTTAAACAACATCACAAGTGGTCGAAAATTACTCTACATCCACGCACTACGGCGATTTCTGTGGAACAAGTAAAACCTTGACATACTGTTAAAACGAATCGGTAAATAACTGATGTCTAATAGAGCAAGCGCAACGATGCCTTGCTGCGCCGGCCGTGATTAAACCGCGTATATCGTACTGTTTAGCGTTACTTATATCACTCTACGGGTGTGCGTCAGGTGAAAAACTACTCACTGAGACTAAACGAAAAATAATCAAGAGGAAAGGCTGCATTACCTGGAATGAAACAGCAGGATTTTCGACCGAAGAGGAACACGCGTCTGCTACGAGCGCAGGCTGTTCTGTTCGAACACAATAAAACAAGCGCTTACGAAGCATCTCAATTTGGCACACTGATAAGTTCGACGATACGCTGATCATCGAGCCGTCGCAGAGCAAACACAATCATCAGGCGCGCGCAAATGTGATTAACGGCGAAACCATCAGAGACACCAAACAAACAGCAGTACGTCAAAATCCAATTTCGCGACGCGAACCCAAGTTTCGTGCGGTCGATTAAACGTCGAAGCATGTATGAAATTCGCAGAGACACGCACCCATATTTAATGAAGAACGCCGCACGTCGCTAACAACACCGAAAATCTGCGAAAGTGCAGCTCGTATGCAACAAATTAATCAAGTTTCCAGCTGTAACTCACTTTTCCAGCAGTGATCGACGGCCATTTTGCATTTGCCGACAGCTGCCGCCGCTGCCCGCGCCGCCTCCTGTGAAAACTATTGTAAATAAAAATTCTAAGTAACAAATGTAATATAAAAATACTATATTTTTATTATAAATGATTGGAAAATTATGTTGCTTGATATGTGTTTGCTTATTTTAAAAGGTGACGTTAATGACGTAAAAAAAACGCAAAAGCAGTCCGCACGTGCATAGCCTTCGAGATGTGTATTTGTAGAAAGAGCAAGAAATCTAGAGAAAACTGTCGCCGTGACACGAATTGAGAAATAATTTATAATACCACAACATAACGATATATTTACAGAAAGTTGATGACATGGGAAGCACGTGTATGATGTATTATGGCGTGAATTTTGAGACGTCTGTAGTAATTACTATGGTCTCCGAGATTCAACTTTTGCCAGTATTTCTTGTTGTAAATTTCAAAGGCCGTGCTTTTGTGTATTACATGTGTTAAATTGTCGTCTTGGCTGCCATGTTTTTTTTTTTGCTTTGCCTGATCTTAGAGGCTACCTCACGAAACGCTTGATTGGTGGCGTAGCTATCGGAAGCCAAGCCTATCTAAGCCATAGACGAACGCCAATCCATTCTAAGGACGACAAGTTTCGGTCGGTGTTTCCTTGCGGTCGTCCCCAGGAGTAAGAGGAGGCAGTTTTACAGTTTCGCTCGTCTCTCGCAAACGCCAAGAACATGGTGAGCGCGACTATTTACATTTTCCCGGCTAGCACGTAGCAGTGCGTCGATGCCCAGCTATGCATTAGCACAGTTTCGAGCTAAATTGAAGCGTCTAAACCAAGGCGCCCAAGTTACGAGGAAACGACTTTGACCTTGAGACTGCTCAATCGCTTGTTCGGCCTTCGTGCAAACTTTTCAAAGGGCTCATCCGTTATTATGCGGGTCGAAGCTGCGCATATTCCAAGGATAAGAAATCACATCAGCGCTGAATGTGTGTTTACACTTCACAACTAGTAGAAGCTACTAAACCGGCTCATATGTCAGTTTTGTTGATATCAATCGCGCCGATTTTGTCTTATCAGCGAGATGAATGAAAGACGAGTCTAGTGAACAGCGTGACAAGTTATTTGTGGGTGTTAGTACGATCGCTTCTTATGCACGGCTTATGGCATTTGCATAGTATGTGCGCGTCACGTATTAGAAGCCGGCGTGTCACATTAACCGGTGCGGAACGGTATTTATAGCGGCCTCGCGGGGACCCGAGGCCGCTTTATATCTGTGTTTTACCATCTCTCTTTGGAGCTGGATCTTGCCGGATCTAGGAAGTGCGGCCGCCCAGCCACTGTTATCGTAATACTGTGCCGTTGCCCTGAAAAGAGACGCCGCAAAGGACGTCCACTTGCGTTTGCGTCGGGTTTGCCGGCAGTAGACCTTGTGGTGTCGGATTCCGTTGTTTTGCTGCTACGGCATGTCGGAAGCATAGAGTTTCTATGGTCGGAAGGAGTTTCACATTAATTTACGAATATGCACGCGAGCGCTCAGTTTGAAAGCAATGCAGAAAAACTGTTTTTGTCCGATTGCGTAAAATAAAGAAAAAAAAAGATCATGGTAATAGAGAACATTTAAAACCTACTGGTGGTCTCCGAAGGGGTGGGGTGGGGGTACAAGATGTGACACAGAAAAAAACAGTGTGTACACTGCAAACTATATCGCAGATTGTTACCAGTTGTCACAGCTTTGTGTTCGGGGTTTCAGTTTGCCTTCTAGCGCGATTTTTTTGTCTGTTGTACAGTGTGAATGGTCGAAATGGTTTAAATATCTACTAGTCTGTGCAGAGCACATAGTACTGTTAGAATAGAGGGAAGTACACACTGAGGGTAAGGCAGAGGTGGAAGAAATAAACTTGCCAAATGCATTAGATGTGCATAACACTTAGTACTCATGCCTTTCTGGTTTTTCAAAAAAAAAAAGGGGGGAAAGAAAATTTGCATTTGCTTTCTTCTGTGCTAATTGTTATGTTCATGTTGCACTACTCAGCAAAAACTGGTGGAAACCAGTCTCTAAAGCTCTGCTTTGCTGTACAGCGCATGGCAGAAGCAACGAGATGATTAACAGTTTTTAAACCTAGCTTATGATGAAAAATCTAGACATAAGCACCTTGTAAAAAGCCAGAGCAGTAACGGTGCCAAGTGTTTCACTGTAGAGTTCGAACCACAATACATGATCTTGCCACACTGTTAGAACTCCACACTAGAGCAGTAGTTAGAGGAGTTTTATTTCATTTATTTTTTACAATATTGATGAGGAAATCCTTGTTTCTGCATTGCATTATAGCTACCCAGTTTTACTTATGCCGTCTGAAGCAGCTGTCGTGACGATGGAGACTTGTACGCAGCACAGTATGAAAATATTATTTTGCTACACAAGTTTTAATTAACGTCCCTATCTCTTGGCATGTGGGGAACGCCTGTATGACAGGGGCCATCTGCTGTTCAATAAATGCTGTTGTCATCGAACTTGAAATTTCAAGGATCATTTGCACTAAATTGTCATGATTGAGGCCGTGAAATCCGTAATTATCGCACTTATTCAGCTTAAAGGCGGCTGCAGTCGCCATGCTCCAGTTTATGCTTTTGGATTTCTATGAACCAAAGAAGCGGGCTCAAGGAAAATAGCTTTTTCCCACCAATGCAAATGCATGCAAGCGTAGAGTTTCCTGCGTAAGCCACTGTAGTGAACTCCAGTGTTAGGGTTTATAGGACCTAAACTTTCATGAAAGCATCATGTTCAGTGAGCAGGGGATTGATGACTAGTACATCGGTTTACCCAAACGTCACCCTTTCAGCTTGAATCAGCTTAGTGACTGTAAATTCGTTTGTCACAAGATATCGGATTACAAGTGCAACATTTCACTGTGAATATGTGTGTGCACATGCATTTTAAAGGTAGGATTGCTTCGTAAGGTAACTCATTAAAGGCAGACAGAAAGAGAAAAGATTAAGGCCAGAGAGGTTAACCTGATTGTCAGGTTGGCTACTCAGTCGTATTCACACTGTGTAGTCTTCCCATCAGCCGTAATATAACCTATTGTTTGAAGTAACAAGCACAAAGACAAGACAAATCCATGTAGCACTAACTGCTCATTTACATGCCAACTCAGCGGTTGTAGCACCACAGATACCTCTAGAATATTTATGAGGAAGTAGCATGCACTATGCATGCAAGAGCATCCGCCTTAGTTTTTCACAGTCAGGTCACTATATATAGGCACTGTGCGCACAACTTGCCTGCAGGTGATACAGTTGCAGGGAGCTCTGTCATTGGTATTCAGTTCAGGTATTCACTGCTCCGGAAAGGTTTACTTAGCATTCCTTTTGATAAAACGACGCTCCTTACTGGCACAAGGAGTGTCATTTAGCAAAGGTACAAAAGTTGGCACGCATGAAAGGCTATAAGAGTGCACACAACCAAGAAACACCAATGCAGAACGCTAACTCCAAATGCAATATAATCAAGAGTGCAGCTCGCATTAAGAGAAAAATTAAAACAAATTTTAAAACAAATTAAAACAAAAATTAAAACAAATTCAACGTTAAAAGGGACTCTAAGCAGAAAAAGTGACTTATTTCTTGCAGTAAATCACCTTATCGTGATATCGAAAGCATCGCTGTTGTGACAACTGCACTGCGCTTGAAGGGAACCAGGGTATTTAATATGGCAAGTTTAAGAAAATTTTATTGAGCTAATGTTGTTGAAATACTAAAATAAGACTTCGAAGTTTGTGACATTGCACTGATATCCATGTGCTGGGATTCTGGTGCGAAACTCAAATATGAAATTTTTAGCCTTTATTTTCACATCTAATACAAAGCCTGCGATCTTGAAATTAACGGCAATAGCATTCTCGGAGAATAGTTTATCGGTCAAAACTGATGTGTTCACTTAAGCGTCCATTTAGCAGTTGTCCACGAAATGTCAGTGGCAAGGAAACGGGGAAGAAAAGTGTTGCTGACGACATGTGCAGCATTGCCTAATAGTCTGCCATGGTGGATCAGTGGTTACAGTGCTTGGCTGCTGACACAAAGGTCGCGGGTTTGATCCCGGCCTGTGGCGGTCGCATTTTGGTGGAGGTGAAATGGTAGAGGCCCGTGTACTGTGCGATGTCAGTACACCACATGGTCGAAATTTCCGGAGCCCCCCACTGCGGCGTCCCTCATCATCATATCATGGTTTTGGGATGTAAAACCCCAGATATATTATTATTATTATTATTATTATTATTATTATTATTATTATTATTATTATTATTATTATTATTATTATTGCGTAATATTTTAGGCGAGGCATAAACTGGAACAGCTACCATCTGACTTACATTTGCTAATAGAATACAGATGTTTGACATCATGGAAGTTTTAGCTTATTCCATCTCTTCTCTTGCTTCTTGCAACCTGTCGTGATTACGGCCGAGTGTGCAGCTGCTTTTATTATCGGGGGGTGTTCAGCCATCCCAGATGTGCCTATTCAGAACGTGCTTCACTCTAGTTACAAAGAACTAGTTGTTTCGAATTCTAGGTCATAAAAGAATGGTAGGGATTAGCTGTGGGTTGGCAGTAGCTGGCACAGGAACACGAAAGGAAAGTTTATTGGCTGCAGTCTTTCTTTGATCGTCATTCGAAGCAGTAGTACAGGACCAGAAATGAATGCGCTAGTGGGTGCTATGATGCTGAGACATACTGTCCCCTTTCTGCAGGCACAGAAGCAAGTAAGTTTGTCAGTTTGTGTAGCTTGTGTCCGGAAGATGTCCGGAAGTTCACGGTAGTAAATATCGATCACTTTTTATGTGTAACACTTATTGGTCGCCTATGTACAGTAGGCATTGAATATTTTCATACTCTAACCTTGCATTGATGGAGTAACGCGGGAGACGAATTACAGCTCATGATTACCGAACTGGATACGGAGAGTAGAAGAGTAGGTCTGAAAATTAATATGCATAAAACTAAAGTAATGTGGAACAACCTTGGCAGAGAACAGCGCTTTGCGATAGGTGGCGAGACACTGGAAGTTGTAAAGGAGTACATCTACTTAGGACAGGTAGTAACCGCGGAGCCGAACCATGAGAGTGAAATAACTAGAAGAATAAGGATGGCATGGGGCTCATTCGGCAAGCATTATCAAATCATGAATGGTAGTCTACCACTATCCCTCAAGAGGAAGGTATATAACAGCTGCATCTTACCGGTACTTACCTACGGAGCAGAAACCTGGAGACTTACAAAGAGGGTTCAACTTAAATTGAGGACGACGCAGCGAGCGATGGAAAGGAAATGATAGGTGTAACCTTAAGAGACAGGAAGAGAGCAGAGTGGGTCAGGGAACAAACGGGGGTTAAGGACATCATAGTTGAAATCAAGAAGAAGAAATGGATATGGGCCGGGCACGTAGCACGTCGGCAGGATCACCGGTGGTCATTAAGGGTAACTGATTGGGTTCCAAGAGATGGCAAACGCGTGAGGGGGAGACAGAAAATTAGGTGGGTAGATGAGATTAAGAAGTTTGTAGGTATAACGTGGCAGCAGAAAGCACAGGACCGGGTTGATTGGCGGAACATGGGAGAGGCCTTTGCCCTGCAGTGGGCGTAGACAGGCTGATGATGATGATGATGAACCTTGCTAGGCTCATTCCTACCTCGCAGATCCATTGAATGGAACCATCCTCAAAGATCATAGCTGTTTGTAATAATTACAATATTACAATATTTGTGCAACATTAACCAACATTTTGTAACCGGAATTTTGTTACCTACCACAATGGTTATTTGTAATAATTGCTAATATGCTATCAACTTTTATTTCCTGTTGTTTCTGCAAGCAAACATTGTGTAAATATAAATATTGATTTTGATCCTCCCTAATATATTTTACTAGAATCATGAATCAACCAGTCTCCTCTGTAATGCCTTTAGGCCCTCCGGGTATAAGTGAACAAATACAGCAGACTCTCGCCAAGTGGAACCTGAAGGGAACTGAAAATTGTGTTCCATTTAACAGGAGTTCCGTTTACTGAAAGATGAACAGGGGTGCGGAATTCAAGCACAGAAGCAATCATGTTAAAGGCAGCTGTTCCATTTAAGCAGCAAGTCCGTTTAGGCGATTTCTGTTCACCAAGAGTCTATTGTACCAGACTGTAGACCTTCTTTCTTGCGTTGATTACCATCTGCTTCACTGTCTGCCCGTGCAGTCTAAGGAGCCTGTTCGGGTGCTGGTGACTGGCGCAGCAGGCCAGATTGCCTACTCGCTGGTGCCCATCATAGCCAAGGGCCATGTGTTTGGTTGTGACCAGGTAAGTCCAGCTGGCTAAAACTCTGACCGTGTTTGCATGCAAAGGGCTGTTGAGTCAAAGCATAAGGCGGTCGTGTTCTATCGCTGAAGCTCTGCACATAGTTCTTCTTTAAGGGTGGACATGGCAATGAAGACTATTTTCGTTATTTATAGATATAAAGTGACGAAATTTGGCATGCAGATGTGATTTGTTATGCTGATATCATAACTGAAATCGGTTTTGAGCTACCTGTAGTGGTTTTTGAGTTACAACATTCGATGAGCCCTCATTGTCATCCCAAAGTTAATTAGACGTAAGTTTGTCGGGATTTTTGCATAAGAAAATTCACTGAGGCCTAGTCTCTGCAGCAAAGCTATTGGTTTATTTTTTAATATTCGAATAAGCGTACAAAAAATTTTTTAAATCTCCTGTACATATTGTCTTACCAAGAACATTTCCAAAAGGTCAATTACAAAAATCTGTGTGATGTGCAGACAAATATGGGCGGCTTTACAGCACTCATCAATGTTTCAAGATCTAAGTGAAGAAAACGGAATGGTTATATCTTTATTTGTTATGAAATGGCACAGGGATGACTGAGAGCAACTGCAAAAAAAAAAAGCTGTGAGAACAGAGCTCGAACACAATGGAGCTCAAGGCTAAGGAAACGGAACTCAGAAGGAAGCTGATTTTAATTTTCGTTGGAGAAATGCAAGTTTAGGGCCATCTTAAACTCCAATATCTTCCTCTTTACAATGATGCTAAGACGGCGGCACTGTGCCAAGGGAAGCTACAAGATGTTCATTTTCTGAAGCCCGGTTTTGTCATAGTTTTTTATGACGGGGGGGGGGGGCACACTAGTAAACTGCTTTTTTTCTCAACTTCTACTGCTTATTTTCTTAATATTTCATCATGATGTAAAAGATGGTTTGAGGATTGCAAATAAAAATAAATTGAAAAAATTGAATATTTTGATCAAATTTGCCATCCCCATTGCCGCATCCCTCCCTTAACTGTTTGTGCATCTGGAGTGAACATGGACTTTAGCTTACACAGAATTCTGAGAGTACTTATGCCCGCAGTGTTTTCTTAGTGTCTCTCAGATCGTGCTGATAAGCACTAGGACGCGGGTTCAGTTCACGGCCATAGAGGCCATATTTATATGAGGGTGGCTGTGAAGAATCCAAAAATGCTTGTGTACTTAGGTTTTAGGTGTCCAAAAGAACCAAGTGGTCCGTATTATTCCAGAGTCCACACCCACTGCAGCATGCCGCATACTCATCATGGTTTTTTCTCATGAAACCGCCCAGTACTTCACCATCATGCAAAACAAATGTTTCACGCTTGTCACCATGGCCACGAGTGGGGCTGGCTAACATTCCCACTGCAAATAACACCCCGTTTGTTTTCCTTGGCTTCATTATCTTCAGGCTTATGGTTTTTGTCTAACAAAACACGGGTGTCTCAAATAATTTTTTGCTTTTTTCGTCCATAATGTCGAGAGGACACATTTGAGGATGACTGCTATGTACCAACACATTAGTTGCCTGCATGACGGATTCGGCAGACTACCTGGAAACAACAGACATTACCATGTGATGTAAGAAAAGCTTCACAGAAGCTTGTTAATTGCAATTTTAGACAGTGCATCAATTTTACTGCATAGAATACCTTTCTCTACACGAGTTTTAGGTCACATGACATTACACAAATTGGTTTCCACAGTTTCATTGTCGTGTCACATTGGTTGTAATTCTTGCATCACTGTCATGGGCAACTTAAAAGGATACACGTAATCTTTCTTTAAAGAACCATCCTCGTTTCTGTCAGTGTGACGCACAATCTTCTAATTTCCACTACACCCTAAAAACATGCAACGGCAGGTAGTTCCTATAAAACATAAAACATGCTATTCATGAAAATTACATTTGTCAGTTTTTCCTGTATGTCGTGTTCACGCTACGCATATACATTCTTCAAACAACTTTTCTTCGAGCAAGTAGGGCTCCAGTGAAGACATGCACTTGTCTCGAGCCGTTTGTAGCTTTTCATTTTGGGAGTCTTCTACATTGCGGGTTGCTGCACAATTTGACGAATTAAAGCGAAAGGAAACCAACAAATGATAAATAAATGTCTCCCCATTCTTGCCAGTTGAAGGGTAAAAGGTCTACATGAACTTGTTTTGCAGCCGGTCATTCTGCACCTGCTGGACATCCCGATGATGATGGGCGTCCTCAACGGCGTCGTCATGGAGCTCGTGGACTGTGCCTTCCCTCTCCTGAAAGGTCAGTCACCTGCTTTCTGCTCAGCAAAATGTGCGCTAGTGTGTCGAGGGTGTTCAAAGGGCCCCGACACCAATTTTGGAAGCTGAGTTTACTTCGCCATACAAATCTCCTGTGTACAGAGACAGAGAAATCTCCTGTGTCGCAGTCGTTTTATATTGCGTGAACATTGGGCCTGTAGAAGGCACCAACCTCTGAGAGGACAGATTATTTTTAAAGTGGTCATGAACCACTTTTCCAAGTAATGATCTAATGACCTCAGTATCGAAGTTTACAGTCTCCCGAATCGATTGCCGCAAAAATTTCTCGAATCCGTCAAGAACGAGTGGAGTTACGAGGGCTTGGCACATGCTCTGAGTGCCCTCTCTTTTCTCGTCCCGACGAACGCAATGGAAGCTACACAGGGAGGAATGGCACGGGGGAAAGAAGTTATGTCAGTGCACATCATGACCGTGAGCTTGCATGATGAAACGCGATTGCTCTGTCCGCTAGCTTGACATACACCAAAACTGGTATTGCGTGACGTGACTGCGTGACGAACATAAGTGACAGGTGGTATACATGAAAATCATGAAATGCATGTCATGTTCAGCATGATTTATGTGCCACATTCATGGTGGGCTCGTGGCCGGTTCACTACACACTAGCTTGACATACATCAAATCTGGTATTGCGTGACGTGACTGTATGACAAACATAAATGACAGGTGGTAACATGACAGTCATGATATGCATGTCATGTAGGGCATGATTTACATGTAACCTTATGGTGCCCTCACAGCAGGTTCGCTATCTTGACATACACCATAACTGGTATTGCATGACGTGAGTGTATGACGAACATAAATGGCAGGTGGTAACATGACAATCATGACATGCATGTCATGATTACATGCCACACTCATAGTGCACTCCTGGCTGGTTCGCTAGCTTTTTATGTAACCTTATGGTGCCCTCACAGCAGGTTCGCTATCTTGACATACACCATAACTGGTATTGCATGACGTGAGTGTATGACGAACATAAATGGCAGGTGGTAACATGACAATCATGACATGCATGTCATGATTACATGCCACACTCATAGTGCACTGTTGGCTGGTTCGCTAGCTTTTTATGTAACCTTATGGTGCCCTCGCAGCAGGTTCGCTATCTAGACATGCACCATAACTGGTATTGCATGACGTGAGTGTATGACGAACATAAATGGCAGGTGGTAACATGACAATCATGACATGCATGTCATGATTACATGCCACATTCATGGTGGGCTCGTGGCCGGTTCACTAGCTTGACATACATCAAATCTGGTATTGCATGACATGACTGTATGATGAACATAAATGACGGGTGGTATACATGAAAATCATGACATGCATATCATGCACGGCGTTATTTACATGCCACTGTCTTGGTGCGCTTCCGGCTGTTTTGTTAACTGGATATATACCAAAATTGGTATCTCATGAAATCACTGCGTGACGAACCTAAATGGCAGGTTATGCATTATATGTACCAGAATATACGTCTCATTAGCATGGCATATACCATATTGTAAATACTCGCATGCATGCATGACAAACATACGATATATAGTGGACTATATGTCTTGACATGACATCATTTGCCTCGGAGACAAACAAGGCGATGTTTGCAGCTCTTTGCTGGCTGCTTTGCATTACATTGATTCCCACAGTGCCTGGGATCTGCCGGATTTTTTCAGTGCTGATTCTGTTGGTGTTTCTGGGCAGTTCTTCTGCTCAAGTAAAACAGTTAGACTGTATAAGCTGTAGAGAGTCTCCTTAGGAGCTTCAACTTTACATGGACAATTGTGAAGACGCTGTGGCAGACATCATTAAAGTTTCCCTCCTTTTTTCAACATTCATCTGTGCAAGAGTCACATAGACTTAGCTATGGATGACTGATAAGGAAGTTTCCAGAGACCTGTCTGTAAAGTGGTGTTTGGTTTCAAGAGCAGTCGCCACCTTTAGTGGCCGTAGCATGTGAGTGAACTCCATGAATTATTGTAAAATGCAGACGTGGTGGCCACGGACGATGAGAAGGTTGCCTTTTCGGGCATCGACGTGGCCTTCCTGGTGGGTTCGATGCCCCGCAGGGAGGGCATGGAGCGCAAGGACCTGCTGGCCGCCAACGTCAAGATCTTCAAGAGCCAGGGCCACGCCCTCGACCAGTATGCCAAGAAATCCGTCAAGGTGGGTGACCCCACAACCTATCTTCACTTGCCAGTGTACCTCTGTTGTCTAAGCATTTAGAGGCCTCAGTGGGATTGAAAAGAATGCGTGAGTTCTTTATCTCTAATAGCAGCTCCCCCTGTCGTAAAAAAACGAAAACTGAAAAAAAAAAAATGAAAAGAAGATAAAACAACTTTTTAAACTGAAGATTCCACAGGACTTGAACCCAGGACCTCTAGCACTAAAGTTGTATACGCTATAACCTCATTATAACAAAGTCAGATTGATACAAAAATAGCTTTGTTATATCCGAAAATTCATTTTAAACATGCATTCATAACACTGTATCTATGACAGAAAATTTTTCGCTTACTTCATTATAACTGGTAATTCGTTATATCCGTGTTCATTAGACCGAGGTTTGAGTTAGTGTAATCACTACGCCATAGACACAAGCGGCAATCGGGTTAATCAAATGCCATTACGAATTTCTTGCATGCAAGCTAGCGCATTGAGACTTCTGATGCGTTTTCATTTCGCCTGGGACTCATTGGCACCCCCACCTCGATGCTGCGCATCTGTCACATTCTACGACAATTCATTGTTCGCAGCGTTTCACCGGTCGATAGCACAGCCAATGGATGGCACGCTAGCACAATTCAGTATTGCGTTTAGGCATACACATTGTTACTGCAAGACCGCAGGGTCAGTTTGAATGAACTGAAGGGATCAATTGGCAAGCTGTGATTAATGAGATTCTACTGTACATGCAGTTTGCGTGTGCATGGTGAGTGTTGAGCGGAGGTCAGAATCTTGCGCATGAGCAGCCAGGATGGCGACATGTAGGGACGAGGGGAATTAGTCTCTTGAGACATGAAAAATATTTAAAAAAAAAAGACTATTCCTGCCTCTTTGATGTGAGACTTCATCAGCATCAATCCCTTTTTTTTTTCAAAACACCGAACGTGTGCGATGCAGCTGAGGAGATGCTCAGTGATAGGCAGAGTTTCCAAATCATTCCAGTCAACCAATGTGGACAGCCTTAACGCCCCTTTTTTTTATATCTTACTTAAAGGAGTACTGACATGAATTTTAAAAATTTTCGGGTTGTTGCTCTAAATGAAAGCACGGGTGTCGAGAACCCTAAAAAGAGTGTCGTGGTGCCTGGGGATGCAATGCATATATTTTTAATACCGCTTCTTTCAACCAGCAGTTTCGGTTTCGGTTTCGAGAGGGCGGCTTCATAGTGACGTGTCAAGTCTGCCTGTGACGTCACGGGCAGACTGCAACCCACGAAATATGCACCTGCTGTCCTTTGCTGCCAGTCGAACGTGGTTCATGATGAGTGAACTGTCGTCCAGTGCCTCCGACAGCAATTTCTGTGATTTAGGCTGCATGCAGAACCCAGATTTCGCAAACCAAGTGAGCCGACTTGAAACGTCATAGGGCTCTCCATGCGGTGAAGCTGCCTTGCAGATGCTGGGAGATGAAAACTTTAAAATCAAACTTAAATATTTATACGTGTTTCCCGGATGCGGTGTGGGGAGAGCGTTAACACTACATGCCAAGGAAAACAAAAACGTCCGTTTTGCTGCACTTCAAAATCGTGTCAGTACTCCTTTAACTATGATAGCAGTCGTTCGTAATAAAGCAGCACCTTTGCCTTGCTCAAGCTGCCTCAATTGGTGTAGGTAGTGAGGACCAGGCCCGTAGCCAGAAATTTTTTTCGGGGGGGCCCACTTGCTGAAAGCCTTGACTATTTGAGAAAAACTGCTATCTTCATGATTTATTTTCGATAAAACACCATGTGTCATCAAAATTTCTGGGGGGGGGGGGATGTAAATTTTGTTATATTTACCTTTCATTAAACTGCCCAAAGTGTGTGTCTGCACGTGTGTGTGTAACACAGTTGACTACACCACTAAACCCTGATTATATGACATTGAGGGGACCATGCAAAACTGTCGTATAATTTAGCAACCAAGAATTTTGGCAGTGCCACTCACTCTGGCCAAAAAAAATGAGTGCACACCACTTGCATGAGCCCGTGGCATGAACCTGCACTGCTCCAAGGAACATAGATTAAATTACAGTAGAACCCCGCTGTTACGTTCCTCACTGCTGCGTTTTCCCGGCTGTTACCTCGTTTTCCGCCGGTCCCGGCATAGCTCCCATAGGATACAATGTATTGGGAACCCCGCTGTTACGTCGTAACTGTCGGACCGTTCCCGTATGATACGTCGCGAAGTGCGCTCGGAGCCGACCGAGTGACTACCAAAGAGGGCGGCCATGGTGCATTTTCATGCAGCTTGGCCTCGTTTGACCATAATATTGGCCGCATGAGGGGCGCAAGCAACAGAATCTTTCAATTGATGCAAACTAAAGCATGGCCTTCGAGATTCAAATTGCAAAGATGGCGTCTATGACGTAACTGCTCGCGAAAGCAAGGCCTTCGAGATTGGTATTTACTATTGACAAAAGCATAGTCTTTGAGATTTGTATTGCACAAACATGGCGTGTATGACGTAATTGCTTGCGAAAGCAAGGCCTTCGAGATTGGCATTCACTTCTGCCATCGCGTTGGCGTAGACTCATCATCATCGTTATTTGTCGGAGAATGGGAAGTGTTCGAGCTGGTTGGAGCTCGCATGGTCGTGCGTGCGGTTCGCGGTCGGACTCGCCGCGCCGGTCGTGATTGCGTGTGCTTAGTTCTTTCATGCCTACAGCTGTTGGTGTTAAAAAATCACATACGTTGATTACATTTCTGTGGATGAGGCCGTCCTAAGCTCCGCGTTTCTATCCATCGACTAGATCGCGGCTGAGCGCGCCAATTTTCGTGCTGCTCGTAAGAATTGAAATAAAATTCTGTACCACTAAATATTTTGCCGTTTTTCCTGTTTTTCGGCTCTTACGTTTCCCGTCTCTTACGTTTATTTCCTACAGTCCCTTCAAAAACGTATCAGCGGGGTTCTACTGTATCTTTAAAAAATGGCATCCAAGCATTTAATTGGAGGAGGCATGAGCAAATCTTTATTGTCGCCTTACGAAAAGTATATCAAATCTAAAATATATCAAATCTAACGTGCATCTTTCCAATAAAACGAGTCCGAAAATTGCCTGCGTGTTAGAATTGTGTACGAAAATGAAACCAAAATTTTGTTGGCAACAGCCTCGCAGCAGAGGGGTCAGATACAGTGTCATCACCTTCACAAAATGACGATAAAGCACATATTTATAGAAGTTGATGTAGGTTCATTTCATGGGCAGCTGCGACCTGTGGGCATCGTATTTGTTTCAACTTTTCGCCATCGAAGCTCACGTCAAGGAAAAGTTTTTTTCGCACACTGAAGATAGCTGCATTGGATCATTTTTGCGTGCTTGAGGCCTGTGATTATCACTAGCATGAAGGGAGATCTTCAGATGCATGTCGACCAGGAAAAGTCTTTATGCGCTGAAAGCAGACAATACTGAGACCTCAAAACTAGCCTGCTATCTGAAGCAACTCAATATAAAAGCTTGTGTAGGCAATGGCCCTTGAATACGCACTGGATCGAGGTGTATCTAGAAGTGATCTCAAAAGCCAGGAAACTGGATCACAGAAGAAAGTGAACTGCCAGGAGAATTATTTTCTCTTTCTATGATCACAGGACCTAATCCCGGCCGCGGCGGCTGCAGTGTTTGAGGCCCGTGTACTTAGATTTAGGTGCACGTTAAAAAACCCCAGGTGGTCGAAATTTCCGGAGCCCTCCACTACGGCGTCTCTCATAATCATATCGTGGTTTTGGGACGTTAAACCCCAGATATTATTATTAGGGATGGGCAAATAGTGAACTTGAGGTTCGAAGCTAATAGTGATTTGGTCAAATAATTTCGAATCGAATAGTTCAAATAGTATTTACCGCATATTATTAAGAAAAATGAGCATTTTTGTCATGACCCTTGCACAATATTTTTAAGGATTGGAACTAGGTATGAGTGAATGTCAGGTTTTTGGTTTGAAATGAAGTGGCCTTGAATAGTATCAAGATTTGAATAGGGTGCAAGTTATAAGTCGAAGTTACAATTTAAAAATTACTATACTTAGCGCATATAAGCCTATATAACACGCTTTTAAACTTTAAAAAAAATATATATACATTTAACCTTGAAGTGTGGCATCGCGGCAGTGCAGGTTTCCCTCTGGATGGGTCGCTTCACAGCACAGCAACTCTATGCTGCAGTGAAACCACCTTTACAGGGGGTTATGTGCGGTCAAATGTGTACATATTTTCATTCATTTCGAATACTTCGAATCGAATAATCTAAATTCGTATCGAAATGAATTCGAGTACTGTAATATTCGTTCAAATATTCGAAACGCTCGAATATTCGCCCATCCCTAATTATTATTATTATTCTCTTTCTATGAAAGCGATTTGCGCTTGTCTCTCCTTCTCTCTTTTTTTAATCGCAGCATAGGGGCACACCAGTTTTATAATAGAAGCTCATGTGGTTAGATTCAGGTTAATTTTTGTTTTTATCCTGGGAAAATTGGCTGGCCAGTAGATTTGAGTAAATACACTTTTTTTTTAATCTGGGACGGTACCAGAGAGGTGTTGTACAAGGCGAGACTGGCGTAAAATAGCGTTGTACGATGGAGGCTTTTAATACATTATGTCTATAAGGGTTCTGTCGGGACCAAACATATTAGTCGTAAAATAAGGGTCGTCGCATGACTGGGGGACCTATAATCAAGGTTCCACTGTACTTCTTTCTGTTTCCCTCTACAGGTGCTGGTGGTGGGCAACCCTGCAAACACGAATGCCCTGATCTGCTCCAAGTATGCTCCGTCCATCTCCAAGGAGAACTTCTCGGCCATGACGCGTCTCGACCACAACAGGGCCAAGGGACAGGTACACTAGGCCGAGCTCTAGAATTGTGGTCTCGAGATGCGAGAGTCAGTCACTGTCCGATTACTGTTTCACCACTAAGCAAGATGAGCGCCTGTTGATGACTGTTACTGAGTGGTTTTGTATTTGATGCTTTATAACTGTGGTATGCAAGATTGTTACAGTGCTGTAAAGACTTGCATACCATGGCATGCCATTGACCTGCTGCATTAATTTAGGGGCTGGGGTGCTGCACTGCTGTAGCTTAGAGTTACTCAAGCAGTGTGGGAACAAAGGTCACAGTACACAGTTGTGCGAACAGACAAAGGGCATTTATGGCACCCTCTGTACAAGCCAGCCTGCCGACTATATAACTAATGTCGTATGCTGATTGAATGTATTGCAACATCTAGGAAATTCACCTTGTCACGTCAGGATGCCGAGTGATCAATGTTTTTTCCTGCGATAAAGCCACTGCTATGCTGTTCCTGGGTGATGTCTTCCAAAGAGAAGTGCACTTGAGGGGACGAGAAGCCGTCCATGGGGCTGCCTTATGAAGTGGCCTGCCACGCGTGCAAAGTGACCGTAGCGTGTTGTTGACCCCAAACCGAAGAGAATAGGATGTTTCTTGCAGTTACGGGAATACCCTATCATTAATGCTACACTGTTACCATTTCATGTTAAATGTGCCACTGTGTGAAAACGTCTTAGCTACTCAAGTTGCTCAATGCATATGGTAACATGGTCAGATGATTACAGGGGCTAATACAGGTCTTTCAGATTTAATTAGCAATGCGCCAGCCATGATGTTACAATATTTTAATACTTACTGTGCGATAAACTGTGACTGCCAGAACATCATAATGAAGCAAGTTCCTACATTACTGAGTTGTCGCGCCATCACTTGGCACCAGAACGTGAGCACCTTGCGCCATATCTCATACTAATGCACAACTGAATGAAGGAAAGAAGATTACTTTTAAGGGCTCGTTTTTCCTTGTTACACACAATGTTGGAACACACCACGCACACCACACCACACACTCTGTATGGAACACACCACACAGTTGTGCATTAATTAGTTAGTTAACTAATTAATGCACAACTGTGTGGTGTGTTCCATACAGGGAAAGCACCAGGAGACGTGCAAGCTGTGCAGGAAAGACTATATCAGGGGGCACACAAGAGCCTTAACGTTCTGTCTCGGGCTCAACGTCACAGTGTCTACTTCTGGCAGCACTGGCTGTGATTTCATCTCAAACATATAGGTGCTTCGATTTATGTGCATCTGAAAGAACCACAGGAGACCGCAGCGCTACAGCACACGTCATAATTAAAGGGGCCACGACACCCAATTTTTAATCAATATCTGGGTTATGTGGGCAAACCCTTATGCGTTCACAAAGAAGCTGGCAAAATTTGGTCGAACACTTAATTTGTAATTGAATGATTTTATAAACACGCGAGCGGCCCGAGAGTCGAGCAACAATAGCACACTCACGAGCCGTGATGTAGCAAACTGCTTGCTTTGCGAGCATCTGCATTTGGGCCAACGATTTTATTTCGTGGTCAGCTGTGCGTGCAATCGAGCTATTTCAACTTTCTTCAGCTTGTCATTGAAATTCAACGATTTGCAGCGGCTGAAACTTTGGTAGAAAACGACGGCTCCGCTCCGTGCCGCACATGACGCCACGCATACCATTGCAACATGGCGGTTGCTGGCGGTGGGCGGGGTTTATGACCAGCGACTTTTAGGGCTTATTTTGTACTGCAATATTCTCGTACAGTGCATTCTTCATATATGTACAGGCACAATAGACCCTCTACTACTATTTTTCACTGAAAACCACAATTTGTTGGGTGACCATGTCATGGCCCCTTTAAAGCCTGGTTTTATCATGTAATGCCTCTGGTTTACGCTTTGCATGTGATGGCTCACATACCGATTCCTCTACACTGCATTGAAAGGCGGTGTTCATTTCATTGCAACTGTGGGATGTCACTCTTTTTTTTCCCCTGGCACTGCAGATTGCCCAGAAGTTGAAGGTGTCGGCCGCAGACGTGCGCAATGTCATCATCTGGGGCAACCACTCGTCCACTCAGTTCCCCGATGCCAGCCACGCCTCGGTGACCCTGAACGGCCAGAGCGTCAAGGTCACCGACGCCATCAAGGACGAGGCCTACTTCCAGGGCGAATTCCTGACTGTGAGTGTTCCTTCTCTGTCACTTAGAGCTCCTAAATTATGTCTACCTGAGCTCTGATTGCAATTTGTGCAGCCAAGCTGTTTGGCCAGGCGCTGTGATAATCTTCCAAAGACACCTGGAAGACACGGTCTGCAGTTGGTTCCTTTTGTTCCTTCCAAACGCACTGGACAGAAGCAACCATCAAAGCAGCATTTCTGTCACGTCATGATTGCACTGTAGTTAGATACAAGGCAGGAGAGGCCCCACCCAGATGACCAAAGCACGATGGTCTCCGCAATTAAAGAAATACAGTATAACCTCATTACAACAGACCTTCATAGTGAAGAGGATATTGGTCTGTTGTAAAAGGAGTATGTAAAATCCAAGTACCGTTACAACACACTTCTTTGTAAACACTGAATGGGTCTGTTATAACCGGAGAGAATTACGAGTCACAATGCAGTCAAAGAATGAATTCATTTTTAAAGGGGGTCGCGGCTTTCTTGCCGTGGAAAATTAAAAAAAAATCGATTATCTGAGAGTCACATTTTCAGCAATATATCTTCACTGAAAACTACATAGAAGTGTTGTAAAAAATTTGCTGCGCCTGCCGAGATGGCGAAAATTATTGCAGAAATTGCAAAAAAAAAAAAACTATAGCTCCTCAACGGCGCAACCGGGCACCGCCATTCTGGGCTCGTCCGAAAGGGCATTTCTCCGTATTCAAATTTTCCCGCTTCAGCTAGATCCTCCCTTCAGAAACAAGCGTACAAAAGGCAAATGTTTTGACACTCGTTTCGAGGCCTCCGATTGGCTGTTTCTGCCATGTTGCTCCAGCACGTACCAATGCTCGCTCCGAGAGAGCGTCGTTTGCTGCTTGCGCACCACGAGGTCACGGCTCTCGAAAATCACGCTACTTACTGGCACGTTCGCACTCGTTCTGTGTTCACGGGTCGAAGGCTATTTAAAATATAATTACGCTTTACTTTGGCGGCTTCAAGGGGAAGCTCAGTCTTCAGATTACGATATCGTGCCGCACTCGTCACGAACATCGCAGACGCGTGTCTCAGACTTGTCGAACCCGCGGTTAGAGGTTCTGCTCGTCAGCACTTCGGACCTTGTGACGAAGACCATCCGGGGACAACTCTTTGTACTCGCAATCGAGCGTGACATACTTTGAAACATCGGGCACCGTGGCCACGCACACGCAACCGCGCTTTTGCTCGACGTTGTGGCTAGGTGTAACTATTCTCATGGCGCGCATGTACGAGACGAATCCGAACTTTGTGGGCAAGAACATTGCACTAGGGGACATGCGAAAGTGAGGAAGCCGCAGTGTGCTTCGTCGCAAGCAACGAATCTCATCGGCCGCTGGCTCCTCGGAACCGCGGATGGGCATTTTACACTGCGGTAGCTTGCCCCCCTGGCCAAGCTCACCATGCAGCAACCGCTCGGAGCAGCGACGGCAGCGGCTAGCTATTTCGCACGTCGGCGTCCCAAAACGCAAAGCCAAGCACGCTGCGAGCCGAATTTTTGTCGGCGCGACTGGGCATAACTGATCACTGACAGACCGGAGATCGGTAGCCTTTGTTCTTAAATCGGTATGTCGATATCCGGTGCGCTGTTCCCATCCTGAAAGTAAGCCAAGCGTCGTTTGAAGTCGGAAGTTATTGAATTTGGAATGTCCGTGGCAGAAAAGTCCACTCTAAAGGGGCCCTGGCCAACTTGCCGGCCTCGCATTTTAGTCAATTATATCCGAATGTCTGTTGTACCAGAATCCGTTGTGAACAAAGCTCAATCAGTGAAACAGATAGGGATGTTGGCATAACGCCGCAAATTTGTCTGTAGTGTCCAAATGTCTGTTGTAAGCAGATCCATTGTAACAAGGTTATATACTGTAGTCCTGCTCGTGTGCCAGACGGTGAAGCCACTGGCAGTCCGGCTTATGATGTGAGTCTAGAGTGCACGCCTCTTGCTGCAGGCTCATACATTCGCCATTGAGGAGGAAATGGCACTGACTTTTAAAGTGGGGACGTGACTATAAAGCCTCTGTGTGCTAATATGAAAGCATGGCATGTTTGGCACACATTTTATGCAAGCCATGGTTTACACTTCGTGTGTGCAGTGCATATTTCGTACATGTGGCAGTTATCTCTCGGTGCTGAGAATCGCCATGCTGCTTTGTAGCACTGGTGAGTCAGCATGTTACCAAGAGATATGTGGTGAGATTAACATTGATTGGCTCATTTCACACATTTGGCTAGGCGAGTAGCAAAAAGTGTCACATTAGTCAAGTGGCTCTGTTGTGGGAACAATGGCAGCCATGGCACCACACAAACTTTCAAGTTTGTGTGGTGGCAAGTGTCTTTTTTTTTCAATTGCTACTGTTGCCTGAGATACCGTTTGTGTCCATTTTCCTTGCAGACTGTACAGAAGCGTGGGGCGGCGGTGATTGCGGCACGAAAGCTCTCTAGCGCCATGTCAGCTGCAAAGGCGGCAGCTGACCACGTGCATGACTGGTGGCATGGCACTCCCGAGGTCAGTTTTGAGCGCTCAGAAGTGCCTTAAAAGGGTCCTGCAACACTCTTCCAAGTAACCATCGAATGACATTGCTGTTGGAGTTTATTACCTCGCGAATCGACTGCAGAAGAGAACATTCACCTCGCTTTTTTTTAGAAGTCGGTCACTCTCAGTTGTTGCTGCAGCAGTAATGTGGCAACAAGCGCATCCTCAAGACACAAGATCCCTTGCCAACTTTTCTGTGAGGCTTCTTTTCTCGATGAATGCCTTCATAGCTAGCACGGCATCTGCACCCTTTGTCAGGGTGGGATTGAAGTCACCCGCTTTGATGTTGGCATCATAATCCCATTCGTATTTGTGAGCTTGGCCAGGTGCAACAGCATTAGTAATTCTAATGTCTGACAAGTCACCAGACTTCACTTCAGCATGGCTCTGTTTATCTGCACACAGACTGACTAAATGTATCTGGTTGATAGTTAGCAACAGCAAAGGAAAGCCAACATGAAGAAGGGGAGGAACTTCGGGGATGTTAGCAATACCTCTACAGAGGACTGCAACATCTAGGGTTGCATCATATGTGGGATGCGTAACGTCCTACTAGGCATGAGCAAAGCAGCAAACATTGTCAAGTGAGTTAGGTCATCTAGGGGTAATGTTTACTGCGATAAGACTTTCTGTTGCACATCACTCTTTATGCAGGTCAGCACTATCTGAAGGAGAATGCCCATTCACCATCGTAACATCGATGCATGTCATTGTTCAGAACTCCTAAGACTGAAATGGTAGTACTGATGGCGTTGTCATTTTTGCATCAATCATCTTCTTTCAAAAGCGAAGAGCAGGCATCCACAGCACAACACTTCTCGCTGAATAGCATGGTATGCACTTACCAATACATAGCTTGCCATTGTGTGTACAGTGGAACTTCGATTATACGTCCCCCGGTCCTGCGACGACCCGCGTTTTACGACGAATTGGCTTGGTCCCGGCAAAACCCCCATAGAAATAATGTATTAAAAACCTCAATTGTACGACGCAATTTTACACCGGCCCCGCCTCGTACGACGCTTTGCTGGACTGTCCGAGAAAAAAAAAAGACCTACGATGACGCGGGCTGGCACGCAAACACACTGCGGCCGGGCGAAAAAAGTCGGGAAACCGAGGAACCGAGTTCGTATCCGCGCTGCCACCACAGGGCCTCTTCAATTTTTCGACACGCGGTCGGCCATAGCTAGCCAGAGCCAACGTTGGCCGGATCCAGCCGGAGCGCATTCGTTTTGTCGCATTGCACTGCGCACTTCCGTTGTCGCCTTTTTTTTTTTTCTCTCTCTTCTTTTGGGTGGTTTTGTAGTGACCGTGACCGTTGTGACCGCAGTGACCGTTGTGAGCAGATAACATGGCAGATAATCTCGAGCTCGCTTTCTAGTATACGATAACTTTCACTACATTTCGTGTCGTTATACCGGACGTGTTGAACGGCGATTGTTGAGCCAATGTTTGCGACAGCCGCGGGAACCGGAACTCGCCGCTGTCTAGCTACCAGAGGGCTGGGGCGTTTTAGCCGCTCGCGATTGGTCGAAGCTTGCAAATCGAATAGGCCTACTGCCGTGCTGCCATTCAGCCATTCCTTCACGTGTTTGCCTCATCGGTTGGTTGTGCTGCGCCGCAGCTGCTGTGTCCACGTGCAAAATTTTCTGTGTTCGGTCATTGGTGTGCGAGGAAGCTTTCGAACTTTTGGTTGCGAGTGCTGCGTCTCGCAATGTCGCGGAACCGAAAACCGCTGACGCTCGGAGAAAAGCTTCGCATAATCGAGGAGGCAGAGAAGCGGAACGGAGCAACAAAGGCCAGCATTGCCCGCGACCTGAACATTCCCGAGTCGTCGCTGAAAACGATCCTCGCGTAGAAGGACAGCATCCTACTAAATGCGGCAAAGTTCGGCCTGAACAGGAAGGCCGCGAAAGATGGCAAATATGCTGCCATGGAGAAGGCCCTCGTTGAGTGGTTGCGTCAGGCCCGCAGTTCAGGAATCGCCGTGGATGGCGCAATTTTGAAGGAGAAGGCTGAGACAGTTGCATTGCGCTGCGGCATTGACGACTTTAAAGCCTCCAATGGCTGGTTGGATCGCTTTAAAAAACGCAGTGGAGTTGTGTACAGCCGCTGCTGTGGAGAGAGCGCGTCAGTCAGCTCCGACACTGTAGAAAAGTGGACTGCATTGCTGCCGGAATTGATACGGGAATACAAACCGTCCGACGTGTTCAACGCAGACGAAACTGGATTATTTTATAATATGCAGCCAGAACAGACATTGGCATTCAAAGGAGAGAGCTGTCACGGGGGTAAGCGAAGCAAAGAGCGTCTTACCGTATTGCTTTGCGCTAATGAAGACGGCTCTGAAAAGCTTCCTGCCCTCGTGATCGGCAAGTTTGAGAAGCCGCGATGCTTCAAGAATTTGAAAAGGCTGCCGTGCCAGTACACGTTCAACCGGAAAGCCTGGATGACGGCTGCTATGTTTTCTACATATCTGCAGCAGCTGGACTCCAAAATGGGGGCTAAGAACAGAAAGATTCTTCTTCTGCTTGACAATGCGCCATGCCATCCATCAGATATGTCGCATTTGAGAAATGTGAAAGTTGTATTTCTGCCCCCCAATTGCACTAGCCAGCTGCAGCCACTTGACGCTGGCGTCATCAAGTGCATGAAACAGAAATATCGGAAGTTTCTGGTGCAGCGTCGGCTGGCGGGCATGGAACGCAAGCAGTTGGATAAGAAACTTTCTGTGCTTGACGCAATGCACTACATTGCTAGTGCATGGGACGCAGTCACGCCAGAAACTATCGCCAACTCCTTCAGGCACTGCGGCTTTAATAGAAGTGGTGCTTGTTCTACCAGTGAAGCTGCACTGCCTGTTGACGATGAACCAGAGTTCGGCAGCCTGGAGCTGCCTGGATCTTTCGCGGACTATGTTGGTGCCGACGACGACGTTGCAGTGTGCAGTGAAGTGTCGCTGGATGACATTATCGAAACTGTGCGTCCCGACACTGCGGGAACTTCCGACGAGGAAGAGATGGACGACGCTGCAGAGGCTAGCGTGTCCGTTCCGACTTACGCGGACGTGTTGTGCTACGTCGACCACATTCGGCGGTTTGCTTGCGCACGCGATGAGATCGGCGACTTGCTGCCAGATGTTGCAGCTATCGAAAGAAAGCTGATGCGTCGTGGCTGGGCAAACTCTCGGAAGAAAATCACAGATTTTTTTAAAAGGTGAGAAATAAAGGTTCGTTCACACCTCCGATAAAATGCGTGGTTGTCATTTTTTCAATTAATTTAATCTACGTTCCTCGGAGCAGCGTACGTTTGTGCCGCGGACTTTCTTAGGCATTATGTGCCCGCTGTTGTGGGGCAAAAATGACCGTCACTGCCTATATTCTCGGTTTTTCGATTATACGACGCCCGGATTATACGACGATTTTGCGCGGTCCCCTGAAAGTCGTATAATCGAAGTTCCACTGTATGTGTTGGCCCGTGTGTATCTTTAATGCACTATAGAAGCAGTTGGTCCATTCTCTCTTCAGCGGGAGAGCTGGCGTCTTACTTAAAGCGCTCATGCTCTTCCTTGCAGGGCGAGTGGGTATCCATGGCAGTGATGAGCGACTGCTCGTACGGCTCGCCGTCTGACGTGGTTTTCAGCTACCCGGTCCATATCGATGCCCAGCGGCGCTGGCGCATTGTGGGCGAACTGCCCGTGTCGGACTTCGCCCGGCAGAAGATCGACGCCACGGGCAAGGAGCTTGTCCAGGAGCGCGACGACGCCCTGGCCGTCTGCAAGGATTGACGGGACGCACCGTCTGCAGCCAAGCTCTGAGAACCCCACCCTCTAATCTCTTTCACAACCTCGAATCTCGCCCGTTGCCTCTTTCAGGCATAATAGACAACCCATTATTCCTGTAATTTTTCCTTTGACAGCTGCCAAAAAACATAATATTAAAATGAAGCGGGAAGATTATATATTGGTTTAATTAATTACAAGCGGATGACTGCATAATTTCATACCGTCATGCAGAAGGAGGATCGACCTTTCGGCAGTCAGCTTTTAGTGGATGCTGCTACATTTTTTGTGAAATAAAAGCAAATTCAATTGAATATGAAATCACAAGAAAGAATCAAAGGAGTGCGCAGGTGCCGGCAATAGCCAGTAGACAGTCGCATGCGAAGCAAACATGGTACTTTGTCATGGCAGCCATGTAAATAATTATGTGGCTTTCTTCAGCAAGCAAATGATGGGCATGCACTGAGCTGGAAGTCGGCCAGTGTACCATTCCGTGCAGTGCCTGTGTCACTTGTTAATGACTGCACCCAATATAAATTCACCACGATACATCTTTAGCGTAAGCTTTGTATCCTCTGGTACATATCACTCGGGACATTGTGAGTGCTAGGCTGTCCTAAATCGAGGTGCCCGAAACTTCCCACAGTGAGTGTGGGGACTTTACCCTTGTTGAACACTTTTGCAATGTCGTTTTTCCTGCATAATGGCAATCAATTCCTTTCCCATTGTCTGGCGAGGCAATCGGCGAGACTGTAGGGGTTGGCCCTTTTCCATTTCCCTCTTCTAGCCACTGTTCGTAACGTAGCAACGATGTGACTTCATTTCTAGAAAGTACCTGACACTTTCAAGTGAACCAAGGTCTGGCAAGGCGCATCTGCTGTTCGATCAGCCATGTCACCGATAAAGATCAGACTGCGAAAGCAACCCAGAATCCGAAACCTCCAGCTGAAGATGTGCTTGAGAAGTACGGACTGCTGATGAAGACGTGCCTACCTCATTGGTTTGCACATCGCTTTGCGTTTGCCGCTCGAATTCACTCGAAGGACCTCTCACTTCAATGTTGGGTGATAGGTAGCAGGAAAAGAGACCCCGCCTTTTCTTTCAAACAATTATAATAATCTGCGTGGCTTGCAGTGTTCTAGGAAGTAAGATAACAGGCTTAGCACCCTGTGTTATCAACAAGAGGCTTTTACATCGAAGGCGTTCTCGGAAATGGCTTATCCACACAAATACATCACTATGTTGCTACATATCAAAATCTATTCTGGCCAATCTAGGGCTTTTGACTTGAAACTCTTTCTTTTCTTAAATTGGTATGAACACTTGTTTTTTCTATACACAACTCTCTCTACTTTCGCTATTATGGCTGTAGGCGGACCAAACAAATTGCAGGCAGATCAGATCGCCCAACAAGAGTACATAATTAATAAGTACTAATTGCAGGTTGCGGTAAAATTACGCCTCACTAACATAAGGTGCTTGGTTTGCGGTGACAACACAAACTATCTGTAGACTACATGTATGCTTACAATGGAAGGTTCATGAGTGAATGAGTGTTGCTCCGCGTCGTGTAGGAGTGACCCGCGAGAGTGCGTATGTATAGGCAGCAAACTTGGGTTCAGTATTGTTCATTGCATGAACTTGTGCAAAGCTGATGCTTGGTCAGCATCGCTGAATGCTACAGGACTTCCTTTTCAGAACCAAAGAACAAAATTAGGCTTTTTAAAAGTCGTGTATTGTGACATCCAGCACAAGTCATGTTTCCGTAAGAAGCACTGCATGGTTATTTGTGATTTTTATGACTTTACAATGCAGTTGTGAATTTGATTTGCCTATTTGAAGCAGTATTCACATGTTTTCACTATCGACATGCTTTTGTGGAATGCTGTGTAGATAGACTGCTTTCTTTAATAAAGCTTTGCTCGGGGGTGTCGGAGATATCACTGACTGGCATTATCTTTGTTTTGAATAGAATCTACATGCGTGTTGCTTTATATTCTTAAAGGTGGATGGAAATGTACTTCACTAGGTTTTCTGCTTGTGCCTGTTGGTGTGCCTGTTGCTGCACTTTAAACATCGGCAGGACAAGTTCGGCTGAGTAATGAAATGGGGCAGACTTATATAATTGAGGGGGGGGGGGCGCCGGCGCCCACCCTAGTTACTTAAGAGGGGGCGGGTACAAACTTTTCCCCATGCTTTGACTTAATTGGGAGGGGGGCGCTGCGACGAACCTTCGCCCCCCCCCCCCTTACCTCCCTGAAGGGGAACCCTGCACACGCCTATGGCGATAGCAACAAATCATAATGTTCTGTTAAGTAAGCCTAGCAGCTAACTTCATTATGGTCCGATCTTGCGTAACTCTACAAAACGCTAGCAATACGGAATACGGCTACTCCAGCAAGCGAAGCGGTTTTCGTGCGCTTCAACGCGAAGCAAGCGCAGTGAGAGCACGGCACGTACAAAGGTATAAGCCTACTACTAACCTCAGTCGACGCATCGCGCGATCGCGCTCTTTAAAAAAGTTCGCAGTTGCTCCTCGAGCGACGCAGCCCCTCCACCGGCACCCCTTCACGCTCCTTCGCCCGACGGAGCCGGCCAGCGCGTTTAATCTCTGCTTGAGCCGCGCCCGTCTGCAGCCTCCTGAAGCTTTCGCTCGCACATAGTACATACGACGCGCGGGCCGATGTTATTGATCTGGACTTTACACGGAACATATATGACGGCAACGGCAGAAACTCGCCGTGTAATTGATATCGCAGTAAACATTTAAAACAACGGCTTTCGTGTGACCCTCACTTCGTCTTTGCGAAAGCGTGAAACCGAAGCGATAAATAAGACCCCCTGGCGCAGCTGGCGTCATGGAAAGCATCCGCGGAGCGGTGCCGGCCGAAAGATGTCCTGTAGAGGTCCCAGCTGGGCCTCCTCCTGAATGTCCGAAGATCACAGGTTGTCATATGTAGCATGAATAATGATCGTTCAAGCTACCCTTTGTTTGTGAAGCTATGTCGCTGTGGTAGTTCCATTGCTTTATTGCAACCGTTCATGCCATCCTATGTCAATTAAGAACTGCAGCTAAAGGATAACGAAGCTGCCCCCATTTGCTTCACAAATTGCCAGAATGTGAGCTTAACTGCGAAATACAAACAGCAGCCCCATATGTCCCCTAGCTGCTGTAGGCATGCGTAGCAGCCCATGGTACCACACTATGGATGCTGCACATTTTGATACCGCAGCATCCTCTACCAAAGTTCACACGTTCCCATTTGCCTAAGACGACTCGAAAGTGAAAGCCATGCATCTTTTTCTTCTCAGTCGACTGTATTGATCCTCCCCCGTTCCCCTGCTTTCTGCACGCAACGTGGATTTGCACTGCCTCCTGGATCTGCTTACCTTTGAACAAGCGGTGGTGTCATGCGATAACGTTAAGTGACGTCATGATGACGTCATACGGTGACATCATAGTGTGACGATGATTCGTTGTATAATTCGTATTGACGCCGGTGACGGCCATTTCTTGCGTTTGATCAGGCATCTAAGGTTTTCGCTTTAAAATATAACGCGAGCGATGGAGTGTACACAAGAGCAGCTGGCAACGTCTCAAGAAAAACTAGCGTGCGGACACACGTCGCTTGGGCTCCGCCTCCCACGAACTTTTCCAAGAGTTTTCTGATTGTGGCACGTTTTTAACGATGCAAGAAGAGCTCGACAGACACTCCACGCCGACACCAAGTTTTAAGCCGTGAGTCCCGTTTTTACCTCTTGGCGACTCCTCGAAGCTTCGATGCGGAGGCGGCCGCGCTACTATAACCCGAAAGAGCCGGAGCAGGAACCCATCACATGCCGGGGAATCACCTTGCACGGAAGAGAAAGGTGACGTTCAAATAATTTTTAACAGCTGGCTAGCCAGGTTCTTAAGCTGGGGCGAAGTCCCGCGCCGTAACCTTAGTTCCAGAGGCGACCGCTACAGGCGCAGCTGTGCAATAGTTCATAGGTCGCTCGCTAGATAGCGCGCCGCCTCGCGCCATCGGCGCGGCACACACCGGCTCTCCTACGATTCCGCACACTCGATGTGCGCGCTACTTAGCGCAGCTACTCCTCACGAATGCCTTGGAGGCGATGCAAGCAGCAGCTAGAGCTCGTAGGGTAGCAGCAGCGCGGGCCCGCCGGCAAGACCCTGCGGTGCGACCTCGCGAGGCCGATGAAAGACGCCAGCGTCGTGCGGACCAAGGCTTGCGAAGCGGAGGCGGTACGTAAGCGGCGGCAAGATAACCTCGAAGCGGAGCGGGCGCGGGAAGCGGCGGTCAAGCGCCGAAAGCGGTCGTTAAGCCGAAGGTGGCGGCGCCGACGCGCGCTTCAAGCGCGAGTTCCTCGATCGATCGATCGTTTGGCCACAGCTGCAAGGTATTCGACCGCTTGTGGTTCGAAAGATTCACGGGTTTTCCCGATCTTCTCCGAGCCAGCTCCTCAATCGTCATTCACTTCGTGGATATGGCGTGACTTTTTTCAAAGCGAAATCTATCGGAACATTTAAAAAATACGGTACATTCATGAAAGTTGAGAGGATATAGCTTTGGATTACAGGATTACAATTCGAACATACCACAAAGCTTATTTCTCTTTCCCAACGACTGAAAGACCGAACCTCTAGCGAGGATGGTTATTAGTGTGTTGGCCAAAAAAATGGGAATAATTTATCACGGCTTACATCGCACAGAAAAACACGGACAAAGGTAGAATATAAAAACGACAGATAAAGATCTGACTTACAACTGACATTAATGGAATAAATGCAACGAGATGTAAATGAGACGTGACATAAGAAAATTAGAGTCGGAAATGTAAAAGAGATGACAAGAAATATCTATACTTACCTCATGTGTGTCGCTCATATGAGCAAGGTGCAAATATTCACATATTTAATTTATTATAATAATTGTGAACTTAAAGAGAGCGTCAGCGACGCACACGCATCTTGTAGGCTGCCTCGCGGTGCACATAAGTAGAAAATATCTCGCGTGCAGATTCCAGTCACGACATCCCAGTTATGTACATGATGGTGCGTTTTTCGGACCTTGTTGTCTAGGACGTCTCTTGAAAATACACCGTACGCCTTAATGGGGTTGTTAAGATGTGTGGACTTCTTTGGGACGTCCCGGCTTCTTACATCCTCCGTACATGCTTTCGCACTACAAGGCTTTTAAGCCATGTGTGTTCAGCGTAAAGTAAGTGTCTCCATGATTAGCGCGCGCGAGAGGTCGAAGACGTGCTTTTGTGAGAATTAAGTTTTGTACGAGTTCGATGCTTCCTTGAAAAACACTTTTCAGTAAGTTTCTCGTGTTCTTGGTCACAGTTTCGCATTTTCGTCTCTGCTGCGAAGAATAACCGACAGCGCAATATGGCAACTATTGATGAAAACCTGTACTTAGTAGTAAGATAGGTGCCACACAGTGCACCTTTGATCGCGATCGGGCCTGATCGGGATCGAATTTCTCGGTAGCGATTATCTTATTTGCGCGAGTTGTGGAGCCAATCACTGTGGAAAAACTGAATCCGGGTCAGGCTCGATCGCGATTGAATATGCACAACATGACATGGCACAAGTCATCTACAAACACTTAAATCCTCCAGATAAACAGTGAACGTGTCTAATGGAGTGTTTTTTTTTATTTCTGCACTGAAAAACATGCGATTGGTTATGGCAAGATATTCTAGTTGGCTGCCTAAACTGTATCACGCTAAGTTGCGGGTCATCAGCTGTCAACGTACCGTTTACGTGCCTGGACTCAGTCCCGCCTCTGTACAGGAATATTAAGCGTCACTGCAGCGTCATTTTAAGTGAAATCACCACGTAGTCAAACCGATATATTAGAGCGTACTAAGTACACTCTTCCTATATAATGTGCGGCTCCGCATGGTGCGGCCGTATAGTTTGCCACATACATCGACGATTTCTTTATGTCTTCCTATCCTCACTGCAAAACCACCATGTGCTAAAAACCAGTAGAAGACAAAAATTTTATACAAAAATGCACAGCATATCCACGGGTGAATGATGAAGAGCTTGGGCGAAGCTCCTGAAGCAATCATGGTTACACCGTGAAATATTCAGTGGTTTCGCCCAGCAGTAACCAAAGCGATAGCCCATATATACATGATCAAAGACGTGACAAACACTGTATATATTTATATAAGAAATTTAATAATCGTAAGTGGTAGCTAGACGTGACTTCCGTTCCCCCTTCATTATAACGGCTTCATGGTCGGTGAAGTAATGGATCAGTGATGGGTCGTAGTGGGATGTTTGCAAAGATGAAGTAGTGGGCAGTTTGCAAAGTATCGGTGATGGGTCGTAGTGGGATGTTTGCAAAGACGAAGCAGTGGGCAGTTTGCAAAGGTGGTTACGCCGGACAACGGAGACGTGACAAGGTTAGACTAAGAGGAGCTTCGCCCCTAAAAACATTCCAATTTAGAATCACAACTACGCAAAAAAAAAATGTGAGCTCAAGTCGATCTTGATGGAATCCTGGAACAAGGCGCCACATTTTCTATATGCGCCTTTGTCCCGGTCAGGTCAACTTGCAATGTGTTTCTAATAATGTGAATTTGTCAATTATGATTCTTTTTACATGGGCCTCAAGTAATCTGGACCGAACACGGTGGTCTAGTTGTTATGGTGCTGGACTGCTGACCCGAAGGTCGCGGGATCGAATCCCGGCCGCGGCGGCTGCAATTTCGATGGAGGCGAAAATCTTTGAGGCCCGTGTCCTTAGATATAGGTGCACGTTAAAGAACCCCAGATGGTCGAAACTTTCGGAGCCCCTCTACTACGGCGTCCCTAATAATCAGATCGCGGTTTTGGGACGTAAAACCCCAGCAATGATTATTATTATTGTGAAGGATGCTGTGTGCTTGATTTTCCCAAGCACAACATCATATATAGTGCAATTACGTGGATATACATTGAACATTTTGTTATTATATTAGCTATTCTGGTACATTTGTTCTGATGTGGCAACCAATCTGCACTCCTGTCTAGCTGGTGTGAATCAATGGTACAGCATATAGGGTTGCAGCGCGACACGTGGACACTAGAAAGAAACGTACGACGACACAGCGCCAGTGTCGCCACGCTGTGTGTCGTCGTACATTTCGTTCTTGTGTCCGTGTCCTTTCGCGCCCTACAACAAAGCTTAATTAAGAAATGACCCGCTACCAGCAAGCCCACGTATCCCAGCTTATTCACAACGGTATAGGAGTCGCGGGCTTGTGAGGCTGCGTATTAATGACAACTATTTGTCACCCGCTCATCTCTTGTCGGTTGGAATAAACGTAAACACATTGATTGGATGGTTGACGTGTGTCACACGTGTCGACGTGTGTCACTAGTGTTGCGCACCACTCGTCCTGTCCTTTTTGTCGTTAGCCCTTCGGGCATTTTCGCTCAGCGCAGCTATGTTACAATAGTGTGTGTCACACGCACACGTAAAAATTGAAAATTTTCTTGAGACAGCAAGAAAAATAAAAGGGTGAAAAGCAGCTTATGTATTTTGGTTCGCCTCTAACCAAAATGCCTATAGATGGATGGATGGATGCTATGAGCGTCCCCTTTATAACGGGGCGGTGACATGTCTGCCACCATGCTCGAAGAAAAAGGAAAAACTTCCTTGTTTCATGCTGGCCTAATACCTTGTCTACATTGATTAAATCTATCTTATTATACCAAAAATATTTATAAATTCACGGTCTATCTCTCTGCCTCTTAAGGCAGAATGACCTTATTCCCCCCCCCCCCCCCCCCATTATTTATTTTTGTACTTTATCTCTACTCTTCTGCCACCAATACTCTAACCGTCTCTTACTTATTTCTATCGCGTACGTGTTCAGCTTTCCATTGTTGTCCCTAAAACCCAAGGCTTCCTGTAGACTCGTGCCCACACGTATACCTGGGTGAATATCGCCACATTCAATCAGTACATGTTCCATCGTTTCCCTAGTTCCCCCGCAGCATGTACAGTGTTCGTCTTCGTTACTGAATCTCGCTTTATAGCTTCGCGTTCTAAGGCAGCCCGACCTTGCTTCAAACAGTAAAGCGCTTCCCCTTGAATTATCATAAAACCTTTCCCTCCTTATTTCGTTTTTTTCCCTTTCGGTAGTTACTCAGAGCCGGCTTCTTTCCCATCGCTGTCATCCAATAAGTCCTCTCCGCCTCCCTGACCTTCCGCTTAATGCTCCCTGTTGCCATATCGCCCGCACTGCTAGCCGTATATTTACTGGTGAGCCTCCTAGTTCTCTTTCTCCACTGCGTGTCAACGCTTTTTCTATACAAATACCTGAAAACCTTGTCTGCCCATCTACTCTTCTTCATTTTCCTCAGCCTCTCTTCGAATCTCATTTTGCTCTGAGCTTCCCTCACTTCAAAGCCTGTCCATCCCATATCACCCTTTACAGCCTCAATTGTCGTCTTCCCGTGAGCGCCCAACGCGAGGCGGCCCACCGTCCTTTGATTTACATCCAATCCTGATTGTACCTCTGACTTCATGCAAACCACTGAGTTCCCAAATGTAAGCCCCGGGACCATCACACCCTTCCACAGCCCTCGAAGCACCTCGTACCTATTGTATCCCCATAAAGCTCTGTGCTTCATAATTGCAGCATTCCTCTTTCCCTTTGCTACCACTGCTTTCTCTTGTACCTCCATATATCTATCCCCCTCATTTACCCATACTCCGAGGTACTTGTACTCGCTTACCCTCGGTATTTTTTGGCCCTGTATGAAGACCGCATGGTCTTCGTGATCATTGAATACCATCAATCCACATTTGGTTTGCACTAAATCCTAGTCCTAGAGCCTCACATTCCCTTCCGCATATATCTGCCAGTCGCTGTATATCATCTTGACTGTCCGCAAATAAGACAATATCATCAGCATAAAATAGACCTGGAAGCTTCTGCTCAACCATCGTGCCGACCTGTTTGTGTGACAAATTAAATCCAATGTTGCTACCTTCTAGCGCTTTTTCCATCCTCACCATGTACAGCATGAATAACAGCGGGGACAAAGGACATCCCTGTCTCAGCCCCTTGCTAATTTCAACGCTGTCCTTACTACTTATTCCTTCCCATTCTATACAAACTGTATTTTCTCGGTACATTTCCCTCAAAAGCTGTATACAGTCGTCCCCTATGCCCACTTCTTTCAATATATCCCACAAAATTTCCTGATTAACGTTGTCATACGCTCCGGTGATATCTAGATAAGCTATGTATAAGGGCCTCTTTTCTATTTTCGATAGACCCTTTTCATAAATACGCCACCTGACGGTGGGCTTTTCGTCAGTTTCGCTTCGCAAAGGAGCGTGGGATAGCTAGCGCCATCGTGAGGGCAGGGTTACCAGATTGGGCTATTAATAGCCAAATTGGGCTACTTTTTGTTCGAGTTGGCGTCGAATTTTTCTCCTTGGCTATGTGGCTATTTTTGGGCTACATTGCTATCGACTAGGCAAGAATTCCAAAAAGCTACAAAATGTAGATAATTTTAGTATCGGTAAGGTGGCTAGAATGGGGAGGTGTGCTGAGCGCTGCGCGTTTCCCTTGCCAGAGAGGGTCCCTCTGCGCGCCGATGCCGCCAGGGGCGCTGCTGCAGGGGGCGCGGGTACAGCCGCCGCTGTCGCAGATTGCCCGTTGGAAGGCTATTACAAGGAAATGCGGCGTGATTTTTTTTCTTTTCACCATTTACGCGTTCTTTATTGTACACGAGTCATGCATTAGTGAGCTGTGGTGAAAATACCCTATAAAACGAAGAGAACTGAACGCTGGTGCTTCGTTCCTGGCTGCTACGAAAACTCTTAAACCAAAGAACTGAATTGCGAAGAAATACAATGATAGTGATTAACAAAATGTATGTTCGCCCAATCCCGGTATAGGGCGCCGTTTTCTTGTTGTTCTTTTTCTCTGGCAACGCAGCTTAAAAATGAAGCATCTATTACTATTAGAAAGGAATGATTTGCGCTTGTGCCTTGGACTTCTAATCTTCGTTGTAAACAACGCGTTAGATATGGAAACGCGATTACCATGGTCTGTAATTAGATCAGAGACACCAACAGTTAAAACGTACATTTTTAAAGATATACAGTTCGCATCAGAGACAATAATTATACGTTTTCATTTAAAAACCTAGTTTATTCTTTGAAGCACATTGGTCGTGAGTGAACACCCCTCAGATTATATTCGCATTAGCGCTGCTAGAACTACTCAATGTAAAAATATAACATATTGGCTCTTCAAGTAAGCTCAGTTCGATCCTTCGCACACAATGTCATGATATTTTTTTTCTCCTAATGATAAACAAATGCCATTTCTGTATATAAATTACCAGTACACACCTTGCTCACATGACAATTAGCAATACAACTCATTATGTCAATAAAAAAACGCGACTTATGCATCGGTAGAGGGTAAGGTTAGGACAACGTCACTAGACTAGTTTGCTAACCTAGTCTAGTAACGTTGGGTTAGGCATCATCTCTCGCTCTTTTCAGTGGTCTTTTTCAATTCGACTTCCCAATCATACACCTAAGGCCCTTAGCCGTGCTCCCTATTGGGTTGCAGAAATCAGCGCTTTTTTTTCTATCTTCCTCTTATCATCGTATATATTTACCTATATTAATGCCAGAAATACTGGCTGTTGTTTTAGCAAGCTCCCGTCAAATGAATCAACAGCAGTTATAGTTACAGATTATCTTTCGGTATGTTCAGCACTTCCTATATACGGCAGCGAATTCAACACTCCTGAGCATGTTTCGTTATCGAATACCTGCAAACTTACAAAAAATTTGATTGCTGAGGGTACTGGGCCACCGCGGATTGTATCTAAATGAAATGGTGGATTCATGAGCCACAGTATCTCTATGTGGAGCTCTGATTCCTAATGTACCAGATACGGCTTATGCGACAGCTTTAAGGTATAGAAATGCTTGTTTGCAAAGCGACACTGGCAAATTATCACTGGATAAATTTAAAAACTTAGTACATGTAAGGTATTGCCGGAATAAACAGCGGTGTGCATCGTGACAATTAGAAGTTTCTTACAGCAGATTACGCGGCCAAATTCCACGAGTGAATTTTTATTTATATAATGCTGGTCTCATGGCGTGCCCGGCCGTTGTGCAAATTTTGCTATCAATTGAAACAACGGACCGCTTCCTTTTATTCTGTCGCCGATATTACAATTAGAAAAAAAGGTACCTCGTAGCTTCACTTCAGAAGATATGATTAACAATAAGTTGCTGTTTTTATATTCAGAGGGATGTGTGTTGTGCTGTATTCGGTTATATAAATATGACGAAAAGATTACCGCGATGCTTTATTTTTCTTTCCCTTTTCTTTGTGCCAAATCCATTTTGTCTAGATTGATCTTTTGCATTACTTCAGATCTACATATTTACTACCGCGAGGGTTATCTCTTTCATAAATTCCATCTGACAGCATGAACGCTTGCTCATTTATCATTTTCATTTACTCGATGTTAACTTTTTAATCTAACTTTCTAGTTACCCTTGGCTTCATATGTGTTTTTTTAAATTATCCATATTGTGTGTAACGAATTTTTTTTCTTTCAAGGAAGTAACACCAATCGACATTTGCTGGTTGGTGCGCACCGCATGTCACTCCGATATATTCTTTCTCGCGTGCATTCCTTCACGAAAATCAGTAAAAAAGGAGAGGAAGATGAGAAGCGTACGAACTTGAGCTTGTTGGTACACATTCATAGTAAAAAACAACGCGAAAACTACAAGGACGAGACAGCGCTAGTCCTGTTTCATCTGTCTCGCCTTCGTAGTTTTCGCGCTGTTTTTTACTAGGAGAGGAAGATGTTACAGTGTGCCCTTTTTTACTGCACCCGCTGAAAGAGAAAAGAAGAAAGACGATTGACGCAGCAAACTGTTGCAAGCTAATAGCGTGAGACAGGTTTGCCGTACATGAGCGGCGCTACGCGGCACGTCGTCTGCTCGACTCCCCGCGCCTCTGCGTACAGCGCCCCTTGCGGCATCGGCGCGATTTGGGGACCAGTTTTCGCGGCCGCTTTTCACACCTCCCCATTCTAGCCACCCTAGTATCGGGGACCCCAAATGGCTTAAGCACGCACGCTCTTGCGTTCGTTTGTACTTCCAGCCTTACAAGTGCCGGGGACCCTCAGCAGCTGCACCCACGGAGAATACAAAGGAAAGCGGGAGCGTGCATACGCGAGCGTCTAGGGGTCCCCGGCACTAAAAACGCTCTAGAAACTCTAATGCACCTATGAGCAGTTGTTAACATGCGTGACCCCCCAAAAATGCAGTACCAAGGCGCGAGGTCAGCTTTTGTACTCCCAGGCAGAAGCCAAGAAAAGTGGTGATCGTTCTCTCTGTTGAAAAGCTCTATACAAAGAACGCCAAGGCTTACCTGCGCATGCCGCTAATAGGTCACGCCATCAAAACATTCCATTGTGTTGAACAATATTCCCTGCACCTGGAGACGTAGCCCAAGAAAAGGCTTGTTGATGGCTGACGTTTTCTCTACACTTTCTTGACTTCTACTACCGTAAAATGCCGAGCAAGCAACCACCCCCCCCCTTCGCCCCACCACACAGTGAACAAAATAAGAAAGATGTGCAGGGGGCCCTCTTGCTCAGCATTAAGAAATACTCTTTCGATTTCGTGCATCGTTCATTCAGTGCTTTTGTAGAGCCAAGATGTATTTCAACAATGGAATCTGAGTATCGCCTACTCCAAACCAGAGTCGACGATCTGGCAGAGGGTACCCACTCCGTAACCGAATTCTGGGTAAGCGTACAAAACAGTGGCGTAAATCCATCAAAACAACAGGGGGGGTCCCGGACTTTGCATGGCAGCCATCTTGATTATTAGAAATGTGCATTTTATTTTACACAAAAATGAAAACTTTACAATAAAACAAAAAGAAAACACACAAATATTCATATATCGCGTTATTGCAATGCTCTTGACGATCTGCACTGCGCGACGAATGAGTCATACAACGTTCCGAACTAGTTTCTACAACACAGTTCCAAACAGCCGATGAGTATTCGATGAATCTACACACTGGATATGAAACAAACGTTAAAGGAACACTGACACCAAAATTGAAACCTCGAGATGTTTGTATTGTTTGATTGTCTATATGCGTGCAAGGGTACTTCTGGCCGTTTATAACTGGCGGACGTTAGCTTTCAGTTATCTTAATTTGATTTTGAAGGAAGCGTGAATGCTCATCTGAGTTGACAGCACCTCGCGACATCTTCACTAGTATGGCGAAACATTGGTATTAATGAGAACTAACACACAACAATGCCAAGGAAAGTATAGGGGGTGTTATTTGTAGTAATTAGAATACAAATGTGAAGAAATTAAAGTGGACGAAAAGATAACTTGCCGCCGGCAGGGACCGAACCTGCGACCTTCGAATAACGCGTCCGATGCTCTACCACTTCGCTACGGCGGCGGTAATCTCCCCGTCCACTTTATAGGGTATATATGTGGATTGAAACTTCAGGAAACTTAGGAGTGTTAGGATTATTGGTCAGCTGCCTGCTCGTATATAGATCACGTGCTACGTGACGCCAAGAAGGCAGAAAAAAGAGTGTTCCACACTCGACCCCACATTATTCCCCCTCGCCTCGTTCTCTCCGAAAGAGCATATGACAAAGAAAGTTAGAGGTGACCGAAGTCACTTTCATGTCCCTTTCATCAGGTGCATACACAAAATATTTTTACAGATATCAAGAACTCGTTGCGCAGCTTATGTTTGCATAACAAAATTAGAGCCCGGTATACACATAAAGCCTTCTCCTTGCTTTCTCACCGCGGGAGCGGTTGATTGAAGGAGCCATGGGGCGACGCCCTTGGACGGTTCGCTCTGTGTTACATCACTTCCTGCTTGATGTCCGAATAAACACGAAAAGGGCATCATGCCATCATGGGATGTTTTGTGTCATTAATATACGGGAGATTCAAGTATGCGCTTTTTAATATTTTTTTCCTTCGCAAATACGCAACTCTGAGCCTTCACATTGCGAGGGTGCATGGTTTCTAAAGCCCTAACCCCCGGTACGCGTTACAACGCGTCAGCTCGTGGCGTGTGGACTCGGCGCCGCGCCATACACTGACCAGAGGGAGCTGCGTCGCTCGCACTGGCCCGTGCCAAGTTCGCTGACATTGGCCGTCGAGAAGGTGTTGAGAGGAGAGACGAGCTGATGAACGAAGGAAAGAGAGAAACGAGCGAGGGCCTTTTTTGTATCATCAAACAGGTGTATCTCAGCTATTACAGCAGCGTTTCGAAAAAAATCACAGCATATCCACGGAGTGAATGATGATGAGTGGGCGAAGCTGCGGAGGTTCATCGGTAAACCGTGAATCTTCCGTGAATTCTGCCCAGTACATCATCACCGACGTGAGATCGGGCGCGTTTATACTAAAGGTTCGATGAGTTATGACGACTTGCAGCTCACTTTAATTTTACATGTACGCTGTGAATTTTCAGTGTTTAGAAAACCATTGCTTTAGAAAACATCTGGCGTCTTTTGTTAAGCAGCTGGCGTCTTTTCGTTTTGCTTTAGAAACATCTGGCGTTCTTTCGTTTTGCTTTTACAAAACATCTGGCGTCTTTCGTTGGTTTATTTCATCAATCAACGGCGTTTTGAACAAAATTTTTATTGTTTAATCACGCACAGGAGAAATCTCACCAGGCACTACCTTGGAGGTAAACAATGGCTGCTAATGGGAATGAGAGACAGAAGAAGTCGGCTTTTAGCTAACACTTACACTTCTACTTCTACTAACGTTTCCTACTGGAACATGCCAATGGCTGCTAATGGGGAATGAGAGACAGAAGAATTCGGCTTTTAGTTAACGCGCACGCTGCGAATTTTTTATTGTTCAACAACGCACAGGAAAAATCTCCCACCGGCACCACCTTGGAGGTCAAAGCGTAAGACTGGTTACGCACTACGACTACTACGACTACGACTACGAGGGACGAACGGGTGCCACCTTAAGGAGCTTTGCCCCTAAAATTCTCACGGCTACGTGTTCGTTGATTGTAAACACTTTTGTTCATGAATAAACAGACTGTCCGAAAGTTAGCCACCAGCCTGGAGATCGTGCGTGGGGAAACTTTCGCTTGCTGGCATATTGCAGGAAAGCTGGGAGGTTGAAGATTACAAAGTTTCGAGGTTCCTTCGCGTGATTCAAGAACCGCGCTAGGAAAGCCATGTAGATGGTGCGTAGAAGAGTTTTCGGGTAGCTCGTCACTGGACTCAATGCCTTGATAACATGTTACTGCTGTGCGTGCGCTTCTATCAACTCCAAGGCGATGACGATTCATGCTAAAATGACTGGGCGTGCAAGCACGGAAACAAGAGAGAAGTCAAGACACCACAAACTCCGCTTGCGGCTCACTAGTTCGTCTCTCTGTTATTATTCTAAGGTAATGAAGAGTTGGCCGAAGCGTCTAAATCGCTCTTCTAAATGGCATTAATTCCTTCGGTGCGTGATCCTGGAACCGGTGGATGAAACCACCAAACATTCCTTGCTTTTTAGCGAATTGTATGAATTAGGGTAGTCCTAATAATAGCTCCATTGAAGCTAGTTGCAACGTAGTTCACGAAACCATTGATTTAAAAGTTATCTAGCAGATTTCTGTTAGTTGTTTAACGTAACGTGGTAGTTATCCTCCTGTCTAATGACTGCAAGCCATTTTGGGCTTTCAAGGCGGCATTCAAGTAACTGTCACTTCCCCCTTTTTTTAATCAGAATAAAAATCCTTGTATGTTGCACTAAGGGTACCCGACAAAACAAAATTATAATCAATGATCAATTACATAAAAGGCTCACCTCATCAGTGTTTTTGGTGACATTGTCTTCCGAAGAAGGTCGCTTGGAGTTTGGCAGAAAGAACGAGCTCAGCGAACTCTGCCGCTTGTGCGGCATCTTCCCAGTCCAGTTGAAAGTCACAAGCACATTACGCCAAGAAGGTTGCGCGGCCGGTTGCAGTGCTGGCAGCACTTCTGTGGACGCGTGCAGGCTGAAACTGCCGAACGACTGACAAGTGATGTCGTATTTGTCGAATATTGGGAAGCAGCCCCCACTTCGAAGCAGCTTTAATTGGAAAACCCCGCGGCGAAAAGGAGGAAGAGGGGCAACCCGGGGGACGCATTTTCGGGGTTGCAACTAAGGAGGTTGAAGGCGACGATGAGTACGGGAAGAGCGGAGAACGTCCTTGACATTCGTCGTTTTACGACCCACGCGCCCACCCCGTGAAAGAACACTGAAAGCCACACGGAGCGTCACCCAACACAGGGAAAGCGTTTTCTCCCTCTGTTCTTCAAGTTTGTTGCACGTGCGGGGTGCAGAGAAAATCTTTTGACTGTGCTTGTGTTTCTGTATTTCTATTTTCCTTTTCATTTTCCCTCTCTACGAGAGCACTGTAAATAGTGAACAAACAAAGCAGTCTTCGTGATGCGTTCAAACCAAGCGGACGTGTTGATTCTCTGTCGTCGTCCAACCTACTAAAGAAAGTTTTGCCCCCCTGCTTTTCCGCCACAAAGTGAAACCGGAGGACAGGCGTCTTCGTTTGAACTACAGTGTACTAGAATTGGGCAGTGGGCTCACTGCCGTATCTCTGCGCCGCGCCTCCACGGCCCTCTCCGCGTCGATTGCTTGGGCGCCCGCCAGGGGTGTTGCCGCCAGTTTCTCCTGAAAACTTCTCTTGCGGGGTGTGAAGCGCGTCCTCTTGGTCGGGGTTACGCTGGTTACGCTGTAATTCCGGGTGGGGGGGGGGGGGGGGGGGTATCAACAAACGCGGGGTTGGAGGCGGGGAGAGGGCCACCGCAATGACAGAACAAGAGATCACAAAAAAAAAAAACAACGGAGGGAGAAGGGGGTTGAGCATTTTATTCTTTTTTAAAGCTTACCCAAGTAGTAGAAGCTACTGTTTACATTCGTGCACGCCCTGCAGCGCATGTTCCCGCCATTCATTCGCTTGAAGGACCTTTGTCGGCACCACGCGAGCAGCTTTGCTGCACTTATGTATGCTTGTTTTTCTGAAGGAGCGGCTTCTGTGTCTATCCGTACACTGCAACTGTCTCAAAGACGGCCCGCCGCTGCATCTGGACGGGAGGGAGGCGCTTTTTACAGTCTCCGGCGGTCGTGCACATAGAGCATGCAGCGTACGTGCAGAGAAATTTCTGGTGCAGCGTTTGACAACAAAAAACAGCTGGACGCAACGAAGCTCAGAGTGACCGCGCAAAGTCAAGTGCGATAACAATAAAAGCAAGAAAATACGAGGGCGGTGACAGCAAAACCTTACTCGTGCTTTGGTAAAGCGGTCAGGGTACTTCTAAAAAATGATAAAGAATTCTGGCTGCTTGTTTCGCTCGAAGTCCTAAGCACAGAACTACTGCCAGATGAAACGGGCTGGATAGAGATCGATGTACAAAAAAAAAAAAAAAAAGAGATTTAGGGGGGATGATTGAAGTAGCGGGGGAGGCCCACGGGGATTGGGCTCCTTTGAGATGCTCCAGTTAGATCGACGGTTGTCATCGGCAGTTTATTGTTTTATCACGAGCGACCATGCATGTATTGTTAATCCATATTGTGATATGGCCAGCATTTGCGCATACATAGGCAGGGTTCCGTGTAAATAAAACTAGTTTGTCAGCACGTGACGCTGTCGAGTGTTATTTTGGTGGTGCAATTCTGCGGTGTAATAAAAATGTACGCACGTAATGTGTGTTACTTGTTATGTACTCATAATACCTATGTATAGGTTGTTGTTTTTTTCATTGGACCCGCACGTACCAATATATATAGCCTACGAGTCCAACCAGTTTTGGTAACCTTGTATGATCTATGTCTGCAAATAAAAAAATTTAAGATTACCGTGCGGATACATTTAATACAAAGCCAAGTGATTCCGCCGATTATTGATTCGCGAAAAAAAAAAACAGCATTAAGTAGGTTAGTCGCAGAGACCAGCTCATGCGAAAGAAAATAAATAAAAAATGAGGCATTGTTTATATCCGGTATAGTGGGGCTCGAAAGGCGGGAGTGAAGTCGCTAGGATCGCTACAGTGGGGAAAGGGCATTGAAAATCGTATCGACCAGCAGTACAAAAAAAAAAAAAAAGAACTTGAACGCCCCACACGCAGGAGCATTCATATTCATCATAGCCTATTAAAATATCGCCCACCCTCTGTAAATCGGTCACAACGACAGCACTTTATTTCACAACTCACAGAAATTTGCATGAAAAGAAGTTTCGTGTGTCGCGCACCGTAATTCAGACTTTTCTTGCGCGCAAAACAGCAACGCGAGCTAGCTGCGCCCTGCAACCCGCCGGAAAGTTTCAGGTGACGTAGAGCTACTGCATATGCTACCTCTGACTCTAAGTGACTCTAAGGTGACGCTGCGAACACTTCTAGAACACTGTAGATTGAACGATCGGGTGGATCGGGCCCAGAAGTTCGTCAAAAACGCGCGCGCAGCCAGGGGCTCCGGAAGTATACATATGGGGGCGACGGAATGAACAGGGGTACTGAAAAATGCTTGCAGTTTCAGTTGGGTGTGAAAAGATGACTCATTTGTGGCGAGATTTGCAAGCAAAGGCCGAATATCTCTTACTCAATTTCTCTCGCCCCAGACTCGGTGTTGAAGAAATGTCTTCACGAATCTCGTTGCTCTCAGCGAGTTAGAAGGCGCAATGATACGTCACCACGTGGATAAACGGCCGCTGCATGGCAGCGGTATTCGTGATTGGTGCTATGGATGTGGTTGCAGACTTTGAACATCGCAGGGAAGATGTCGTAAAAATATTATCGTAAGTTGTTGAATTGTGCTTATTTCTTTCGTTGTATCTGAGAGCTGGAACTCTGAGGCGATTTAGAATGGCACGTGTGAAAATAAACTTCAAGCAAGCCAAGATGGAAGATGTTCGAATGCGAAATCTCAGGGGGGGACCATTGCATAGAGGGTCCCCCCCAGTCTAAACACAGGGGGGGTCAGGACCCCCCTGACCCCCCCGGGATTTACGCCACTGGTACAAAATGCAAAAAATGTTGCCGGGAACTCGATGTTTCCACTGATGTCTAAGCTGGCGCTCTCTTTGCTGTCACTACCAGTGTCAAACGCTGCTGTTGAACGAGTGTTCAGCCAGGTCTCACTTACTAAAACAGACATTCGAAACAGGATGTCTAATGAGACCTTAGAAGTGCTGCTCCACGTAAAATTTGGTCTGGCTATGAACGCTGGCTACTACGAAGATTTCAAACTGGGAGAAGAATTTTTGTCGCGTTTCAACTCCTTCGTTTTGTATGGGCCGAGCAGTGCCTCAGCCTCAAAATCAAGTGATCATGTCTAAGTAGTTCTTTCGCTTCTCCACTTTCATCTCTTTTGTCGTATTCTCTATTTCATGAGTTTTTGTATATCTCTACTTTTTGTAAATCCTACCTATTTCTACTTCTTGTAACTATGCTTCTATATTTCTTTGTGATTGCATTCATTTGTATGTTATCAAGTGGAAATAATCTTTTTTTTCTAGATTCTGCAGCCATCGCTCAATCCTTGTGGATTTAGTAGCAAAAAAAATTACTCCATACAACGGATTCACGCGTACATTTGCTGACTATGGCTATTTTTGGGCTACTTCAAATTTTCGCTTTGGGCTATGTTTGGGCTACCTCGGAGTCCAATTTGGCGGTTTGAGGCTCGCACCGTCTGGTAACCCTGCGTGAGGGCCGAAACCAGTGAATTGCTGGGGACCGCGTGTGCGTGTGCTGTGCTTGGCGTGCGCTCCGGCCGAAACCAGTGCAAACCAGTGATTTGTCCATCAAGACATGCCTCCTTCAAAGAAAACAAGGCAGACGCGACGGTCGAAGAGCGTGGAGAGGGCCGACGACCCATGGGTGATGTGTTCGCGATGTAAGGCATGGATTGCATTGGAGCACACTCAATTTACATGCATTGAAGAGGCCGAGGCAGCAGTGACTTTCCTGTGCCCGAGGTGCGAGATTTTGGATGTTATCCAAGCCGATTTCACAAGACGGATTCAGCAGGAGGCTGAAAACTGGAAACTCGCGGTGGCAAACCTCGCAGCGAAACTCGATGAAAAAGCAGCCAAGTGGGAGACGGAATGCCGGTCATTGGAGGACAGGCTTGGTGAGGAACAGAAACTGCGAGAGAACCTACAGGCCAAGCTTGACGCAGTGCAGGCTGTCCAGCCCTGCTGCTGTGGCAGTCCAGAGAAAGGCACAGAGCCAGCTACAACCCCCGCAAACAAAGTGGAAGAGGGCGATGAAGATGGTGATGCACCAACGAAACCGAAAGATGAGAGGGCGGCCTCCAATATGGAGAACAACATCGGCCCCCATGAAAGTCCAACACCACGGGCGAGTGACGCGAAGGCTTCGCCCGCCAGAGCTGCAATGGAAATAGACCAAACTCAATGTGAGAAGAGCCTCAGCAATGAACAAGCGCCCACATTCTCGAGAAAAGGAGAACTGAAACCAGCGCCTAGGGCTAGCAAACCGCTCACCCCCATGCCAACGACAGATGCTGGTCGAAACACGCAACGAAGCAACACACAAGAGAGCAGGAAATCTCAATCTCAGCATCAGAAACAAATGCAGGCAAACACGAACAGGCGGGTTTTCATCTTCGGAGACTCAAATGCGTATGGGATGAAACCACACACTCTTCATGCCACTAAATGGAAGAAGGCAGTGAGATTCTGGACAAAAAAAGAGGTTACTCTGGAAGAGACCTGCGATGCAATCGAGAAAATGAACAGTGTATGGTACACAACAGAGGCCATTATCGTGTTGCATACAGGCACCCAAGACCTAAACACAGCCAATCACCCAACAGAAAGCCTAGCCCAAAGCCTACACGACAGGCTACATACATGGCTGCAGCGAAACGACAAACACAGGTTCCTTGTGTACGCAGTCCCAGAATGGACCTCGGAGAACTCGTCCCTACAAAGCGAGTGCACAAAATGGAACGCAAGAATGAAGGAACTATGTAGAGAGCTGGGACCCAGAGTGGAATTTGCCAGCACCAACTGGGTACCCAACAAAGAGTTGTACAACGATCTCTACAGTGAAGAGACAGTGGCGGCATTGGGACAGCGACTCGGGCGTAGAATCAACGCTTTTTTAGGACCAGCCAATGCTGCTTATACGAGGAGCGGGAGAAACAGAGGCAAAAATGCAGCCACCCTGCTTATGAAAGCTTTGGAGCAAACCATCACTCAGATGGCATGGGAACAAAACCCAGGAAGACCTTGGCGGAGGCACAACGCAACGAAGAGAAACTAAACGCCCACATCCCACATTGCGGAGAGTGGGGAGGGGACAGGGGATCGAAAGGACCAGAAAGAAAACAAAGTAGGAGAACACAAACGAGGAGGGAACCTGAATCTCACCTTCACACAGCTGATAACCACGGTCGAGCAAAGAAAAGGAGACAACGAAAAAACAAAGGGAACGATAAGTCACTGTATTACCTGAACATGCAGGGGGGCAGACGAGAACAGAAATGGCAGGAACTCTATGAAATCTTGGACAAGGGACACATCGAAATAGCCGGCCTGACCGAGACCCACCTACGCAATGACGAATACCCCCCCACACATACTGGGCTTGCATGGGAGGGCCTAAACCGCCAGGGTGGTGACCGAAAAGGAGGGGGCTTGGGCTTCTTGTACCGTTTGGATACGCAGTGGGAGAGAACTCTACAGGGCTGTACAGAACATATGTGGATGAAAGGCACACTGGGAAACCTGGAACTGGCAATTGGGCTGGTCTACCTATGGACGGGGGCAGACTCCTACCAAAAAAACGTGGAGACTCTTGGATGCGTGGAAAGAGACATCCAGACCATTGGCCTCCCGACCATCATTATAGGGGATTTCAATGCCCACATCGAGGACCTTGATGGAAAAACAGACCGAATGGGGAAGTATCTCCTGGACTGGGCTGACAAAGAGGGGCTAGTGATCCTAAACACCTCCGATAAATGCGTTGGGAAAACTACGTGGGCAGTATCGGACAAACAAACATGTATAGACTATTGCCTGGTCTCCCCAATACTGTTTCCCCGGGTGGTGGGCATGTCCATTGACACGACGGGTGCCCAAAGTGTGGGCAGTGACCACAATAGTATATGGATAGAACTGAGCAGCAGCTATCGACCAAGACCAGGGGTAGAAAGAAAAGAAAGACACCATGCCCTGCCAGAGTGGGCCATAGACAAACTGGTTGAAACCCTGGAGAACTCTGTGGAACAGGTAGACACGGACGAGTACGACGTTTTCGAACAGTGGGTGGTCGACAACATAAATTCTGTCACAAAGACATCGAACCCTGCCACAAAGACGCAAAAACACCGCCGCAAAGCATGGTGGGACAAAGAGGTCTCGGAGGCTCTGTTCAAGCGCAAGCAAGCGTGCCGCGCACACCGTCAAGCACTGAAGCATGGGTCCACGGGGGATAATATCCTACAGTTGTGGGAAGCCTACAGGGTGGCCAAAAGACACATGGCCAGCGTTGTACAAAAGAAAATGCGGGCAATAAATGTACGCCTCCTGCAGAACATCAAAAAGGCAGGGAAAGACTCTGCCAAGAAGTTCTGGCAGTACATAGGCACCCAGCAACCTCCAGTACCCCAGACCCAGGCAAGCCTACAAGACCCGGACACTGGGCAGGCACTCTCTGAAGAAGAATGTCTCCGACTTGTGGAAAAACACTTCAGTGCGAAGTTCCATTCTATGGCAAGCGCAGCAGAAGACACAGACCCGGAGACCAGGAAGTCACTCAGCTCATGTGACACAATAACGGCTAGAGAGCTTGAACGAGCTATCAGGCATTTGTCTGGAAACACAGCTGCAGGGCTGGACAGAATACCTGCACTGCTTCTCAAGAAGATAGGCTCAACTGTTCGGCAACTACTCCTCGCTGTCCTCAACCGGGTGCTTTTGAGCGGCGAGATCCCGAAAAGCTGGAACCGCTCACGTATCCGGCTCATCCTGAAAAAGGGCAGCGATAAACGCCACCTAGAAAGCTATCGGCCAATTGCAGTCACCTCTGTATTATACAGACTCTTCTGCTGCATCCTGCGACAACGCATGATGTCCTGGGCAGAGGAAGTCCTAGGGGAACTGCAAAACGGCTTCAGACCAGCACGATGCCTGGAAGACAATTTGTTTGTTGTGACACAAGCCATTGAGATTGCGGCAAGAGAGGAAAGGACCCTAATGATGGCCTTCCTCGATATATCGCGTGCATACGACTCAGTGGAGCACAGACTTTTGTGGGAGGTGTTGAGGCAGCAAGGCCTGCCCAGCAACCTACAACAAATTCTACAGTCACTATACACAGACAATGAGGCTGTGATCCACTGGGAGGGCAATGTGACACAACCGATAAAAGTCTCTAAAGGACTGCGACAGGGATGCCCCTTGTCCCCTGTGCTATTCATGCTCCTGGTAGTTAACATGGAGAGGAAACTGACAGAGAGCGACACAGGCTTCAACCTTACCTACTGGGATCAGGGAGTGATTTGCCCACGTCGCCTGCCAGCCTTATTCTATGCCGACGACATTGTGCTACTGGCAGACAGCACAGAGGACCTGCAGCGTCTGCTAGACATATGTTCAGAGGAGGCACAGGCCATCGGTCTGCACTTCAACCCCGCAAAATCGGCATGCATGGTTATGGCGAGCCAAGAAGATCCCATGCAATACACTGAAAGCAGACTCATGCTCCAGGGAAACCCTATAGAGTGGACAAGCACCTACAGATACTTGGGAGTGACATTGTCAGCTGCACCTCACTATACACACCACTACGAGAGTGAACTTAAACCCAGAGCAATGAGGAAGCGTGCTTTTCTGAACTCCAGGGCACTTTGGGCTTTCAACAAATTTGAAGTCACCAGAGAGCTCTGGAAGTCAGTAGCGGTCCCGGCCTTGACTTTTGCAAACAGTGTGCTCTGCTTGTCATCCGGGACACGTCAGTCCCTCGAAGTACGTCAGAGGGAGGCAGGTAGAGCAGCACTGGGCGTCCACAGGGGCGTACCAAATGAGGCGGTGCAGGGCGAGGTGGGCTGGTCTTCCTTTGAGGCTCGGGAAGCAGTGTCCAAACTCGCCTATGAGCGCCGGCTGAGCCAGCTACCAGACGGACGTTGGGCGCGTGAGGTGTTTAAGTACATCCACCTAAAGTGCATCAACACAAAGTGGGTGCTGCGCACAAAACGCCTGGCGGAGCGGTACGAGGTCGCACCATGCCGACTTACGGAAAAACCCCAGCGGGACAGGAGGACCAAGGTGCGGGAAGCCGTCCAGGAGGCCGAAAGTGCCAGCTGGCGGACGATGGCAGCAGGAAAGCCCGCTTTGAGTTTCTACAGTAAAGCAAAACAAGCGATCGAGAAAGAACCGCTGTACGAAAACTCAAAGGGAAGCGGTCTGCTATGTGAAGCCAGGTGCGGCATGTTGCGAACCCGACTGCTGCGGGCGACGTACACACCCAACCTCGACACGACATGCCCCCTGTGCACCCTGGAGGAGGAAAGCATCGAGCACATCGTGCTACGCTGCCCAGCATTGAAACCACAGGTCTCCGCCACTTCATCTGCGGCCGCTACGCCACCGGAACAACGGCAGAAATTGCTGGCAATGGCGCTGGGTTTCCGGGAGCCACAAGAGCAACCGCAGTGGGAAACGGTGGAGGCAACGAAGCGTCGATTAGAACACTGGTGGTGTGCGAACTATCTGCAGGATAGAACAGGTCCGGCAGCAAATACACCAAACCAATAGTTAGAGACTTATTGTGCCAGATCCGGATTTCCCGTTTGATCGCCCGTTACAAAGGACAGGGCAACAATATCATCATCATCATCATCAGCGTGAGTGCTGTGATGTTTGTGTTGGCGGCTAGTACTCCGTGTCATCCGCTGAAATCTCACCGTTTGCGTGCTTGAACGAGCTCTTAGTACTCTCCGTTGGTCTTTCTGAGGTGCTTCCGAAGCACAATGAGCAACATTTTGTACCCTTCAACGGCTTGGACGAGCAGTTTGGCTCGACTGCCGCGGTTGCGGGACCGTGACCACAGCCAACTCGCGTGCGCGCCCGGACCGGGGGAGAAAAAAAAGGCTCGCCGAAGCTACAAACTTCTCACCGAAGGAGAGGAAGGACGTCACTGTCGCGGAACTATGCGACCGCAACCGGTGAAAATTCTGTCTGCCGCAAGCCACACTACGCAACTATTTTCCGGACGCCACGTGCCTGCCCGGCCACCACTAGAGCTGCAAGCATTAGAGTTGTTTTTTCTGCGCCAGATAAACTGCGATCTTTGTGCAGATTGACTAGCGTGTGTGCCCCCAAGAATAGTGAGTGCGATAAGAAGCATAAAACTTCTTTCGTTGACTGCGCAAAAGGTACTGTTTATAAACTTCTTTTGACTTGTGGTAGCTATTATGTTGGCCAAAGTGGACGTTGCCTTAATGATAGGCTCCGGGAGCATCGTTACAACGTGTCCGAGATGAGAGGGGGATTTTTAGATGCGCACTGTAGATCTTGCACTGTTATGACCACGTGTGACCCGACGACGAGTGTTCAGTTGTGAGCAGAAATAGAAACCGGTTAACCCGCGAGATCATTGAGGCGGAGTTAATTGATAGATTAGGTGACGCATGTGTATCACAACCGTCAATTGCTCTTTCTAGGAAAGAGTTATGTTTCTTGCGTCGTGAGATGAATTTTGTGCCGACAGCGCACACGTGATGTGTCACGGCTTTTGAGCTATATATGTGGTTGCTTGGTTCCGAATAAAATACTGTTGTAAGTCAGCGCTCGTGTGTGTGTCAAGACTTCTCTGTCTTCGTCTTTTGCGCTTTCAACCTGTGTCATGCCAAACCAACAAGCCCAAACAGCTACCCTAGTACCCCACTTCAGATCAAGGTAGCTATTATGGTATTGTGGTAGCTATTATGTTGCTATTATGCTATAGCTATTATGCCCCCCCCCACCCACCCACCCAGAAAAAAATTTCTGCCTACGCCCCTCTTTGTATGTACTAACAAATGTTGACACGTGGCTTACGATATGCGAGTACTCTCGCTACTAAATGAACGGTACTCAACTTCATTTTTATTTTTCTGGATGTCCTTACAAACCCTCGCAGTATTTCTGCACAAACAATCTATCGCAATTCACCGCATGCAGGCACTCGGGAGAAGACTATTCATTCGTAAAAGCAAGGCTACACATGGCGCTGTGAAATAAGCACGTCTGTTTCTGTAGCGCGTTTACAAAACGGCGCCCTTCCGCACGTCCGTTTGTTATCACGTACGGAGAGAGAGCACGTGCGTTTGTTGTTCAAGTTTTATCGCGTACCTTATCGCTGTTCTCGTCGCGATATCCTCGATGGTGGCACATGGGAACGCAGCACGCCGTCTCTACGAAAAACGTTGATGACAGTTCACGATTCGGCGGTGCTGAAATGTCACGCACTGGCACGTTGCCGAAGCCCGCGTCGTCTGCTGCGGTGCCCTCACAATGGCGGCAGACTGTAGTTTGCGTGCGCGGTGCTAGGGGCGCCCTTTTTCGAAAAGGGTCTATATTGCATATGGGCTGTATAAGGTATCTATATTCATGCGTGTTTAGCTGACAGTCTGAAAGATAAAAATGCTTATGCTTTTTGTACTGTCCCAAATATGTATGCGCTACCAATGTAAGATTTAAAAGTCGCAGTAACATATAACTGAGGAATTGAAGCCACACACACACACACAGATGAAAAGAACAATATGAAGACTACGCCGTCATAGATTTTATTTTGGGCACGATGTATGGACAAGTAAAGTCATAAATGATGGACGAACGAAAGGGAGGTCTCGTTTGTCATCCTGTTTTTCACGATAACCACGCGGCACGAATACTATGGCTTATTTGTTCAAAGCGCAAAACGTAGCTAATCGTCTTTATGAAGCTACAATATACAACCAAATGTAGCCAGTAGGCTATGGGCGCCCGATGCCTACTGGTTACAAAGCCTTCTGGTTTCGCGGGGCGCCCAGTGAGAAATAATGCAAAATTGTTGACATCTGGTCCAGTGCTTTATGGCTGCAGGACAGACTTTGGATATTTTTGCGTCGCATTAAAGTATTTGCACGCGTAGATTGTTTACTTACTTTAGGTGATCATTTTTCACCGGATGACGACTGTCACAATGTTATGGCACGGGCACAAGATACGCCTTCGTTTGTCGAAATCATGTCTGTAGTTATTAATCTTGTTGAATTAATCATAGTGCATACGCGAAAGCGAACAGTGGCGTATATTCTGGATCACGCGCGTAATTGCCAGCAATTACATTGGAATATACACTACGAGTCGGTTATAAATAGTCGGCGTATATGATGCGTTAATAATATTTCGTCGACCGATAAAAGTCGTCGCCGCTGTCGGGATACATTGGCTGTTAGTTTTTTTTTTAATTCTTTCTTTCTTTCGGCGCGCAGTTTGGCTCAATAACTACAGCACGGCTTCAGCACTAAAACGGGAAAGCATAGCTATGGCCTTGTTTGAAGCTTGCTGCTTGTCTTGTACATGTATTATTTCTCGGCCATTCTTTTTGATGTACACCAGCTGATAAAAGCCCCTCTGAGCCTTCCACGGTATAGCGTTGTTTTACGGAACACGCTTACACACACTCAGGATCACCACGTGGTGATCCTGTGTGTCTTCTGTGGGTCTTCTAGGTCACCTATTGTGCATTTACTGGAGCACGTGTTTGTGTTCTGGCTCCACCGTTTTTACCAAACTCCTGCGGCGTGGCAATCACTTCCATGCGTACACAGTCAGCTAGGAATGCAGGCAATGGCGTCCGCAGAACCTTTTGCAGGGGGGTGCATCCGCAAGGGGGAGGGGGTGTAGCCTGTCATTCACTGCTGTCATGACGGGCAAGATTAATCAATTGTGTGTAACGTGCAAAGTTGGCTGCTAATCCTGAAGGACATTTCACATGGATATGCGGGGTCTGAGTGCGCTCGAGCTGTGTAGCTTATTGCTACTGCATAAAAAATATTACCCTAAATTCCAGGGGCAGTCACCGCCCCCCCCCCCCTGCAACCCCCTCCGAGCGCCCATGAATGTAGGGCCAAGGAAAGGAAATAACTGTTATGCTCGGGAATATATAAGGCAGGAAGTGGCGATACTGGAGCTCCTGAGAAATTATAGACCGTCAGAGCGCGCCTTTATATAATGGCTGTGCGGCCTTTTAGAACTTGCAGATATCTATAGCGTCATTTCGCTCCTCGACGAGCTCTTTGCCGGTGGCGTCAATCTTTTGCCGGGCGAAGTCCGAGATCTCCAGTCCGCCCACGATGTGCCAGCGCCGGTGGGCGTCGACCCGAACCGGGAAGCTGAATATGACGTCGCGTGGCGTGTCGTACGAGCCGTCGCTCATCACTGCCATGGACACCCACTCGCCCTGCGAAGACGCGCGTCACCTACACTTCGAGAATTTTTTTTATTACAACGTAACAAAATATTCTCAGCTCCGCCCTCAGCCATCGATGTCCCTCCCACAGATAATTTGCATAAATGCTCCACCCAATAGCGCTTACTCATTTTCATGACGTCAAGCACTTCTCGAGTGTCTCAGAGAGTTCACTTCCCTATACCAACACCCGTTTGTATCGCTGGTTTTAGGTCCGGAACTCTTTGGTAAGTTTCGTTAGGGATTTTGATATCGCTGCTCAGGAATACATTCGGCAGAACCCACGTACCGTGGGAATTGATGTTATGCGAAGCATGCGTGGGATGGTGTCTGAGGCGTAATTTGTCCCATTGAGTGAAACGTTACGGAATGACGCTATTAAAATGTGGAAGTGGTATACGCACACTCATATGTTGAAGAGTCGCGTATGCATTATATGGTGTCTGTGGCGTAATTTTTCACATTGAGCGAAACGTTACGGAATGACGCTATAGAAACGTGGAAGTGGTATACACACTCTCATATGTAGAGTCGCATATGTAATATATAACCAGTTCTTTACAGTTGCGTAACGATGCCAACAGCAACATGGATGTTACCAACACCAGACGCGGTAAGCTGATATGTAGTGTTTATCTCCTTCAATACGGGATAGCGCGAACCGGAAGAGGACAAAGAAGGAACACAGATGCAGAGGACAGGCGTTAATCGCAACTAAGCTTCATTTAGGACCACGTGGACGAGTGGGTGGTAGTTGAGCGTCTTTCAGGGGTGTTCTGTCTTCAGCTCCCTCACTTTCCTTGCGTCGGCTGTGGTGGTGCAGCGGTTACAGTGCTCGGCTGCTGACCCGAAGGTCGCGGGTTCGATCCCGGCCGCGGCGGTCGCATTTCGATGGAGGCAAAATGCTAGATCCCCGTGTACTATGCGGTCTCGGTGCACGTTAAAGAATACTAGATGATAAAAATTTCCGGAGACCTTCGCTGTGGCATCTCTCATAATCATATCGTGGTTTTGGGACATAAAACCCAACAATTATTATTATCACTTTCCTTGTGTCAATGTGTGTTCGCCGTTACTGTGTTGGTTAAGACTCTGCATCACCTGTGGCACATACCCGCATAACATGAACTCTGATATGCGGGTATGTGCCACACGTGACTGAGAGAAAGGGTTTAATGACGTACGCGACAGGCATTTTGCGTTATTCATGTCATGACCAGTGAATCGTGTTCGTCATACACTGATTCCCTGCTGTGCCAATTTTGGTATATTACAAGTTATGAAGACGACCAGGAGAGCGCCCAGACTTAGGCGTCTAGATAGATGGAAACGGCCAAAGTGCCTGAGGTTCGCTAAGAAATGCTTCGCATTTAAAAGTAACGTTTTAGTTAGTAGCGACGAACCTACGCGTAACATTTACATTAGCCGAGAAGAAGTACTTGCGGTTCGAGTGGAAACCATCATTTTTTCTTAGCTTCTAGCCGACTGTAGGAGAAGTGAAAGGCGGGAGTGTTGGAACTTGTCTATTCTAGGACACCGTACAAACAGACAATACACGAGAAAGAAAAATTACACCATCTCCCGCTAAAGGGAACCATGAGGCGATGCGAAGCCGGAGCACTTGCACGATCGCGTTCGGTTGGCGATCGTTGGGCATGCTACCGACCTCGCGTCGTGGAACGCGAAGACTTCTTCTTCAGTGGTTATTCAGGAAAGGAAAAAGGCACCTAATTTCTGTCTGCCTATAGGCGACACGGCGCAGTGCCTTGTAGGGGTGGGGGGTAAGGAGGGAATAAAAGAATAGTAGGAAAATAGAGAGAAAAGTGAGAGGAGCACATCCATCCAACGAAGAGAAAAGAGGACAGGAAAGATTGGGAAACGGTCACGGGAGTTCAGGGACGGGTCCGCGAAACACAGCTAGAGGCACAGTGCACAACACCGACGAAACGGAGAAGGTCCCGACGATGAGCGGCGCACGGCATAGCGGGCGAGGAGTCCGTCACGGGGCGCCGGTCAGCGAGAGGTACGAGGAGTAATCCAGGACATCGCGGCCGGCACGTCCGTCTTGCTTGAAATCCAGCGAGCGAATCCGCGAAGAGGGACGCTACGCGCGTCGTATCTCCCATCTAGCCTGGCCGTTAATTCTCACAGGGCGAGCGGGGAACGCGGTCGACAGGCGGGCGAGAGGGGGGCAGCGTAGGAGAGGAGAGAGAAGGGGAGGGGACGCGCATGCGCTCGAGCTCACTGCGGCGTTGCGCAGGAGAGAATTTCGGCATGTCTAGCCCGCGTTTCAGAGGAAGAGTGGAAAGGGGGAGGGGAGAGGGGTATGGGAGAGGGTGAGTGGAGAGGAGGTGTGTGGAGAGGGTATGCGCATGCGCAGTAAGGGTGGTCACGCCGCACACCACCACCACCGGACTGAGCTCCGCCTTAAGATACTTCGCATCTAAAACGGGACAATTGTGCTGGTCTAACAACTGAAACATTTATTTGGAGGAAACCAATATACACAGGACACGGGAGTGGGCTGCACGTAGAAACATACGTGCTTACGAGCGATCTGTGACCACAATGGTTTCATAGCGAACGCGATGACTGACTTGTTTAAGTATTTGCACTCACGCCTCATGCAATCTCCCGTGCCCTCTGATCGTGGCGCTGAATGATAATTGAGGCTCAACCGAACTGAAGCGCGCAGCCTCACTCACTTCAATGGCTGGCAAGACGGGGTTACACTCTTCCCTCCAAGGAATTAACATGTAGACTTAATCTAATGTCAATACACCTGCCAGTCTGAGCGACGTACACGTAGCCGCACGTGCAAAGTACGCTATATGCCACCCCGGAAGAACAGATCGTGTACTTGTTGACGTGCTTGACAGATAGTGAGCTTTCAAACTTACTTTCTGCATATGCTCCTACATATATCCGTGCACGTCTGGCAATCGCACCGCATAACATACCAAATATTGTTTTGCCATCGGAAAAAAACAACACCGCGCGCAGGGGCGTAGTCAGAATTTTTTTTTTTTTGGGGGGGGGGGGGGGGGGGGAGAGGTTCAACCATACTTTATGTATGTTCGCGCGTGCGTTTGTATGCGTGCGTGTATATATAGGTAAGCAAAAGTGAATTTTTCCCTCCCCAACCCCCCCCCCCCCTTCGCTACGCCCCTGACCGCGCTGTAGCGCAACTTTGTTTAACCTTTGAGAAACGAAATGTAGCGATTAATGAAGAAATGGAACAGCAAGGCGGTCTCTGCTAACGACCATTTGCTTCACAGATCGAGTGAGGCAAAAGATTTACTGTGCGTCTGTACGTACATTTGGTTTCGCAGAGGTTAAAGAAAGTGGCAGTTAATGGCATGGCCAACAACAGCTAATCAATGGCAGTTAATGGATGATCAAGTGAAGGTGTCGTTAACTGATTAGTGACTAATAAATCTCCCTGGTCAGACCTGCGACGCAGCAGAGGGTGCTAAGAATCTCTGGATCCGGACAGGCCGCCATTGGAATCTGAACTTGGCAACGTATAACGCTAGAACTTTACCTAGTGAGGCGAGTCTGGCTGTACTATTCGAGGAATTAGTGTTAAATGGGATGTAATAGGGCTCAGTGAGGTTAGGAGGCCACAGGAGGCTTATACAGTGCTGAAGAACGGACACGTCCTATGCTATCGTGGCTTAGCTGACAGAAGAGAACTCGGAGTGGGGTTCCTTATTCATAAAAATATAGCTGGTAATATAGAGGAATACTATATCATTAATGAGAGGGTTATATGTATGGTAATTAAGTTTAATAAGAGGTACAAGATGAAGGTGGTACAGGCCTACGCGCCTACATCCAGCCATGATGATCAAATGGTTGAACGCTTCTACGAAGACGTAGAATCAGCAATGAGTAAGGTAAAGACACAGTATACTGTACTGATGGGTGACTTTAACGCAAAGGTAGGCAAGAAGCAGGCTGGAGATCATGCAGTTGGGGAATATGGCATCGGCTCTAGAAACGCCAGAGGGGAGTTACTAGTAGAGTTCGCAGAACGCAATAATTTATGGATCTTGAATCCCTTCTACAGAAAACGGGCTACTCGTAAGTGGACGTGGAGAAGTCCTGATGGCGAAACTAAAAATGAAATAGACTTCATAATGTGTGTCCACCCGGGCATTGTACAGGATGTGGAAGTAGTTAACAAGATCCGATGCAGTGACCATAGAATGATAAGATGTAGAATTCAACTAGACTTGAGGAAGGAACGGCAGACACTGATACGCAAGAAGCCGATTAATGAACTAGCTCTGAGAGGGAAAGTACAGGAATTCAGAGTTTCACTTCAGAATAGGTAGGCTGCTTTAACCGAGGAAACCGACCTTAGCGTTGACGCAATGAATGATAATCTGACTAGTATCATTAAGGAGTGTGCAGTGGAAGTCGGGGGTACAGTCGTTAGACAGGACACTCGTAAGCTATCCCAAGAGACGAAAAACCTCATTAAGAACGTCAAGCCATGAAAGCCTCAAATGCAACAGACAAAATAGAGCTGGCGGAGCTTTCGAAGTTAATCAATAGGCGTAAAGTAGCCGACATAAGAAAGTATAATATGGAGAGAATTGACCATGTCCTACAGAACGGAAGAAGCTTCAAAGCTATGAAGACAAAACTGTGCATAGGCAAAAATCAATTGTATGCATTAAGGGACAAGGAAGGCAAGGTCACAACCAATATGGATAGAATAGTAGAGGTAGTGGAAGAGTTCTACAGACATCTGTACAGCAACCGAGAGAGTCATGATGATAACGTAAGATGCAGTAATAGCCCAGAGAAATCTGACATCCCGCCAGTATTGACAGGAGAAGTAAAGAAAGTCCTAAAGGGAATGCAAAGAGGCAAAACCGCTGGTGAGGATCAGGTAACGTCAGACCTGTTGAAAGACGGTGGAGTGATTATGTTAGAAAAACTGGCCACCCTGTATACGAAGTTTCTCTCGACGGGGAGGATACCAGAATCTTGGAAGAATGCCAACATCATCTTGATCCATAAGAAAGGGGACGCGAAGGACCTGAAAAATTACAGGCCCATCAGCTTACTGTCCGTTGTCTACAAGCTATTTACAAAAGTAATTGCTAACAGAATTAATACGATATTAGAATTCAATCAACCAAAGGACCAGGCAGGATTTTGTACAGGCTTTTCAACAATAGACCATATTCATACTATCAATCAGGTGATAGAGAAATGCATGGAATACAGTCAACCCCTATACATAGCCTTCATAGATTACGAGAAAGCATTTGATTCGGTGGAGACATCAGCAGTCATGCTGGCACTGCGGAATCAGGGCATCGACGAATCCTATGTAAACATAATGGAAGAAATCTACAGCGGATCCACAGCCACTACAGTCCTCCATAAAGAAAGCGACAGAATCTCAGTAAAGAAGGGCGTACGGCCGGGAGACACGATCTCTCCAATGCTATTCACCGCGTGTTTACAGGAGGTTTTCAGGGCCCTAGATTGGGAAGAATTAGGGATAAGAGTTAATGGAGAGTATCTCAGTAACCTGCGATTCGCTGATGACATTGCATTGATGAGTAACGCGGCAGACGAATTACAGCTCATGATTACTGAACTGGATACGGAAAGTAGCAGAGTAGGTTTGAAAATTAATATGCATAAAACTAAAGTAATGTGGAACAATCTTGGCAGAGAACAGCGCTTTGCGATAGGTGGCGAGACAATGGAAGTTGTGAAGAAGTACGTCTACTTAGGACAGGTAGTAACCGCGGAGCCGAACCATGAGAGTGAAATAACTAGAAGAATAAGGATGGGATGGGGCTCATTCGGCAACCATTCTCAAATCATGAATGGTAGTCTACCACTATCCCTCAAGAGGAAGGTATATAACAGCTGCATCTTACCGGTACTTACCTACGGAGGAGAAACCTGGAGACTTACAAACAGGGTTCAACTTGAGGACGACGCAGCGAGCGATGGAAAGGAAAATGATAGGTGTAGCCTTAAAAGACAGGAAGAGAGCAGAGTGGGTCAGGGAACAAACGGGGGTTAAGGATATCATAGTTGAAATCAAGAAGAAGAAATGGATATGAGCCGGGCACGTAGCACGTCGGCAGGATAACCGGTGGTCATTAAGGGTAACTGACTGGATTCCAAGAGATGGCAAACGCGTGAGGGGGAGACAGAAAATTTGGCGGGTAGATGAGATTAAGAAGTTTGTAGGTATAACGTGGCAGTAGAAAGCACAGGACCGGGTTGATTGGTGGAACATGAGAGATGCCTTTGCCCTGCAGTGGGCGTAGACAGGCTGATGGTGATGATGATGATGATGATGATGAAATCTCCCTGGAAGAGACTTAGATGGTCGGCTTGCTCAGAAGCGACGCCCCTGAGCTCTCTCCTTACGCCTCACGTGGAGCCAACTTGATTCAATGCAGACAGCTTACAGAACTGCGATATTTCGTTTTACTCAGACTAGTATATCCCCTTTATACGGTTCTGGTTTTGCTAAATTATTCATTCAAAAGGGGTCTAACGATGGGCATTTTCGGTGACGTGGTGAAGCACTTAATGCCGTAAAGCAAATTTGCACTTCGCTGCTTCCTGGGAAAGCGTTGAAACGCGAAGGAATCAGATGAACTCTGCGATTGCATTGCGGCGAGCAATCCTTTGTGTCAGATGAGTTTGCGCGAGCAAATCGAAGTTCTGAGAAGAAAAGCTACTCACTGAAGCACGCATAATGTCTACTCTGCGGATCACAAGTGAGGGAACTGGCAGTGTGAAGACAGTTCTTCTAATCGTACTCGACGTGGTCAAGTTCTGGAGCCCTGGATGTCGTTTACCTGGTTTCCTTCTCTAGTCTCCGTTTTAACTACTGATAGCACCAACCTCGGGAGTTCCTTGCCACCAGTCGTGCAACTGGTCTGCCGCTGCGCTGGCTGTGGTAATTCCGCTGGACCGCTTGCGCGCTGCACACACTGCATAACCGCGGTCCTGCACCGTCTGCATGAGGTAAAAAGACAAAGAGCATCAGTTGTCCGCGTATACCGTTCGCGCTGGGCGATCCGTTTTAGTTACGGTGGGGTAGCGTGGACATCAAGCGTCAGACCCACGTAGCGAAGACGAGTTGTACGTCGTTGTTGCAGTGGCATGGTCTCTTACAAATAATGAAACTCGAAGCTAGAAGGGATAGAGCTCGGACCTAGCACATGAAAGGCAGGCCAGATGTAATGACGTATCTACTACATGTGCTTTCGCACAACCCCATGAATGTTGCCGGCAAACACGATGCCCTTCTGGTCTTTTCAGCCGCGAACAAGTTGGAGAAACTTTGTCCAGGCATTTGTACTCCAACTCAACGAGGGCGCGTTATAAGGCACGAGTCTCCCTTTCTTAAATGCTCCATCGGAGTTGATTACTCGATTCCCCTAACTTACGCAAAAATCTACATCGGTGAAACTGAACGATCCATCAACGACCGCCTTAGGGAGCATGCCCAAAATTAAGGAAGGGAGCGGATAAGCACCCACATTTGGTTGCACGTGTTTCTGCATGCGGTTGCGAGGCACAATTTCAGGACACTGAGATTTTAGGATATGTAGTAGAGCAGTGCAGCTCGCATGGCTTTAGAAGCTGTGTTTATAAAAAAAAATAATTACTGAATCTGTGTCAGCGCGGCTTGCACCTTCGGAATATGATTTCATGCAGAGCGCTCTTTGACTTAAGAGCACGTCGGTACCCGGTCCCCTCCGGGAAAATGAAAACTCTCCGCCTATGCGTGGCACCCAAAGAATAAGCTGTGTGCTTGCGTATTTCAGAATGACTGCCGATTTGCCTGACAAGATTCTGCTTTGGCGCGCCCTGACTCAAATTTCGTCACTTCCTCGTCACGTGTAGTTCCGGTCTTACGTAACCGAGAGGCCGCGTTTCCTCGCCAATCTCGATATCACACCTAAACATATATATATATATATATATATATATATAGAAAAGAGACACAACTTAGCTGTTATCTCATTTTATTTGCCAACGGTTTCGACCGGTGGACCGGTCTTCATCAGGGCTTATGAGCTTATTGCTCACAAGCCCTGACGAAGACCGGTCCACCGGTCGAAAGCGTTGGCAAATAAAATTAAGAAAACCGCTGAATTGTGTCTCTACACTTCCCATGTACGTTTGGCCCATTGGAAACGCTTCTTCACACACGCATACACACACGCTCGCACACACACACACACACACAAACACACACACACACACACACACACACACGCACACACGCGCGCGCACGCACGCACGCACGCACGCACACACACACACACACACTCATAATATACACAGTTCTAAGTAGCGCCTGTACCTGTGTCTCTGCTTTCGTGTTCGTCTTCATTTGCGTTAATCTGACTTTGTTATAATGAAAGAGCACCTAGCCTATCCGCCTGTCCTACTGTAGTTAACTCTTAATCGGTAAGGGCGCAGTGCATTTTATCGTAAGGATAAACTCTGAAAATAACTAGCTTTGAGTTCTTCAAGAGGTCTACAATTGGCAAAAGGCGAAAAACACTTTGATATCCATGAAATCATACTGACTAATTAACACTGAGGTTACGACCCGAAAAAAAAGAAGACTAAAAAGTTCTACGCTTATATTTTGTGGCATGTAGTACATTCTCAAAGTGAAAATGAAGGAAATGAGAGCTGGCTAACAAATTTGTGATTGTAAACAAACTTAGAGCTTCCTTTTCGGTGGCTGTGTAGTTTCACGCGGTCGGGATACTATACGGCGTGGTTAAAAGCGAGTAGCGGATTGGCCTAGTTCGTGGGCCATACTTGGTGGTGAGAGCTACTGCGCCAACTTAAGGTGTCCGTTGTCATTAGCCCAGCGCTGCAGCCATCGCCACCAAATGGTTAAAAATACGAAAATGACTCACTTTAATGAACTCTCCATGTAAGTAGGCCTGGTCCTTGAGGACATCGGTAACCTTAACTGCCCGGTTGTTTATCATCACAGTTGCGTGGCTGACGTCCGGGAACTGGGTGGTCGAGTGGTTGCCCCAAATGATCACATTCCTCACGTCCGCAGCCGACACCTTTAGCTTCTCGCCAATCTGCGGCAACATCGAGAAGGCAAGGGCTATTTCGACAAGGCTCAGGTAAAACAACGGTATTCCATATGTGAGGGAATCGTGAGGGTCATTTAATAAATTTTGTTCAATGACGATGACATGAAGAGGACCGACGATGAAACCAAACGCATGACACGCTGGTGACGTCTGCGGTTGAATGGGTAGATTCCTCAACCGTTGTTTTCGCACAAATACCCTAGAGAGTAATCGGGAGGATAGTCACAGCGGCAGCGGTGAAGCACAACACGTGTAATTCAGAAGACATGAGTTTTGGTCCCATTTCTGACAAGTGGTGTATTCCGTCAGCTCTTGTTTCCTTTCGCATTACATTTTGTGCTTTTTATATGAAACATTCGTTACAGCAAATAGCGACATTCCTATGGTGTTCGTCATATGTTTTCACATGACATTAGGGAGATAGACTCGTTGTTCCTATCTGCGATGGATGATAACTTACTTACCGTGAAAAGCTTGGAGTTGACCATCTCTACTGAAACATTCCATACGTCATTCCAATACTGCTATACTTTTCCTTGTAGAATTCATATGATGTCCATATATTTTTCATATATTTGTCATATATTTCCGTAAGAATCGTACGGATACATACGGAATTATCAGGTGTTTTCAGGGCCACGTGCCCCGCGCCTACCACGCTTACTCATGACGTAAGGATTTTGCATGCGTGTTGCCACATTTTGCTTCCGACACCTGCGTTTTTAGGCATTCTCACAAGCTGAAGCCAGGAAACCTCGAGAGTTTCGAGGTAGAGATTTTTCTGTGGTTGTATGAAATATACATCACACACATCTTAGGTGACTAGAGGGGGCGGCCGCCCCTTCTAGTCACCTAACAGGGGGGGGGGGCGAAGTCTGTCCCATACTTTGACTTAGGGGGGGGGGGGGCTGCGTAAACCTTTGCCCCCCCCCCCCCCCCCCAGTCTCGGGGAACACTGCGCTATGGTCACCATGTCGCCACATCGCGTCACATCATCACATGATGTCATCGCTTGGTCAAAGGGGATGCCGGTCCCGGAGGCGCTGCAAAACCGCGTGAGGTGCAGAAAGCTTTAAAGGCCAACTCCGGCGATTTTTTGGCCATGTCAAAGTAATGGTGCTTTTATGTTCCTGAGACGCTCCTGTTACGGGCCCTATAGCAGAAATACTCGGCAAATTGGAGAATAATTTTAAATAAGCAAAAAAGCGCAACACCGAAACTGAAACCCAACCGAGTGTACTGTCTGCGTATGACGTAGACGTTGTTACGAACGAACCAGAAGTCGTGCAAGGCATGCCGGTCACGCTGGCGCGGAGTATGAAAACTGTGACAGCCGGGACGACCAGCGAAGCGCCGGCCAAACCAACGCTGTCTGTCGCCTTGTGCACAACAGACGCTCGCTGTAGCGGCCGAAGCGCCGAAGTTAGCGGTGCCCTCGGCTGCGTCACTTCCGCCGCCTTCCCAATACTGACGTCACAGACGCAATGTTGCCAATAATTGTGGGAAGCCAGGAGGGCGTTTGCAGACAATCTTTAAAATTCATTTGCAAACAATCTGCGCATGTCTGAAGCCTGTAATTTGGCATAAATGACGGAAACGTGCAAAGAAACGTACCCAGCGAATTTCATTGAGATCCATCGACCTCGAAAAATCACCGGAGTTGGCCTTTAAAGGGCCCCTAAACAACCACCCAGAGGTTGAAATTTAGTTGTTGTGTTGCACTTGCGCACGAGTCTACAACGAACACGTAGCCGTGAAAGTTTTGCGAAACGGTGCCGTAATAGCGGTGTTGCACGCGTTTGATGACACAAAAGAGGCCCTCACTCGTTTCGCTCTTTCCATCGGTACGCTCCGTTCGTCGGCTCGTCTCTCCTCCCTGCCCAGTGCTCCTCCTCACCGTGCGAAGAGGAAGAGAGGCGAGCATAGAAGCAGGTATTGTGGAGGACGAGCAGACGAGAATGTTGAGGTCACGGCGAACGCTGAGAGTCTGAGGATTGCCGAAAAGGCCCGGAGAGGAGAAGGAATTGTTTCGTGGAATTTGCTGGGGCGCCCGCGACTCCTAGCACTGCTGCGTTTGGCGTTGTTTATCGTGGCGGCCTTCTGAGCTCGTCGCGCGCGTTTACTTGCAATGTTAAAAAAATATTATCGGAGGTGGATTAGGGGCAAGCGACCAATAAAATCGCTTGAGAAGAAAAAGAAGAAAAAGATGGCTTTCGCTTTCGGGTCATCTTAGGCAAATGCACATGGTACCGCGTGAGTTATTACAGTTATTGTAAACAAGATAATACTGAAATATACCACTACTTGTTATAAATACATGGTGGCGGTAAATACGACTTTACCTGTCGTTTGTTTCTCATTGCAAGGGGTGACCGGTATTCGTTGGAGTCAACAGAAAGTTTGTTAGTGAATGGTAAGGATAAGTATTGATATGCCCTAACATTTCCCAAGTGCACATGAGTTCTGTACTTGGCAAATGAATTCACCATGCAGTACGTGCACGGTGGAGCTCACCTGCAGCCTTGCCCTGTTGTGGTCGATCCGCGTCAATGCCGAGAAGTTCTCTTTCGGAATGGACGGCGCGTACCTGGAGCAGATGAACGCGATAGTGTTCGCCGGGTTGCACACTACGAGAACCTGCGGAAATAAATTCGGGCTGCACATTCGGGCTAAATACAGACTAATGCACGCAGCTCGTATGCTCGGGCCATTATCATCATCAGATTGACTACGCCTATTGCAGGGCAAAGGACTTTACCCATATGCTTCTCCAGTTAACCCGATCCTGTGCTTGCTGCGATCACGTTATCGCCGCAAACGTCTTAATTTCACTTGCCCACCGAATTTTCTGCCTTCCCCTGGTACGCTTGCCTTCTTTTGAAGGCAAGCGTGCCTGTTACTCTTAAGCGTGTCTGTTACCCTTAACGACCAGTGGCTATCATGTGGCCTTCTCGCTACATGCCCTTGCCAATGCCCATTTGTTCTTCTGGATTTCGACCAAGATGTCCTGAACACCTGCTGGTTCTCTAAGCCACTCTGCCCTCTTCTTGTCCCTTGAGGATGCGCCTATCATTTTCCTCGCCATGGCTCGCTGCGTCGTTCTCAATTTAAGTTGAGCCTGTTTCTCAAGTCTCCGGGTTTCTGTCTCGCAGGTATTTAGTATATTCTCGGTTACCTAACGCGAAACCTTTCTCTAAAGCCACCATAGCTGCAGAAACCGTTGTTTGCCACTTACGTTCATCATGTGCTAGACTAAGTTTCATCGGTACGGTACCTTTGTTGATCGCTTGGCGCGCTTTATGACCTCTTTCATCGCACATACAGTGTCTTTATTATGAAAGCTTTGCTTAAGTCATACGGCGGAAATTCTCTGGTGTCTTACGTTTATCACAATTGCCCACTTATATGCAGCCTATGACTTTTTGGTAATCTCACTTCGGTCATACTTACAAAGTTCATATTCCTGTAGAAAACACCGCCACACAGTTGCGTTATTTTCTATCAAGGACTTGCTTTAGCTGCAGTTGCTTGCCCTGCCAGGTTGAGCAGAGCGCTGAAGTTATCCTTTTGATATCAGTTTGAAGAGCGAACGCGGAGTTAACTTGAATGCAGCCAGCGCCTTTACGAAAGACTGACCTTGAGCCACTCTTCTTTTTCGCGAACGTACCGCATTAGTGTCTCGCTGAAGCTCTTTCGCCGGCGTTGACCTTGGCTGAGCTGGAAGGTCAGATTCACTCAAACAGGCGTTTTCGGTTTTGCACCGGGAGGAGTAGAGCTACCGCTCTAAACACATCGGCACACTCTATGAAAGAAAAAAAATAGTCCTTTGACTCTTTTTTGGGAGTTCTGGCTTGCCACGTATATGACACTCTTTAAAGATACACGTCAACTGTCATTGGATATTATTATACTCTCGTCGTAGAGTCACGTGACCGACAAGAGAGTCAACGTCTTTCTCTAAATAGAGCCGTATACGTGGCCGAAAAGAGTCCCACGTGTTTTTTTTTTCTTGGAGTGCAGTGGGCTATAGGGCGGCTCTCGCCTCCACCGCTATTTTTATATTTTAAGTTCACTTGTACATCAGCGCTATTGCTCCAGAAACTCGGAATTCCCTTCTTCGTGGTGCAGTCTGACATGTTCCTTTAAATACTAGTCAGTCAGTCAAAGAAGTTTATTTAAAGGTCCTGCGAGATTTTGGGATGGGCAAGAGGTCCCGCCTAGGAGACTGCCAAGAGTTCTTGAGTCCCGGCGGCTTCTCCGCCCGCTGGACAACCCAAAGACGATCGTAAAGGGCACAGCTGTGCAACGGCCTCTCAGAACGCGCGGAGGTGCTCACTAGAGGCTGCGTCCCCAGTATTGTTTGTTATCCCTCGACATTCCCATAGTAAACCTTGCATTTCTTGCATTTATCTGTCTTGCATATGTCTCGTAAATTAGGTGTTTGATAACGGGGTTCGCATAAGTTTGGTCTGTAACCTGGTGTTCTCAAAACTTGCAAAGCACCATGCTCTGTGCCGAACACTGCTGATATCTTCGAAAGACACCAGCCAGGAATGCGCGCGCTGTGTGGCCCAACACTGACCTTGACACTCTTCTTGGCGTACAGGTTGATGCAGGTCCCGTGGCTCTCGTAGATCTTGGCGTTTGGAGCCAAGAGGTCCTTGCGCGTCGCGCCTGGCTTCGTAGGAAACGAGGCCAACAGGACGGCAGCGTCGATGCCTGTGAAGGCCTTCTTCTCGTCGTCGGTGGCCACCACCTCTACGTTAATGGGGGAAAGTATATGGGATTCTAATAATAGCATCTAACAATCTATCAATGAATTGTTCATTAACCGCGTCCAGCAACACCACTGCGTTCTGAGTGTGGCTACACGCACAATGTAAATGAAAGAAAATTATATTACACGGTCTACATGAGAATATAATTACAACGAAAAGGAAAATATAAAACAAAAAAGGTAGTGCAACAGAGCATAACATATTAAAACCAGGGCTGGGCAGTATCGCGATACAAGAGTATCGCGATAGTATTTCAGAGATACTTTTGAGTATCTGTATTTCTGTATCGAGATACATTTGCAAAATGTATTTGTATCTCAGTAGTGAAATACATTTAGGATGTATCGCCTGTATCGCGATACTATGCTGGACACGGGTATCTCGTTACATTGTTTTTTTTGCGTCGGAAATGGGTTGAGGCGTGTTTCCAATGGGGGAATGGCGTTTTTTTTTTCTTTTTTGTGCCAAGACAAGCAAAGGCGCGCCGCCAGTCGCCGACAGATAGGGCGGCGATGGTTTCCGCTCAAGCACACAATGGTCCCTGTGGTAAAGCGCGCGACGCCGCAGACGGTAGAATCGCTGGGGGCAGTGTTGTCGGCCTCTGCCGACGAAAGTCGCTGTCTCTCAAGGTCAGTGCAGCACGCGTAATTTTTTTCTGGTGGCAAGCTATTACTTCGCGACCCCCCGCGCGGATACCGCCTTGGAACAGGCTTTGCAATGCTTCGCGTGCATTCAGTTCTCAAAGCGGCGGCACTTCCAAAAGCAGTTCCCGTAGTCGCGGCGGAAGGGACTATAAGATGGCTATCTTTGACGCGCTTTCAGCCACCTCTCCAATGTCAGGGTGCGTTCTTAATTGATTACATGCGTGAAACGGTCGTTTGTGGTAGCAGGCTCCCCCACCGCCGGAGCCGACTTCGCCTGTTGCGGCTTTCTGAAATGGATGCTGGTAGCGTTGGTGGTGGTGACAGCTTCATTGAAGCGACAGGGTCAGATGGCTTCGGATTCCGAAGATGGGGACAGACTTCGGATTCTGAACAGTCAGAGCAACCCAAGTGAGGGCGGAAGCGCTTCGGTATCTAGATGACCCGAGAAGAGATATCGCCAAGCTGCAGGGCAATCCGGCTATGAAGGCGATATTATTCACTATAACACGAATTTGTGCTCCCCTTCAGCGGTAGACAGACTTTTTTTCTTTGGTGAGTCTTGTGCTGAGGCTGAACCGACGCTGTTAGACGACAGCCTATTTGAGATGTTCACACAGTAACCTTCTCAGCAAAGCAGATCTTATGTGCAAAGTAAATGCATACTTTTTCTCAATTCACTGGTGTTCATTAGTGATTCGAGTGATTTGCGCAAAGTGTGCTATTTCTAGCATAGCTTAGTTTGTTCGCCAAGTATGTCGATTTCGGTGTCCAATCCTTGTTACTGTTGCTGTGAAATAGTTATTTTTATTACAGTTGTAATTATGTGATTATTGCTAATTATGTACTTTGTCCACCCCCTCCCCTGCAATGTCTTAATGGCGCTGAGGGTACTGTAATAAATAAATAAATGAACTGAATGTTTCGATGCACTGTAACTTTAATTACAACATTATGCTGCACTAATAATTGTCTTTGCGTAGTATGAGCATCCTTCAAATAAAAAAAGTATTCCAATAACTGTATCGCTGTAACTGTATTCCGGAATACTTTTTTCGTCTTATGCAAAAGTATCTCCAAAATATCCCGTTACGTTAAAAGCAAATGTATCTCAGTATCTGTATTTTAGGCTTCCAGTTCATGTATTTCGATATCTGTATTCGGAATACTTTTCTGAGTATCTCTGCCAGCCCTGATTAAACACATGAGAAATAGAAAAGTTGAATGATGATAAAGGCAGTTCAATTACAAGCAAGCGCGAGGTACACTAATAATAATAATAATAATAATAATAATAATAATAATAATAATAATAATAATAATAATAATAATAATAATAATAACAAAACATGGTTGATCCCTACCTCATAGGAATCGGAATAACATGAAAGTAAAACGTGTCCTTGTAGAGGTAACTGAATGTTTACTGTATACATTGATATAAGAGAGTTTGCGCAACGTATATTGATGTCTGGCTGCTATAGCACCGTTTAACGTGGATGCACCCACTTTGATGATTGGTGGTACATCTGCATCCCGACGACTAACGTCCCTGTTAAATGATTAAACAAACCCTTGTGGTAGCTGTAGTAGTTAACGATGAAAGCGTAATCATAGAACGAGGTGTGATAGCCAGAAGAGCGTCGCACATTGGACGCAGAACTTGGTCGCCATCGTGCGGCATGTTAAAATGTGATTGAACACCACGGCCGCACAAGAGGGAAACGCAAAGCGCGTCGTGCCGCCCGGTAGCCCGGTCACAATTTTTCTCAGGGCGAGCGCGTAGGGGGGGGGGGGACGCGGTGTTACAGCCAAGGTGAGGCAGGCGCGCGTCGCAGAGCTATTTTTGGTTTGATTAGCGTGATGCTATGACCGAGGCTGACGCTCTTACGATGCTTGGGTTAAGGTCGCCACCTCGCGGTGTGTTAAGGCATTGACAAAATTGAACTTCTATTGAAAACGCGCCGAATTGGATGAACGTGTAACGCGTTGCAGGTACTAATTGCGGAGGCCACGGTAATGATGAATTACTTTACTTTGCCGCTCCCAGAGGGCAACACCACCCCGCCGACCGGGAGAATGCTAGATATAAAAGGCGCGTTTGTAAATCCTCTAGAGTCTGTTAGCGCGCCCGGCATCTGTTGTTGCGGACCGAGCGGTCGTGGGTTCGATGCCCGTTGACGGAACTTTTTTTCTTTGCCATCTCATAGTGTACATTTTTTCGACGTCATTTCCGTGACGGAAATACGTCACTGAAGTCTTGGTGGACCCCGGCATAAAACACTTTCATGTTAAAAGTCACAGTTTCGCCGCAAGGGCGATGCAATGAATGCGATAGCAAGAAACTAATGCTATACGAAGTGAGGCTCGCCAATGGATACTCTCAGTTTGAGCAGCGCTCCTGTTGCAAAGGCGGCCGAAGCAGCGAAGGATAATAGCGTGCTTCAAGTGTCGAGCTGTGACACTTTATAGTTCGCGCTCATCTTCTGTTTGTTCGTTTAGCGGCGTTCCTTGAGCTCGAGTGACTTTCGTATGCTCCGTAACATGCGCGCGGATATCACGGTGAGAGCTTGAAACATCCCTCTTCCCCTCACTACGATAATAATAATAATAATATCTGGGGTTTAACGTCCCAAAACCACGATTTGATTATGAGAGACGCCGTAGTGGAGGGCTCCGGAAATTTCGACCACCTGGGGTTCTTTAACGTGCACCTAAATCTAAGCACACGGGCCTCAAACATTTTCGCCTCCATCGAAAATGCAGCCGCCGCGGCCGGGATTCGATCCCGCGACCTTCGGGTCAGCAGTCGAGCGCCATAACCACTAGACCACCGTGGCGGGGCTTCCCCTCACTACGAGAAAACCGCGCGAGCAGACAGCGGAAGGGCGAGGTTCTCCCTGCGCAAATATAAGAAGCGAGCGAGCAAGCCGACGACTTTTAAATGCGCCCGTGACGCTCCTAGCGCCATCTCACTGGTAATGAAGGAACGCTTATAAGCGTCTGCTGTCTCTGAGTCCGTCCAGCGGTAAAGGGTGTGTATATAACGCTCGCCGTTAGCTACGTGGAGGATCTGGGTTTCGTGGCGTAGTGGTTAGCGCCACTCGCTGCGGAGCAAGAGGTCCCTGGTTCGATTCCGCGCTTCGGAAGCATGTTTCTGAATTATTTTTCTTTGGGGCTTTATATATATATATATATATATATATATACATACTTATACATATACGGTGCATGACGGCGACGGGGACGGACATTTTCCAGCCGAGACTGTCCATATAATTGCTATCGCAATAATAATAATAATAATAATAATAATAATTGTCTGGCAACAACCAGCAACGTCCTCAGCCTGTTATTCTGCCGCCATACGTTCAAGGAGGAAAGCCTTTCTACTTTGCTCTTCATCGAAGGTCTAATTGAGTCATACGTCGGCTTCTCAGTTCTTGTCGTAGTAGCACTGTTCGATTTTTTTATCAGCCTGTTTCCTGATGGAATTCGCAGTGTGATACAGCTTTCTCCTGCAGTGCCCCAGAGGCCCGCATTTGAACAATATTTCTGGAGTTGTTTTCTCATGGTAAACTTGTTTTATGCTCTCAGCAGGACAAATGCGTTTCCCTCCGATGTCCATTTATTCTTGCTTCGCTCCAGCTCACACAACCGTATGCCCGCAAATTTTCTGATTTCATCGCACCACCTTATTTCACTGCCGTTCTCGAATAAGCCTTCCTTTCCATGGTCCTCATTTTGCAGCTCTAATAGACCACTGGTTGGCTACAGTGCCCTTTACATAGCCTGCCTAATTCCATTTCAGTCTCTTATCAACTAAAATCTGCCTCCCCACGGTGGCCGAGTGGTTACGGTGCTAAGAAACGGGTCCGGTCCCGGCCGTGGCGGTAGCATTTCGATGGAGGCGAAATGCTAGTAGCACACGTGTGCTTAGATTTACGCGCACGTTGAAGAACAGCAGGTGTTGAAACCTTCCAGAGCACTCCATTGCGGCATCTCCAAAAGTATGATTCACTTTGTGACGTTAAACCCGATAAACCAACTAAAATATTCCTACTCGTATTGAAAACCAGCAGATAATGAAGCCAAAGAAGGAATAGGGAGCGTTAATTGTACTGTTTTTAAGTGCATACCAAAGGTCGCAGGTTTGGTCCCTGTCAGTGGCAAGTTGTCTTTTCGTCCACTTTACTTTCTTCACATCTTTATCACAATTATTACAATACACTAAAAAAACAGTACAATTAACTCTCCCTACACCTTCCTTGGCGTCATTATCTGCTGGTTTTCATTAAGGTTGTGTCAGCAGGGGCGTAGCCAGAAATTTTTTCGGGGTCAACCATACTTTGTGTATGTTCGTGCGTGCGTTTGTATGTGTGCGTTAAAAATTCCGGGGGGGGGGTTTGAACCCCCCAACCCCCCCCCCCCCCTGGCTACGCCCCTGTGTGTCAGGCTAAGAAACGAGCCGTCGAAAATTCCCTTCCTTCATTCCTACTCGTATTTGCTATTTAAGCTATACTTCTGTGTTACATATCTTGTCGGTGTACACATATTGTTTTGTACTGAGCAGCTCTGGTATCTTGTTCTATGCCTTCTGGTATATAATATTCGAGTTTCTATCTACAAGACAATGAACGTATGAAAAAGAATAACAGACGCGCGATATCGCTCGGAGAGCAAAACGATAGTTATATTTTCATGGTTCAGGAAAGTTTTTATACGCACGGAACAATCGGCCACAGAAGGGAAACCAGCAGCAGCGAACATTGAATGAATTTTACATTTGCGTTGTCATTGTGAACGCACCAAGTGGGCAGTTATAAAGAATCGCCAGAAATGGTTAAAACGCATGTTTTCAGTGAGGTAGACCTCGCGCGCTCATATTTTTTTTCCTGTCTTGTAGAATGCTGCAGTGCAAAATGAAACAGGACAACGCGTCAGCCAGTATTCGCCTATTATTCCACAAAATGTTTTTGTACAAGACAACCTTAGGGGTAAAGCAAGCTCGTCTTCTATGCCTTGGTCGAGCTATCGAAACATCACCCGTGTCCGCCAGTTCCATCGGCGGAGCTGTTGGCACGTCCGATTAGTTGTTTAAATGTATTTATTAGGAGCTTTGTTTCCAGTAGTCGTTATTTTTTGCTGGCACGTATCTAAAGAACTTAGGAGGATTCAAGGTTACCTTTGTCTAGTCAAGTTGTCTAAAAATGTCTTTTGCCCAAGTACCCCTTCCAACGACAGACAGTTGAGCTAGTTGGCACAGATTCATGATAGTGGAAGGTAGAAGTGCAAATCCGGACACATTTTTGTACGTGTGTGTTCTTTTATCATGTACCGCTTTGAGACATTCCTATATGCCCTACCAAAGTAGCTAAGACTTGGTTGAATATGAACGGGGGCTTGTCATTGCTATTATTATCTGCAGAAAATGATGACGCTGATACCTTTCAGCAATGGGAAAGCGCAGTCCTGGAGCTCCATGACAACGCCGCTGAGGACTCCCATCGCCTGCGTGATGTCCAGGAGGTGCAGGATCACAGGCTGCGAAATACGAGATGATGTTGACTACGATGGAGGAAATAGCACCATTCGACGTCCTACAGTTGTATTTTGCATGACTCCCAGCTTTGGCTGGAAATAACGGAACTTCAATTCAGTAAACTCGGCTGAAGCTTCGTATAGCGTCGGACAAGGTGTGTGGAAGAAAGGTACTCACTGTTTTCAACAAGTCTCTCTCGAGCTCAAGAAAAGAAACGGTACCTTCTTAACATACCTGACGTGTTTTACTGCGAGGGGTACGGTGCACGAGATGTACAGCGAAGCGATGAGAAGAAATTATAGTAGCTGAAACGCCTTTTTGTAAACCTGTGTGCTTGGAATAACGCTGGCCGCCACTAATGAGCACCATTTCGCTTTTGTACTTCGGCTTTTGTCAGGATCACATTGCACAATGTTGTGCGGCCGAATTAGAACGTAATATATGCGCGGGTTCAACATGACCGTACGATATTATTGTTGTGAGCCCCAGCAAAGTTATTATTCGGCACGCCTTTGTGGTTTCCAGCGATTAAAAAAGTTGGTTGAAGAAATCATGCCAGAAAGCAGCTGGAGATTGACCTGAAGGTGTAGTCCATCACATTTCCTGTCTGATTTCTTGAAAGTTAAGTTTTATAGTCTTTGTCTTTTAGATGCGAAGCATCTTATAGCGGAGTTCAATCCGGTGGTGGTGGTGGTGTGCGGCGTGACCACCCTTACTGCGCATGCGCATACCCTCTCCACACACCTCCTCTCCACACCTCCTCTCCACCCCTCCTCTCCACTTCCCCTCTCCCATTTCCCCTCACCACTTTCTCTCTCCACTCCTCCTCTCCCCACCTCCTCTCCACTACCCCTCTCCCGTTTCCCCTCTCCCCTCTCCAATCTTTGAAACGCAGGCTAGACATGCCGAAATTCTCTCCTGCGCAACGCCGCGATGAGCACTAGGGCATGTGCGCACCCTCCCCCTCTCTCTCCTCTCCTACGCTGCCGCCCTCTCGCGCGCCTGTCGACCGCGTTCCCCGCTCGCCCTGTGAGAATTAACGGCCAGGCTAGAGAGAAGACAAGACGCGCGTAGCGTTCCTCTTCGCGTTACAAGACGCGAGGTCGGTAGCATGCCCAGCGAACGCCAACGGAACGCGATCGTGCAAGTGCTCCGGCTTCGCATCGCCTCATGGTCCCCGTTAGCGGGAAATGGTGCAATTTTTTCTTTGTTTTTTTTTGTCGGAAATTGTCTTTTTCCGGAGCAGCCCACGAGCACTGGGCTAGCTTAGCGGCAAAAAAAAAGAGGGGGGGGTTGACCTTCACGCAGGGTACGCTAGTTCAATCACGCGTGAACTCGGTTAAACTCGGTTATAATTTCCTGATAATATCTCAGTTTAATAGCTTTGACAGACACGAGCAGCGGCGGCTGACAACAAGGTCACCATAAACGGCTATTGGAGTGAGCCCACAGCTTCTTACGCTGTGGAACAACTAGCTTCCGGTGGTGGTGCGGATGTTGAGCGTTTTCACTCTACAGGATGTCGGAAAAATTATGACGATTAAAACTGTCAGTGTACTAACGCTCGACACCCGTTTCGTACGTCGTAAAAAATGAGAACTCACCCTCCGAAGCAGCCCCGCGCAGTGAGGCGGCCAACACAGAGCTAGGCTCCCCACTTCTCACATATCACGAGGTCACACAGCGTTACTGCTTCGATAGAAAGGCTTGTGGACGAAATATGTCTGATAGTAAAACATATATAAACGAACGTCGGACTTACAGCTGAGTAGTAGTAAGTTCAAGGTATTAGTAAGATAATAATACAGACAAGGAAGACACAGAACGTTATTCGTGTCGCCGTCGTCTTTCCAGCATGTATGCTTTCTTCGTCAAACGTGTTTACCAATGCAAACCATCCGGCCGTGCTGGTCGACTAACCAAGCGACCAGTTTATAAAAGTAATACGGAAACCTCTTTCTGCGGTATGCTCCAATGCTGACTAGAAGCGTGTCTAACTCACCTGGTCATAGCCAAACACGTGACCCTTGGCTATGAGCGGAGCCAGAGAGTAGGCGATCTGGCCTGCCGCGCCGGTGATAAGCACCCGGACTGGATCCTTGCACTGTACACAGATGCGACCGTACAAATGACTTACACAGTAGTCCACTCGGTTAGTTTCGGCATTTTATATGTAATCTCGATGTCCTCACTCATTCCCTTTCATTTCTCTTTATTCCATATTTCCTACATATAAATTAAATACTACGAATAACTACCCCTGTGCTTTCATCGACTTCATTATGCGCTGACTTCAGATGTATACGACGCAGCACAAGAAATGGCGCGCAGCTGTCGTGGCAAAGTCGGGCTGTCCGCGAGTGCGTGGTGCTCATCGGCTTTGTCCTGCTTCAGCTTGACCAACGATTCCGATGGCGTATTTTGAAGGGCTTTCAAATAGCTAAACACGAGGTAGTGTATGCCAAGGCGTCCAGCTCGCGAGGCGCGTAGAAGAGAGGCAGAGTGCGCTGGCAAGCGTACCGGCGGTTTTGGAAACGACGATGTGCATTGGAGAAGGGTGCCTAGAAGGACTAGTTGGCAAATGCGTTTGTGGGAAGCGCTTGTGTTGTTTGTTCCTTCGACTTAGTCTCGTTTTCGCGCTGTTTCCTCGCAGCGATGTACATTGGGTTAATTACTGCCGTGGCAGGCTCTGTACGAAACAATTGAGCGCCTCAGGTTTGCATTGTTTAAAGGCACGTGTGCTGTACACCCGGTTCCCCATCGCATGAGCGTTGGAGAAGACAAAACAATAAGCGGACGACTGTTGCTCGGGACGGGTGGCACAAAAATGAGTTGTTTTTTTTCAGTGTTCCTGAAGGTAAGGACATGCCCATTGTTTTATTCGTTGAACTCGAATCAAACAATAAAATCCTTAATAAGGGTGTTTTCCCAGTCATGAAATTATCCAGTGCCCGTGGCAGTCTCACCTGCATCGTAATTTGCCGCGGAAAAGGCAAACGATTTTCGGCTGTCCTTGACGTGAAATAGTAAAGTACCATATGTGTGCAGCGCAACAATATTTGCCTCAGTTGTTCACAGGAGCCTTCATTAAAAATTGTCATCATTTTCTGACTACGTTCGGAAAGTATTGCAGGGCCCCGCTGCACTAAATAAAAACGCCTGAAGATCTAGCATTTCAGCCTTATTCCGGATGTCGGCGCGATCGCCTGTTGGTCTACATTCTGAAGACACGCGTGTTATCACGTTTCGAACAGCCAGCACTGGACAATTATTGCATGTTTTGGTTTTTTACTATATGTTAGGAAACGTCAGTACGAATTATGTTCCATATTTATTAAATCTTATGTTTCATTTATGTAAATCCCCAAACATGTGTTGTGAACTAAGCTGAAACGTCTATAAAACTGCTCAAAGGTTCTGTATCATCGCAAACCAAGGCGCTTAATTTGACAAAGTGCAACTGCTTAGCTGCCAGAAAAAAAACATGCGAGACTGTGTATTTCAAGACCACGGTAAATAATGCCCTTGTAATTCACAGAACATAATTGTTGTTAGTATAAAAATGTCACCACATCATGTGGCAGTACAGTGGTCAGCAATATGAGAGCGAAGACTGAGATTACCATCGAAAGGTCATAGCTGCTAAACGCAGTTGGCAAGCGCAAAAGTGTTCACAACACCAAATGCTGAAGCGGAAAAGTATCGTTTGCAATTCAGTGTACCACATTCGCGTGCAAGTAGCCTAATTGTTGGTTAAACACAAATTCTGTGTTCCCTCTCACATTGCTCACGACTGTATACATTTCCCGAATTGCAAATCGCAAATCAGTTCTGCGGATTTTACCAACTCTACAACGTCTTACAGGCAACATGCAGAGGCTCGATGAATTGTCACGAGCTAAGCGTGGGGTGTTACAAAAGCTTTCAGAGTATGTTTTAGAGTACTTACAGTGGAGGGCGTCGTGAAACCGGTAGATCCACGGATATCGCTTTGTGACATGGCTCCAATTGGACGGGACCAGCGGCGACACTTGTGCAGGCTACGGAGGACCCTGTGTGAGGATGACGATAGGGCCGAACAACACGGCCATCACTAGAGATGGAGATGATGATGGTTATGGCGGTGGCGATGATGACAATTAAGTGTGCATGACGCTTGAGCTTCGCCTTCAAGAGTAGAACGCGACAGCGTTATCGGGCCCCGTGCGCATCACCTTCAACCATATGCCGCAAGGAAAGGAACGTTTGTGCGCGTAACGCTGGCCGTTTCAAACTATCCTAGAATGTCTATTGAATGTACAGTGGCTAAGTGCCCACTACACCATAATTCTTCTTCTTGCATATTGGCGAAGTAATTACTACGCGTCCGTAAGGTGCCACGCGCACCTGCGCAGATGCACACCTCGTAATGGGTGGACAGCTCTAAACCACCTGCTGGTTGTGCAGTTCACTTGTTTTGACGCCTGGTGTGATCCTACGGTTCTGCCACGAATGTTACATGCGTTAAGGAGACTCCAACCACTACAAGACATTATTATAGCGTATTTTTACGCCGTAGTTTCAAGTACTGTCGTGGCTGCATGGTAGAACACCTCGCAGAAGGCCTGGGTTCGATTCTCACCAGGGCCGAACAATCTTGTAATTTATTTTTCGCATATGTCTGGAATGTTCGCTTACGGATAACGCTGATTTTCTGCTCACAACCGTCGAACGTCGACACCGGAATTTCTGCGAAGCGAGCTCTCGAACGCTATCGCGTTAAAAGTGAGGATACGGTGGCTGTAGGAAACGCAGATATGAGTAGCGTATTGAATCGAAGAGATAGGGCAGGATTGAACGGGACAGTGAAGAATGCTGAGTGATAATAAACCGAGATGAAAAGAATGGTCAGTTAGTGTTAAAAATTGCCGAGTACACATCGAACGATTCCTTGCCAACTCATCACCATGATGTTGCACGACTGGCGCCGTTCCCACTAGGAGGGAACAGTAAAATATAGGATGGCTAGAATATTCTTGTTCGACTAGTCACCGTGGCTCGCACCCACTGTGGGAGACTAGCCAATAATTGGACGATTTCATAAATGTATATTGAATTTAGGAATAAGGTAATTTATGGAATAGAAATTGCGATTTAAAGAGAAAATTTAAGTGCGCGATGCAATATAGAAAAAAATTCACCTAACTTTCATTTCAACAAAGAATAAAAAGAGTAAACAAGACCAACATTGTAAGTATATATATAAACATATACTTACAATGTTGGTCTTGTTTACTTTTATCTTCTGTACATATATATATATATATATATATATATATATATATATATATATATATATATATATATATATATATATATATATATATATATATATATATATACACGGAAGAGTAACTTCGGTTGCCGCAAGGTTATAAGTATAAAAGTATATGCGCCTTCATAAAAACAACTGTTTATTTTGTCTACGTTTCGACGGGAGCCCCGTCTTCTTCAGGACATAACAATATTTACAGCGTGTGTGTGTCCTCTTATAGCATGTTGAGAGTGGAAGGGAAAGGACAGAAAGGAAGGGAAATAACGGAGAAAAAAAAAGGGGGGGGGGACCTCGACAACAACAACAACAATAACAGCAATACAAAAAAAGAAGAAAAAAGCAAAGAAAAGTCCGGAAGGTCAGTAAGAAGGGTCTTGCTTGTCGCGGACATTGTGTTCGTTTAGGTAGCGACAACAATAGAGCCTCTGCGCACCCATCTTCCAAGATGGGTGCGCAGAGGCTCTATTGTTGTCGCTATATATATATATATATATATATATATATATATATATATATATATATATATATATATATATATATATATATATATATACATATATATATATATATATATATATATATATATATATATATATATATATATATATATATTAATATATATATGGGTCATTCCATGCCAAGTGTCCCAGACGTGGCGCTCGCACATCACAGATTTCGCTGATAAAATTTGTGCCTTTTTCCTGTGCCACATGGAGTATTGTCGCAAAACATTTTTGCTCGAAAAAAATTTTGACGATCATGGCGCCCCCTCGAAGTTCGCTTGTATTTGTTAAAGTGTGCCAGATAGAAAAATGTGTATAAAATCTATTCTTGTGTGTTGAGCTTCTAAACCGCGCTTGCGCTATCGCAGAGGTTCTGTTTAGTTGTCCTATTCATTAATTCCGAAATTTTTATGTTTCACTACCAGTTACACATCTTCAAAAACTACAAAAATCTTCAATGTTCGTGATTTTTTTCTGAGCTATCTGGAACTCGCCCTAACCAATCTTAATAATAGTATGATTTTCACGAAAGTTTATTTCAATACAAAAACGTTTAGGGGTAAAATAGACTTCAAATATTCCCGAAAAAAATTGTGAAGTTAGAGAAAATGTGCGATTTGTCGCATGTTTGACCGTATTTTTCATACTGATGCGGTCCAAGTAAAAATCCTCGTCATGCGGTGTTTGATAGAAGACTTCATCGTTAAGTAATGCAGAAAGTCTAATCAAATCATTTTTTGTTTTAAGGAAGAAAATAATTTTTGAAGTTTGCCCTCCGAGTGCGCCCGGCATTTCATTTTGTTGCCACTTCGCCGCGAAGCATGTGGTTGCCCTTACAGCTGACACTCGTCACAGGCAGCGGCAAGATGCGAGACGTATGTCAATGGCTCGTGAGTGGTCGAAAGTCTTGTCGCGTTGACGTCAGGGCGACGAGTAATGAACTCGCGTTACAATGTGAGCTTGCTTGGCGGGCCCAATGGGAAGTATGGACGCCAGAGAGCAGCCTATGGCGTCGTTGGCAAAATGTGCTAGAGGGCCGTCTGCACAACTAGCATACACATACTGAAAGAAATAATGCACATTGTATACACTTGTTTCTCTTTGTATACGTGTTGTATAGACGGCCCTCTAGCACATTTTGCCAACGACGCCATAGGCTGCTCTCTGGCGTCCATACTTCCCATTGGGCCCGCCAAGCAAGCTCACATTGTAACGCGAGTTCATTACTCGTCGCCCTGACGTCAACGCGACAAGACTTTCGACCACTCACGAGCCATTGACATACGTCTCGCATCTTGCCGCTGCCTGTGACGAGTGTCAGCTGTAAGGGCAACCACATGCTTCGCGGCGAAGTGGCAACAAAATGAAATGCCGGGCGCACTCGCAGGGCAAACTTCAAAAATTATTTTCTTCCTTAAAACAAAAAATGATTTGATTAGACTTTCTGCATTACTTAACGATGAAGTCTTCTATCAAACACCGCATGACGAGGATTTTTACTTGGACCGCATCAGTATGAAAAATACGGTCAAACATGCGACAAATCGCACATTTTCTCTAACTTCACAATATTTTTCGGGAATATTTGAAGTCTATTTTACCCCTAAACATTTTTGTATTGAAATAAACTTTCCTGAAAATCATACTATTATTAAGATTGGTTAGGGCGAGTTCCAGATAGCTCAGAAAAAAATCACGAACATTGAAGATTTTTGTAGTTTTTGAAGATGTGTAACTGGTAGTGAAACAAAAATTTCGGAATTAATGAATAGGACAACTAAACAGAACCTCTGCGATAGCGCAAGCGCGGTTTAGAAGCTCAACACACAAAAATAGATTTTATACACATTTTTCTATCTGGCACACTTTAACAAATACAAGCGAACTTCGAGGGGGCGCCATGATCGTCAAAATTTTTTTCGAGCAAAAATGTTTTGCGACAATACTCCATGTGGCACAGGAAAAAGGCACAAATTTTATCAGCGAAATCTGTGATGTGCGAGCGCCACGTCTGGGACAGTTGGCATGAAAGGACCCATATATATATATATATATATATATATATATATATATATATATATATATATATATATATATATATATATATATATATATATATATATATAAGGACAAGAGTAACCTGTTTAACTTATTAACTCATTGGCCGGAATGCCTGCCAAGAGCTAGATAGATAGATAGATAGATAGATAGATAGATAGATAGATAGATAGATAGATAGATAGATAGATAGATAGATAGATAGATAGATAGATAGATAGATAGATAGATAGATAGATAGATAGATCTCCACGTGGTTGTCAGCATCCCGCCTGCAACAGCCAGCGAAGTGCGGAACCTTTTGCTTGCGCCACCCACAGAAGATGCCTACCAGGTACTCAAGGAGACCCTTATTCGCCGCGTCATCCCATCATAGTCGGAGCGCCTGCAGCAGGTGCTACAGGTCGCCGACCTGGCCGAGCGCCGCCCTTGCGAACTGCTGCGACTTATGCAGCAACTGGCTAACAGCACAGCAATCGTCGACAGTCACCTAGTACGGGAATTTTTTATGCAAGTACTCCCGGCAGACATGCGAATGGGCGTCACCGCGTCAGGGAAGACGGACCTTCCAAAGATGGCCGAACATGGGGATCTTGGCATAATCCTCCCGCGCGCTAGTCCTTGAGCGTCTGCACTGCTCACGGTGCCGGAGTCTATACCCGGCAGGAGCCTGCACCCGGCAGGAGTACCGGAGTCTACACTTGGCGGCCCTGCGGGCATTATCGAGCCCTCAACCGAGCAAAAGTGCCTGTCCGTTACCGGGTACCACTGGCGTAAGCCAGGGGTGTGGTGGGGGGTTTTGGGAGATTCAAACTCCCTCCGAAATGTTTCAATTTTCCACGTGTATGTACACGCGCACGAACATACATAAAAGGTGTGGGACCCCCCCCCCTTCACCTATCGAGGACCCTTCGAGGTTCCTTGCCATGGGCGGAAGACGCTGACCACCGAAAGGCGCGGTCGCCCTGAAGTTGTGTCGCTGGATCGAATGAAGCCGGCGCACATAGAAACCGAGCAGTCCACAATAGCCGCCTCCACCCCTTCGCCTGGTACACACACAGCAGTGCCTCATTCAACGCCAGCGGATTTCAAAGCGACGGACACGGTAGTGACAGACAGCTACCACACACACAGTGGAAGAAGGACAAATGAGTCTCTTCGCTACTCACGCGTACCAACAGCATCTGAACGAAGCGAAGCTTTCTTACTTTGCACAGTTAGGGGGGGGGGGGGTTGCTTTTTTTTTTCAATGCAACAGAAGCAGTGGCGTTGCAAAGGGGTAACGGCTGAAGACGCTTCCCCCCATCCCCTGCACACTGCGAGAGAGAGAGAGAGATTATTCAACCTTGCGTGCAAGCGAGATAACTTACCGCCGAGGAGTCTGATTTAAGGAGACCAGTTACCACGTCGTGGGGCCATCAGAGATTATCCGATAGGCCGAGCGGAAGCTGCCGTAAGCAGGCGTTTTTTAGTGCCGTAAGAAACTGAGGACGTTATAAATGAGAGTGCCTTTTTGCGCGCCGGGTGCATGAGCGTCTGATACCTGAAGACTTCCCAGAGGTGCAGCCGTGCGCGAACTTCACCGGGACCAGCATATATCGTCGGCATATAACGTCACAGTACAGGAAACTGCAGGCACTCCGTCCGGAAGTGTCGCAAGACGCAATACACATTATCAACCTCCTCTTACTTTCCGTCCGAGAAGAAGGCTGAGGTACTTTCCTGTGGCTTGAATTTCAACGCAGAATCGACACCTATGCCAAGAGGTGCTGTCTGTGCGGTAGAACGGTGAATCAGTCAACAACGTTTGCTAGCAGGCGAGTCTGTGATGCATATAGTTCGTGGTTGCAACGGCACAATCTCCCGGCTGCGGCGGCTGCATTTTCGGTAAAGACGAAAATGCTTGAGGCCCGTGTACTTCGATTTAGGTACACGTTAAAGAACCCCAGGGGGTCGAAATTTCCGGAGTCCTCCACTACGGCGTCTCTCATAATCATATCGTGGTTTTGGGACGTTAAACCCCAGATATTATTATTAACGGCACAATCACGTAGCGAGAAAAACCAGGGAAACACAGGACACATTGCTGACTTCAACTAGTGGATTATGTTTGGGTCAGCTTGCATATTCGTGGAAATACCCCGTCAATATCAGACAAGATATCGCCAAGAGAGAGAGAGAGAAAAAAAAAACGTGATATTAACGGGGTATTCTCATAGACACACAAGCTGACGCCTATATAAAGTTGAAGTCAGCGCTCTGTCCTGTGTCTTCATGGATTTTGTTGTTACGTGTTTGTGTTGTACTCATAGGCGCGCGCAGGGTTCACCATTTGAAGGGGACCAAGTTTCACCGCAACGTCCCCCCCCCCCCCCTCGGCTGAAAAAAAATATCCCTCCCCAATATAGGCCACTCAATTTACGCGGACGATATCACGATCTGGTGCCCGGGAGGATCACTCGCAGAAGTAGAAAACGCGCTGCAATCAGCTCTAGACGAAACGGAGTCCTACCTAGAAGGCACAGGCCTCCAACTCTCTTCAAATAAATCAGAACTGTACAGGCCGGCCAGGCAAGGCGTTAGGAGACTTCCACACCTGGATCAAATTCCCATCGCCCTTTTTGCAAGAAATGGACAGCGCATTCCACGAGTAGATTCAATTAGAATCCTAGGACTACTGATTGACGTGAGGGGATGTAACGTCAAAACCCTGACGCACATCACGGCCAAAACCGAAAGCATGCTGAGACTTGTTGCTAGAGTATCAGGCAGGACGCAGTGTCATGAGTAAGGAGAGGACGTATGGACGACGAAGACGACGAAGTAGGAGGAGAAGCACGCGGAACAGGCACGAGCGCGTGCAGGGTAGCACACGGCGCGATGCGCGTGACACGAGCCAAAAACGAAGGCAGCAGTTCGATGAGCTGGCATTGTTTGCGTGGCTACTGAAGAAGAAGGTCGCATTGGCAGCCGCGTTCTGCCAACGGGAAGGCAGCGGACGTTCGATTCCGGAGGCCGTGACGCTGGCACTCCGTGGCGTGGCCGTTGACCTCGACGACGCTCGGGCGAGGCTCCTCGGAGGTGTTGCAGCACCTTGCGGCAATTCCGGACGCACCAGCAGCAGTCCCCCTTCAAGCTTCAGCCAGCAACAATCCCCGGGACGCCACGTCATCATGTACAGCAGGGGCCGAGCTCGTACTTAGGCCTAAGCGGCAGCGACGCCTGGCCACGTCAGCGTCCGGGAAGAGGCTTACGGCAGCGTGGCTAACCGACACGTATCGGAGCGACGATTGAAGAGGATCGTCGGAAACATCGACTGCGGATCCAACCCCACGGAGGCGGGACTCATGGAGTTTGACGGAACCAAGTAAGCGTGTTCCATCCAGACTACGATTCGACGGCGAGGCCTACGTGGCCAGACTAGAGTCACTGGAAAATCAGAGTACCGCAAAGGTAGGCTGCACGCGGGCAACATTGGGTGGTGGCGGCCATGTCCCTTCCAGACCGTCCGGCGCGTTGCTAGCATGTGTTGAGAAGTGACCGATCTTTTAGCCTCAGTGCCGTGTTACGCTCGGCAGAACGGCATTATGTGTGTGTGTTTCTTCAAGAGGATATTAGAAGTGATTTCGAGTCATCGACAGGTATGGATCGACTGCGCGGTTAGCGGTGTAATGAAACGTACGGCGAATGTTGCCATGTGCCCGCGAACTCTCTTCATGGCTTCATCGGTCTCTTTTCGTGTCACGCTCGGGCGTGTTCGCTAGGTCCGGGGCTGTAAACATAGTTGCATTAGCGTAGTGACATCGTGCGAAATGCCATTTACTTCGACATTTGGTGAATCTTGACTCTTTGCGCTAGCTTTGCAGTCGGTGTTCAGGTTCACTGCACTCGAGAACGTTATCGAACATCGAGAACATTCAACATTGCGTCCTTCGACTGATCGCGGACGCATAGCTTGCTTGCGCACCGTGCTTGCTGTTCGACTGGTTGATATGTGTAATAGAAGTTGTGTGTGTACGGTAATCGGAAGTTGTGCGCGACGTCTTGATTCGGAACGCTAGCAGCCTACTGCACGGGCGAATCGGCATGCGGTAGGTAAGGTGAATCTTGCGATACGTAGAAGGCCATCAAAAATGATTGACATCACTACTTAATTATTTCATTTCCTATTTCTTGTCTCCTTAATATTCTCAACGTTGCAATGAATTTGCAAATATTTTGATCTGTTACGACAAACAGCTTTTTTTTTTTTTGCGTTGCCAGCGCGTAAACAGCTGGGGTTCGATTTCTGCACTGCTGCACTTCTTTTTTTTAATAATGCTCTCTTATTAAAACTTCCTCGGCATGGTGCTTTATGTTGTTTTGATCAGAAATAGCGCATCCCGGAATTTTTAAAGCGCATGCTACTGCAATACGGTATGTATATAGACCTAGGGCTCGCATAAAATCGACTCCCTCAATACGTGGGATCTGCTTTTCTTTTTTTTTTTTGGCTGTGACCATTTCTCACCAACTATACAGTATTTTAAGGGTACGCTCGGCGCAATGCAGTATTAGCAGCATTTTATTGCAACAAATTTAAAAATACGCTTGATAACGTTGCCTTATACCAAGTTTATCAACAGAGTTCCACGCTTCTGTTTTGTGCAATGCTAAGTGATCATGCCGCAATTGCCTTCAAGGTATACCAGTAAACAGTCATTATTTTAATAAATCTTCGATTTCGCTCTCGTGCGTGGCACGCTTTTAACTCGGATAGCATGCCTAATCTGTTCAACAGATCGAGATATAAAGAGCCGAGCAAATAGAAAGGTATGTAGTTTTCAATATCGCTGACCGTAGCGAACCGAAAAGGTGAAGTATCCTGTCGCATAAGATTTTTTCCAGCAAACTTAGTGTAGTTCACTGCAGGAAGGATTGTTATTCGAGGGGGGCGAATTCCTTCAGGCCAACTATGTAGCCACGTAGAACGCGGCGCTCTTTGACATTAATTTTTCCCACACGGCAAACGAGATTCCCAGAGTAGCTCTCACCAGTAACGTTCGATTGATGGTGAGCTACTCTCTTCTGGCATCTGCATGCAGTGGAGTAGCCAGGGGGTAGCACACCGGGACCGTACCCCCCCCCCCCCCCGAAATTGTTTTCCCGTGGCATACATAGCACGAAATGACAATCGACCATATCTGCCTGCCAGGCCCCCACTTCAGATCGAGAAGGTGCCCCCCCCCCCCCCCCGAAAAAAATATCTGCTTACGCCCAAGTCTGCATGACGTGTTTAAAAAAGCGACGAAGTACTTCTGCTAACCGTGGTACTGCTAAATGTCCGGCCACGCTCTGCATTGAACGCGCCTGCACCCAATGCGCTTGGAAGGGATATGGCGGTGAGAGGTCACGTGATGCGAGTAAGCCAATCGCGTCGGCGGCGGCGCACGGAAAACAGATGCGATACTCTGAAATTTTTCCAGTGACTCTAGGCCAGACACTCTAGTAGCGACGCTAGTCGTAGGGTTGAAAGTACTGAGTTGTGTTTGTTGACTTTCACATATTTCCTGTGTGGTTATAAGATTTTCTCTGTTAGTTATTTTGAGTGTTTTCTTATAGTTTTTCTTGTGTGTAATTAAATTATGTTTGCTGTGCCTACATGCGCCTTCTCAATCCATCTCCCACGCACACGCCTCCGAGATCGGTGACAAAACAATTGGCGAGCCTGCCAGGATAGAAGATTCCAGGATTCAATCCGGCCCAGTCACCGATTCTCAGTTGGTAATAAGTTGGTGCGGAGATGGATTGGGAGCGCTTGACGGCGGTAGCTAAAGATCTAGGTATGACTAAAGAGGAGACTTTGAAGTTTTTTGAAAATGCCCAAATTGAACAGGATAAGCAGATAGCACTGAAGGAGAGGGAACGCGAGTATGAACGAGAGAAACAGGAGCGCGAATTTGAACGCGAAAAAGAGCTTCTCGAATTAAAGTTGAGACTAGCGCAACTTAATGGTGTTCCGCAAGACGACCAGAGTGTCACATCAGCATCCTCTGGCTCGCAGTCACCCAAAACTACCCGCATATGTCCGAGAAAGTTAATGGCTCCGTTCGATGAAAGACGTGATGACTTGGATGCCTATTTACACAGATTTGAACGGATTGCCAGGGGTCAAGGTTGGGACAGAAGGGAGTGGGCAACATCTCTCAGCCTTTGTCTGGTAGGAGAAGCCTTAAGTGTTTTTGGCCGAATGCCCGCTGATGACTCCATGGATTATGATAAAGTCAAGAAAACACTGTTGCAAAGATTTAGGTTGACGGCGGAAGGCTTCCGGGAGCGGTTTCGTGGGTGCAAGCCAGAGAATGCAGAGACAGCGAAGCAGTTTGTGTGCCGCTTGCCAAATTATTTTGAAAGATGGATGGAGATGGCGAATGTAGAAAAAACATATGAAGGCGTACGTGATTGCATGGTCGTGGAGCAATTCTTGAATTGTTACAGTAACAAGTTAAGTGTTTTCCTGAAAGAACGAAAGGTAGCCTCACTTGATGATGTAGCAGAGCATGCGGATCAGTATTTGGAGGCCCAGGGATTTAGAAACCTAGGGAAGGCAAATGAAGGCTGTGACAAAGCAAGAACAGATGAGACAAAGGGTAGACCTCAGGGGGTACCGAACACGTCACAGCGACCACTCAGGTGTTTCCTGTGTAACCGCATTGGGCACCGAGCTATGAATTGTCGAGCTGGAGATGGTCGTTCACAGCCACAAGTAATAGTGTGTCAGTTGTGCAACAGAAGGGGACACCGGGCGAATGAGTGTAGGTCAGGGACTACAGACAAAGTAGCCTGTATAGTGGACTCCCAGGATGGTAGCACAAGAGAAGTTGGAACTAAAGACAACGTAGCTTGTATAGTGGACTCACAGAGGGATAGCGTGGAAGAAGGGCAACAGGCACAGAAAGAAGAGTCGAGTAAGAACGAAAGTAAGCTGTACTCTCAAGGAGAAGGGTTACCGGTCGTAGACGGAGAGGTGCATGGACAAAGGGTGAAAGTTTTGAGAGATACAGGCACAAATATTGTTTTGGTGAAAAGGAGCTTAGTAGACGAGTCGAATCTAACAGGAGAGTACGCAACAGTCATTTTGGTGGATAGTTCGGTGAGAAGGCTTCCAGAAGCTCGGATGCAAGGCCATATTACACAGGTTGGGTGACAGCAAAGTGCTTGGAGAAGCCAATGTACGACCTGATTTTGGGTAATGTGCCGGGAGTCAGGAAAGTAGATGAGCCTGATACGAACTGGGAAAACAACAGGGACGTGGTAGATGAACAGAATGCAACCAGTGGTAGAGTAGCGGAACCAAATGAGAGTGGTAAGAAGGAATCATGCCACGACAGAGTAAGAGAAGTGCAGACGCCAATAGCAGAAGTGGCATTGGCAGCAATTACGAGAGCGGCGGCAAAGAGAGAAGCAGAGGCCACAAGATTGAAGGTGGCGACCATGCAGAGTATAGATGTAACCCCTACGGAGTTCCGAGAAGAGCAGAAAAAGGATGAATCGTTGAAGGGTTGTTTTCAGAAGGTAGGGGAACCATTCAAGAAACAGCGAAGCAGGAATGTATTTGAGTTCCAAATACATGATGGACTCTTGTATAGGAGATGCCAGTTTAGTTCAGGAAGGGAAGTACTACAGCTGATGGTACCCAAAGCTTTCAGGAAAGCGATACTTACCTTAGGCCATGACAGTGCCATGGCAGGGCATCAGGGAGTTAAGAACACGCTGACTAGAATTACAGAAGAATTCTTTTGGCCTGGGATTCAGTCAGAAGTTATAAGATATGTGAAGTCTTGTGATGGGTGTCAGCGCACAGTACCAAAAGGGAGAGTAGGCAGAAAGAAATTATTCGACCGTGGAAAAGAAGGGCTTGGCGTTACTACGGGATAATAAAAGGTTTCGCAGCGATTTTTTCCGAAAGAATTTTAATGTACAGACGGATCATCAAACGTTAGAGTTCATAAAGAGGGCAAAGTTGACAAATGGAAGAGTAATGAGATGGTCTTGCACTGCAAGAATACTCATTTAGTGTAGAATACATTAAAGGGAGAGAAAATGTGGGGGCCGATTTTATGAGTAGAAGTTGTTGAGCGGCCAAAATAGGTGTAGAGGGTAAAACAGGGAATAGCAAAGCTTGATAGCACTAAGAGGATGAAATTGTGCAACATACATGGTGATGTATTGATGTATTGATGTGTGTGGTGCATATATAGTGCGATAGGGACGATTGACTTATATAGCAGTGTTGTGAAGTGACCAGCGAAGTGTGTGTGTGACAAGTATGTGGTGAAGTGTCAAGCGGAAAGGCCTGTGAGTTGACAAGAAGACAGGCATTACGACAAAAGAAAGAAGAGTGAAGTTTTTTTTTAGAAAAAAAAACTTTCGGAAAAAAGGGGCCTATGTCATGAGTAAGGAGAGGACGTATGGACGACGAAGACGACGAAGTAGGAGGAGAAGCACGCGGAACAGGCACGAGCGCGTGCAGGGTAGCACACGGCGCGATGCGCGTGACACGAGCCAAAAACGAAGGCAGCAGTTCGATGAGCTGGCATTGTTTGCGTGGCTACTGAAGAAGAAGGTCGCATTGGCAGCCGCGTTCTGCCAACGGGAAGGCAGCGGACGTTCGATTCCGGAGGCCGTGACGCTGGCACTCCGTGGCGTGGCCGTTGACCTCGACGACGCTCGGGCGAGGCTCCTCGGAGGTGTTGCAGCACCTTGCGGCAATTCCGGACGCACCAGCAGCAGTCCCCCTTCAAGCTTCAGCCAGCAACAATCCCCGGGACGCCACGTCATCATGTACAGCAGGGGCCGAGCTCGTACTTAGGCCTAGAGTTACTGTATATGCTACCTTTAGGTAGCAGAGTTGCGCATCTGTCTTCCAACGCCGCTAGCAACCATGCATTGCGGGGAAGCTGCCGCTTGGGCCAATTTTTTTATTTCTCGACGCCGCCGCTGCAGCGAACTGAATTAACACTCGCCATCGACAGCCAATGTTTATCGCCTGTCTTCGACACGCCAGACAGGTTATATGGCGACACGGTAGGCATGTCGCCTGCAAAAACGAAGTGCGACTTCACCGCATAGCTGTGGCTGCTAGCCGGACCTATGCACAACTCTGCTACCTAAAGGTAGCATATACAGTGACTCTACTTAGGCCTAAGCGGCAGCGACGCCTGGCCACGTCAGCGTCCGGGAAGAGGCTTACGGCAGCGTGGCTAACCGACACGTATCGGAGCGACGATTGAAGAGGATCGTCGGAAACATCGACTGCGGATCCAACCCCACGGAGGCGGGACTCATGGAGTTTGACGGAACCAAGTAAGCGTGTTCCATCCAGACTACGATTCGACGGCGAGGCCTACGTGGCCAGACACTCTAGTAGCGACGCTAGTCGTAGGTTTGAAAGTACTGAGTTGTGTTTGTTGACTTTCACATATTTCCTGTGTGGTTATAAGATTTTCTCTGTTAGTTATTTTGAGTGTTTTCTTATAGTTTTTCTTGTGTGTAATTAAATTATGTTTGCTGTGCCTACATGCGCCTTTTCAATCCATCTCCCACGCACACGCCTCCGAGATCGGTGACACGCAGAACATGAGCGCGGACATCATGGTATAAGAAGCGAGCGAGCTCGCCGACGACTTTTAAATGCGCCTGTCGCGCTCCTAACGCCATCTCGCTGGTAATGAAGAAACGCTTATAAGCGCAGCCGTCTCTGAGTCCGTCCAGCGGTAAAGGGTGTGTATATAATGCTCGCCGTTACCTACGTGGAGGATCTGCGTTTCGTGGCGTAGTGGCTAGCGCCACTCGCTGCGGAGGAAGAGGTCCCTGGTTCGATTCCGCGCTTCGGAAGCATTTTTCTGAATTATTTTTCTTTGGCGCTTTTATATATATATACATACTTATACATATACGGTGCATGACGGCGGCGACGGCGACGGCAAAATCCAGCCGAGACTGTCCATAAAAATTGCTATCGCAATAATAAGCTAAACACTCTCATCCGTAAGAGCATCGAAAAGGTACTGGGGTCACCAGTAACCACATGCTCTGACAAATTAAGACAACTCGGCATGCACAACGACATTGATGAAGTGGTCGAAGCGCAGGTCATCGCCCAGGTGGTCAGGCTGTCGTCAACCAGGGCAGAGAAACGCATCCTAGACGAGGCTGGCATGGCTCCCAGAATGCTTGCTGAACGCGAAATCACCTTATCCAGGGAGGTCCGGGAAACCTTTGTGGTCAGCCCGTTCCCTCGGAATATGCACCCGCAATACATTGTAGGGAGGCGAAAAGCCCGGGTGATATTACAGAACGCCGCCGAGAATCGAGAATCGACTGTCTGTCGATGCGGCTCAGTACGGCAAGTCTAGCACATTAGCGCTGGCAGCCATTGACGGCAACGGGGAATTACGCTCCTCAGCCTCGGTCAGGTTAGCCACGAGCGCAGTTGCAGAACAGGTCGCCAGAGCCCTGGCCATGACCGACCACTCGCGCACCAACGTGTTGACAGACTCACGAGCGGCCATCAAAGCTTTTGAATCGGGTAACCTAGCGCGAGAGGCTGACTCCATTCTAGAAAAAAGGACAGACCCTGGCACTCACTTCATCTCTTGGTTTCCCGCCCCTATGGGTGCGGGCGTTCATCAGCACGTACGTAACCCGAACGAGCTTGCCCATGACCGTGCGCGAGATCTAACGCACCACGGCGGCATGGAGGCTTTATGGGGTCAGGATGAAATCCAGCATAACGATCCGCTCCTTACGTTTCACGAAATCACCTCTCACTATCGGCTTAGTAGAAGGGCCTATCCTCTTCCTCACCAGAAGTTAGATAGGTCTCAGTCAATTACACTTACAATGCTCCAGACGGGCTCGTTCCCCTCGCGCGGCTTTCTCAGTCGTTTCTCCACAGACGTTGACTCAAGCTGTCCGGACTGTAATGAGAGTTATTGTTCCTTAGCGCATATGCTTTGGCAATGCCCCGCGTTACCTAACGGCCCTCTATCCAGCGAAGCCGACTGGGAAGAGGTACTCCGGAGCCCATCGCTCCAGGCACAAATCCAGGCAATCCAGAGGGCCCAAGAAAGGGCGGAACATCACGGTGTCCCAGCCCCGACTTGAACGCGGCCAGCGGCTGCCGCGGGTCCCCGATAGGGGTTCCCACGAAAGCTCCTCAGGATCAAATAAAGTTCATTGTCTGTCTGTCTGTCTGTCTGTCTGTCTGTCTGTCTGTCTGTCTGTCTGTCTGTCTGTCTGTCTGTCTGTCTGTCTGTCTGTCTGTCTGTCTGTCTGTCTGTCTGTCTTCTCAGTGGATGTGAAAATGAAAATGAAGTGATGACGTCTTTTTCATAAAGGTCTGCCATTGGTCCCAAGCTCTCCGGGGTAAAGGTGGAAAGTCAGTAGTTATTTGAATGCAACATCCTGCAGGGGTTCTGCGTCGCCATTATCGTCAAACAAAAAAAAAAAAAAAACATGCGTCGCCGTAACCATGCGCATTAAACGGTTGAGCGTTAATGCGCAGGGTTATCGACTTGCCAGGGTCGATTTTTTTATTGCTGATTTAATTTCTTCAGGCGAATCCCCTTCAGAAAAAAATTGTCCTCAATTTTTCTAGGGTTGCCATAATTTATGAATAACGTGAGCAACAACAAGATTATTCATGAATAACAGCAAGATAAATTCTGAAAAAAAAAAAACCCATACCACTGTTGAAAACTATGCGTTGCAATAAACGTCTGTGTAGTTCACAGACGTACAAAATAAGTGCACGACGTCGCACAGAGTGGAAACGCTGAGGGATAAACCTCACTTTTGATCCAGTCAGCATCGTCTCGCCGCGCACGCTTTTGTGATGTCGCTCGCTCATCAGCATCTGAGTCTTAACTCGTAAATAACTTCTCGTATGACGGGCTGACATTTACTGAATCAGACTGTGATCCGGCAGTCGAGCGGCAATTCGGAGGAATCGCCGCTAGACGCACTCGCAGCAGAGAAACTGGCGCGCTTTTTCATAGCGCAAGCAAACTGCGAGGGTGAGCGCACTGAAGAAGACTGCGTAGTTGTGAGCGCGTCTGGAAAGCAAAAACAAGTCCGAAACCTATAATAATCATTCGTCTATCGCCAACGAGAGGGAAGCGGTTTTTGTGAGTCCCCGAAACCAGGAAACACAACCACAGCGGCATCGTTTGTGGCAGTCAGCGCCTGCACGGAAACAGGCGTAATCGCGTACCGTGGAACAATAAACGAGAGGGTAGCAAATCGGTCACCTTTGGAAAGATTCTAAACCAGAAAGCCATCAGTTTTGCGGGTGCAAAAAGCGGAAACCGGCCGAAGGACGAAACCGAAACTGGCCAACGCAGCGCTGTAATAAAGAATTAAAAAAAAAAGACGGAGAGAGATAGGCGCAAGAAAGAAATTCCATATATTTCCGCAATGTGGCAGCACATGCCAAGCAAAAAAATAATAATTGAAAAAAAAAATTCGGCAGATCCCACGTACCGTGCGAGTCGATGATATGCGAAGCATGCGGCGGGAAGGTGACTGCCGTAATTTTTTTTACTGAGCAAAACGTTACAAAATGACGCTAAAGATTTGTATAAATTTTATATGCACACATATATGTTATATAACCAGTTGTTTACAGTTTGGTAACGCAGCCAACGGCAACGTGGGTAGGACCAACACCAGAAGCGGTATGCTGAAGTGCTTATACTTGTCCCTTATGATGGAGAACGCACGCACGTTTCACGAACCCGTGTGCATGTATGGAAGACATTCTTGACAGTTCTTGAACAAGGGCATCATCACCGTGATCAGTGAGCACCAGCAGCTGGTCATGACTTGTTATCGGATCTGGTCACGATCGCAGTGACGAGGGGTCCATGCGTAGTGAAGTATGAGGTATAGTACAGCTGTTGGAAATCGTGGATGCCTCGGTCATTTCGTCGACAAATTGTCTGTCGATAGAGCCGATGACATGTCGGAACCGGAAGTCACCCTTTGCGTTGGTGAGGTATAGGCCGTCGAGGCTGATAGGCCTGGATAGCGCTACGTAGACCAACATCAGTGGATAGCGCTTGTCGCATTCGCAGACTACCTTGGCGTATGTGGCCTACGTTGCCTAGGTTACAATGCGGCTGTCAATCAATCTGTCAATATTCTCGGTCAGCATGAGGCCATCGCCCAGCCTTGTAAGAAATGAAGAGGACACCTGCGTTGTTCTGGCGGACTAAGTGCACTGAGTCCTTTCGTTAATATATTCCTCCGGGGCCGAGTAATGCTTCGATATAACTTGCTGAGTCATAGGAATAAAATATAATATTTATTAGACTGCTATAAAAGCGGAGCCAACACTGTAACCACAGACGTTACTCTGATATGACGCCTGTATCGTAGGAGTACATATATAATGTTTATTGCTTTCTTGTAAATTTCCACAGCCACCACCACAAACACAATTGATGTTGCACTGGCATTACGTCTGCACAGGCTCTTTTTCCAAACCAGTTTACAGACCTGGAGTGGCTCTGTGGTAGAATGCCTGAACGCCACGCAGAATGCTTGGGTTCGATTCCTGCTGGGATCCTAATTTTCATTTTTTCCATACCTCGGGTCAACGCTGCCGATGTCAGTTTTTCTTAACGCTCTCGCATTTAAGGTACCAATGTCTGTTCTCGCCGTTCCTAGGTAGATATAAACTGTTATTCACCTGCGGCGCATACCCATACACCGTGGCCCGTGGTAAACGGGTATGTGCCACACGTGTCTAGAGGAAAGGGTTTGACAACGTACGCGGCAGGAATTTCACGTTATTCATGTCATGACCCGACAGTCATATTTGTCAAATCCTCTTACCATTCCAAGCCAATTTTGGTCTACACAAAGTTAAGGAGGCGATCATGAGAGCACCCAGACGTAGATAGATAGATAGATAGATAGATAGATAGATAGATAGATAGATAGATAGATAGATAGATACGTACATAGAAGCGCTCAATGTGCCAAAGGTTCGCTAAGAAATGCTTCGCATATAAAAGCGCGTTTTTTAAACATACCATCGATGACCCATATGTACGCCTTTGACCATCTTGAGGGTGTTAGCGGATGACGTACATGTAGGTCTTTGACCCTGAAAGAGTTTAGGAATGGCGTGAAAGGTCCGGCTGAGTAAAGGTATGGGGCAGAATTGCCCCCCCCCTTTTATTGCCCAGCTTACCACGCTTCTGCCCCCCCCCCCCATTAGATGATTAAAGAGGAGCGGCCAACCCCCCTCCCTACACCTACCCCCCCCCCCCCCCGCAATCAGTCAATAGCCCTCGGAAGTACGAAAAGTTCCCGGCCGTGCCAGTGATGTGATTTGCGGCCTGCGAAAAGGCGGTGCAAGAACGACGCGTTCGTCGTTAACGGAGAAGCGAGCCATTCGGAGCGTACGGTATAATAGTAGCATCACCATTCTAACCTCCGACAAAGGCGATGCTATCTATGGTCTTGCTTAACAGGAGTGACCGTCACATGAATAAATGGGCCTTTCTCGGAGGCCAACATACGTACGGTCCTCTAGATCGGTGGAATAGATGGCGGACCCCTTGCAGTGAGAAAAATAAAGGAGGGGGAGGGGGGGCTCACAACACGGCATGCAGCGTGAAGTACGTGGCTTTTATTTAAATGAGTCTCCGTGGACCCCATGAACCCCATTTGAGAACCACTGCTCTAGCTTATGACCCTACAAGCAGACTAGATACGAAGCTGCAAAAATTACTGACCAGGGGTGCTATGCAGGATGGCCCGAGTTTGGCGAAACTCGGGATCTTTTCCGAGCTCTGGCGACACCCCGTTTTGAACGAGCTAATAGTACGAGTAGGTGAAATCCATCCCTCAGCGCGCGCTCCGTTCCATTGGCTACGATGGAACGCGGCGTCACGTCAAGGGCTGTCGAAAAGGTTGGGTTGTGTCGTCAAACTAGAGGCACCTTCTTTCATTTGTTTGTCGTTCCACTGAGTGCAGAAGTGCACCCATTCAAGAAAAGTGGCAGAAAGCTCTACTAACTATATTTTTTATGTGTGCGCGGGCCGTTTGAATACATTTTCGAGCGCTTAATGTCTGCACTAAGCATCCTTTTAGAATAATCAGCACCGTGACCTTTGAGATTAGTTCCGACAGAGCGCCTTACAGCACCGCGGCTGGAGCTAATTGCCGAGGCACCGTGTATAATCACCACGGTCGGCCTGTACATTCTAGCGCGTTGCTCGGCCGGCGCGCGCCCTCTTCGTTCTCTTCTTCATCGTCTGCTCGTTCCCAGAGCACGCACGCCCGGCTGATTAGCTAAGTGGCTGGGCGGTATTCGCGATGCGCAGCGCCTATAGGGGCGCCACTGAAAGCCGCGTAGCGGAGCCCGTTGGAACCGCACACGGGTCGCGTGGCGGACGCCTCCTTTCACTGCAAGCATGACGGAAGTGCGCGCGTGCGATTTGCCGCTTGTGCGCGTCCCTGATAATTACTTTTGCGGCGATAGTGTGCGCAAAGGAGCCGCGCTTTATAATAGTGGACATGTGTCCGATGTAACAGCTGTGTGGGACGACAATGTCACTATACGCGCCAAGTGTTTGCCACAGACAAGCGTCAACAAGCTTCCTTACGAAGTGGAGCTCATCGTAAGTACACCGCTTTCTTTACAACGTCCCAATCACTAATGCCTGCATGCGTTGACGCATGAACCAACGTTTTTTCTCGACACAGTAGCTTCGTTTACGTGCCATGTGTTTATATAGTAGATTTTGAAGGAGCGCTGTCGCGCCGGCGCATGGATTTCACGGGTGCGGTCACGCGAATGGTCAGCGTTGGTAAAACTTTGAAACCAGCACGATAAACTTGCGAAAAAGTATCTAGGCAGCTTGCGCTAGTGGCGCGGGACTGAGTCACTGCGGAGCTGGTGGTCACCTAGCTTGTCATAGCAGCTTGGCTACGTATTTGCTGGGTGTCTTCAGAGAAGAACGTCGGTGCATGTCCGTCGACCCCCTGTAATTTCGCTGAAAAAAATATATTTTGTTGTCTTCACGAATACGTTTAGCTCTTCGACAGCAATTTGTTCGGGAACAAAATTTTCGTCAGAATGAGATGCATCCAGAGACTCTACGGCGATCTGTTTGAAGCGGTTGAAACAGTTCTGACACAAAATGTCGGTTTCTCTGATGAATGAGGCTTCTTCTGGCGTGCGCCTTCAGGAGGAGTGGCGTCTTAGCCGCGCCAGATAGACAGATGGGGCAGAAGGGGCAGATTTTGCGCTCCTCCCCCCCCCCCCCCTTAGGCAAATAGGAAAGCCCCCACGCCCCGTGAGCACGCCTATGGCCCCACTCATAACACAGCTTGTGTAAAGCGAATGAGTATTAGTGGGATACATCAAAGGTGTTTTTTATTAGCATGGAGTCGTGTTACGAGGCATTCAAAGGGAGGTTGAATCGGTTGAATGTCCTGTCAAAAGCCTTCAGTGCGAACAGGTGCCATGTTTTACAGCCAATATGCATACAGTTGAGGCGAGCGCACAGCGAACATTCTGCACCGGTGATCGCATTCCAGTACCATCATTAGGTAGAATGCAGCCCATTTCGTGCAGCACACGTGTGATTCCACGGCGCTTTTGTAAAGGAGCCGCCACCTGCCCCACATTCTCTGGCATAGCGCTTCGCGCCATTCGTTTTTCAAGAGAGCCTAGGCATCGCGTCTTATCAGTGATAACAACCTCATGTGCATTGTAGCGTCTACAATGCAGGCGAGGCGACCAAATGTAAACGTAGTAGCGTTCGCTGAAGACGTAGCGACATAAATGGAGAAATAAAAACACAGTGATCGTTCTAACACTGCCTAAACAAAGCGCGATTGCTTACCTTTTGCGTCGGACAGCCGCAATCCACCGTCGCCGTCGCTCTCGCTCATGAAATAGCACCGGAAACATGTAGAAGTGCGTTCCTGGCGAGTTTTTGTATGTGTTTGAGCAGCCGACAACGCAGCAGTTATTTTCGACATCGCTGAAGCCCGAGAGAGTCGTTAAATCACGTTGAAAAACACATCCATCCATGCACTCGCGTAGACGCTCGCTGAAACACTGTTCGCCGGGCCCCGCGAGCGCTTCCGAGCCATGGCGGCAGATGGCGTGGTCGGCGCTTTGCGCATCGCCTATACCTATAGTCGGGTACAACTTTAGAAAAAAGGAGAGGCCCCGTCCATATGACCGAAGCGCGGCAGCCGATTGCCTCCGCGGCAAAGAAATAGTCCCGCTTTTGCAACTGACAGCGGCTACGCAGCTGAGAGAGCTCTGCTCTGGAGTCAAGAGGGAGTGGGGAGAAGGTAGGGAATTTACTGGCGCTTAAAAAAATTGTGGTTCTGAATCGCGTAATTCCCGGTACGTATAATACTTTCGTACCTTGATGACTGGTTTGATAGAGCTGTCGTGATGGGAATGCAACAGCACATGCCGGATCGCGAGATAAAAATAACCCCGTGCCTTCTACAACGCTGCGCGTCGTCTGCTCTCTAAATTCGTTGCAAGGGACAAAAGTAGAAAGGGCAGCGCTGCATGGTTTTTGCGCTCGTTTACATGTACACGGATAATTTACTACTCGTTTCCCGAGCCTAAAATTAATCAGTTGCTGTTTAACAAATACTTAAAGGCACAATGCACTTATCGAAACCATTACAAACCTGGGGCGAGAAGACGACCGAGGCAGGAAAGGTAAAAGAAAGCTTCGTTCATCGTTTTAAATAAATACATGGATGCATGTCTCCTGGTTTTAAATAGCAAAATATTTCGGCTTTTCTTTATTTTTATGCTTTCACAAACTTATTTTCAAGAATGTGATGCATCTTATTTTCTTTTTCTTTCACGTTTTTTTTTCTTTTTGCAAACCTGCGATCTCACGAGATTTCGCACGGCGTTCAGCGCGAGTTTTCCGCCATGGAGCCCATCGAGGTGACATCGGAAAGCGATTCTTTGTTGCCGAAAGAGCCTTGTGTTGCCTCGATGTCCACACCACCAAGGAGCGTCGGCAAGAACAAGAGCGGCCACATCCTCAACAGCGATTCACGGAACATGATCTTCCACTGCTACACGTACTGGCGCAACAGGGTGCCCGTACGCAGCGTGGAGGACACGAGCAAGTTTGTCGCCGAGATGCTCGGTGTCAGCGAAAGCACAGTCTTCAAGGTGAGGAGAGAGGCCAAGGCTTCGTCTTCTTCGGGCGGCAATCTCTCGACGCCCTCGCGAAAGCGCCCACGAAATGCGGAGAAGAGAAGACGCAGCACGAAATATGACAGCTTCACGTTGTGCGCGCTGAGGTCATGTGTGCACGATTTCTTTCGCCGCAACGAGATACCGACGGTCGAGAAGATAACCAACGAGTTCTCGAACCGTATGGATCTCCCGTCACTGAAGCGCTGTACTGTGCGGCGCCTGCTTGCCGAGATCCGCTTCAAGTACGAGAAGAGGTGCCGCAACTCGCTGCTTATCGACCGCGACGACATCGTCGAGTGGCGGAATCGCTACCTTCGTGACGTGGAGCGCTACCGGGAGGAAGGCCGAAAGATATTCCTGGACGAGACATGGGTGACGTCGGGACACACTCAGTTGATCGTATGGACAGACACCGTGGTGCAGAAGCGCGGACGCCTGTACGCTCGCGCAAATGGCCTTTCAACGGGTCTGAAACAACCCTCTGGGAAAGGCCAGCGCCTGATCGTCACGCACATCGGCAGTGAAGATGGGTTCGTAGACGGCTGCTTGGATGTATTCCGAGGGCGAAAAACAGGCGATTACCACGAAGAAATGGACGGCAATCGCTTCGAGGGATGGTTCGGCGACGTGCTGCAGAAGTTGCCAGCTGGTAGTGTCATTGTTTTGGGCAATGCACCTTACCACTCCCGCCGAGAAGAGAAATTGCCGACGACGTCCTGGAAGAAGGAAAACATACAAGAGTGGCTGAATAGCAAGGACACCGCCTACAGCGCGACGTTAGTGAAGAGGCAGCTGCTTGAGTTGGTGGCATCTGTGAAGCCACGCTTTCTCAGCTACATCATAGACAACGCAGCTGCAAGGGCCGGTTGCGTTGTGCCCAGGCTCCCGCCATACCACTGCGAATTCAATCCCATTGAGCTCGTGTGGGCAAAGGTGAAAAATGGTATCGCTGCGGACAACCGAGACTTTAAGCTGTGCACTGTTGAAGACATCTTGAGGGAAAAAATCAAGAACGTAACGGCGGAAGACTGGAGGAAGAACATCCGGCATGTGATGGAACTGGAGGCTAAGTTCCGAGTTGACACGTCTGGAAGTGACCATGTCCAGCCCATCGTCATCCAACTGGGGGAAGATGACACTGAAGAAAGCGACTCTGACTGCGAGCTGTCCGGCATTGAGCCCCTCGAGGAAGCTTAACGGCTACCTATTAATTAAATAACAGCCCTTATCAGGGTTACCTAAATGTTGCCGGTGGGGATGTTGTGTTCAGTCATCCACCCCGTGACCCCTCAAATAAATAGGCAGTTCATTTGATGGCGTATTCTATTTAATGGAAGTTCAATTCTGAAAGAGCAACGTCCTGCACACATTTTGCTCAATTTAACTACTGGCATGCAAACATGCTGAAATGCTGGCAAATCGAAATGCAAACATAATTATTAACCCTGAAAAACCATGTGGCGCCCAAGATCCTCATCCAGGCAGCCACTGTCCAGCTTGACAGGCCCGTTGATGAGATAGCTGCAGTCAACGCGAAATTGACAACCACTGTTAACAGCTTGCACGCCACAGCACATTAATGTGGTTTCATTGTTTGGGTATCTAGCTCATGCAAGTAAGGAACAATTATAAAACATCATTACTTTAGTGAAGCCCAAACTGCTCATTCGTGCAGCCATTGCCATGTTGTGGCGCCCTATGGTGAAGTAGCAGCAGCCGAGGCGAAGTTGACTGCCAATGTTGGCAGGGCGTATGTTGAAACGAAAACAAAAGTGGCTACGTTGGAACCACCGAGAAGCTTTACATGCCCCTAAAGGCCAATCAATGCAGCCAAGCAATAACAGGGATCCAGTTTACTCCATAGCATAGTCACTGTTAATTTCACTAAGCCGCTTCAAAAAATAATATCAAAGCAAGCCCAGTGCCGTGCCCCTGTTGCCCATTTCCAGGTAGTTGTGCCACCCTTAGTGTTCTTTATAGCCTGTTCAGATGAATAATGCCAGTGCAAGCACTGCGAGAAGCAATTGTAAGCTTCAGGTCTGCCGAGGCAGTCATGTTGGAGCCATCGACAAGCTTTACATGCCCCTAAAGGCCAATAAATGCCGCCAAGCAACAACAGGAACACACCGTCCGCTCAGTTTACAGCACAGTCACTGTTAATTTCACTAAGCCACTTTAACACATAATAGCAATGCAAGCCCAGTGGAGTGCTCCTGTTGCCCGTTTCCAGGTAGTTGTACCGCTCCTATTGTTGTTGACAGCCTGTTGAGATGAATAATGCCAATGTGAGAAGGCCCAAGGTAATCATTGAGGCAGCAGCCACCGTCGAGCTTGAGGGGCCGAGTGGTCAAATAACGATAGTCAGGGCACGCTTGAAAGACACCGTTAGCAGTCTTGCACTACAAACCACAGTCACGTCATAGCCATTGTTGGTAAAATAGCAGTAGTCAACTCCAAATTGAGAGCAACTGTTAGCAGCTCGCATGCCAAAGCACAGTCATGTGGTTGCACTGTTCATTTTGGTTATCTGGCTGAGGCAAGTAATGAAAATAAGAACAATTATAAAACATAATTTGCTTAGTGACGTCCATAATACTCATTTCGGCAGGCACCGTTGATCTTTAAGGGCCCCATGGTACTTAATTGCAGTAATTGGGCGTACGCTTGAAAGGCACTGTTAGCATTCTGCACTTCAAATCATATAAATGTAGTAGCCATTGTTTAATTTGTTTATCTGACTGGACAAGTAATGCAAACACAAGCACAATTATTAACCCTGAATAACTCTGCTAGCATTTTCTGCTTTTTTTTGGTACTGAAAAATGCCGAGTAAAGTTAGATGTTTTACTGAGGTACTTTGGCCATCGAACAAGCCCTAGGCAAAGTGACAGTCAGATTCAGACAATGAAATTGGTGAAGTAATAAATGGTGAAAGTTGCAAAAGCTCTCGGTACACTACTTTACTGTGCTCCATTCACTGAAAAATGCCTTTATAACGATGATAGCGTCAGACAGGAAATGACAGCCCACTGCACAATATTATTCGTATTGAAAATGTGTACCACCATATGTGATGGGCAGTTAAACCTGTTTACGAAGACTGGAAGCATGAAAAATGCAACAACATAGCAAGGTGCCGTTTCACAATATGGCACCCTTTCATGTGAACTTCTGAAGAGCTGCCGCATGCACTGATGCATAAACACATGAACAAGGGTAAGAAGTGAAATTAGTGGGCAATCCACGGGATTCTTTTAAGGTAATATAGCTCTGTAAGCTTCTTTGTTGTCACAGCTGATAGACCTATCTTTTTTTGCAAGTTGGTTAGTCACATTGTGGCAACAACACAAGAAGCAAGGACAGAAAAATAGGAGAAAACAAAGCAAATAGGCAGACTGAGAAGACAAGGTGGACGAGAGAGAAAGGCTTTAGTGAAGTCGAAGAGGTCAGTCGCGCTATTCAGAGGACTTGGTGCTTTGAATGAGATGACTATGAGTTTAGGAAATTCTGAAAAAAAAAAAGACGCAGCTGAAAGACAATTTACAAAAACAAACGCTAACATAAAATAAAAAGACAGAAAAAGGAATGAACTCAAGCACGCACAGAAGCACGCACATATTTACACATGCGCAAAAACGTAAGCGCGAGAACTAAGAAAATATCAAATATAAAGGAATGGGGGAGATAGAAAATATAAACAAACGCCAGAAAAAACGCACACACATTTACAGACAGGTGCGCGTAGAGGTATCATGAGTCGGTTCACAAGCTGATATATCTCCACGTTGACAAATGTTTCTTTTTTTTCGTTTTTTGCACCGTTGCCTGAGCGGTCATAGGAATTTTTAGTGGCAACATATCACGAGAATGGAAAAGCAGCTCAGAGCTTTGTCATGGGAAAGCATAGCGAGCTCTGGCAGCACACATTATACGTGATTGTGTCACAGCTGGCATTCTACAGCTGGCGCGCGGTGAGCAATGAGAACCACAGAACGACGCGAATTTACGCCAAGTTCTCTTTTGAAGGCAGCGGTTTAACGGTCATAATTGGTTCGACTTGGTTCTGGGGCGAACAAACATCTGATCGTTGCTAATTCAGCCACATTCCCTCAAGCAGCGCGTGTTAGGAGAGCAATCAATCGATGTTGCTACACAACACAGGAACAACGCAGCCATACCCTCGGCTATCTTATAACACTGCTGCTAACAATCGTTCGCGCTGAGCTGGCAGAAACGAATTTTTGCGTGGGAGGTCGTTTCCACAAATGTATTCCGTTGACGAACTCGTAGGTTTGTTCCATCCGCGTACACTTTTCTCATTTCTCCTGAGAATGCTTCTGCTCGATCACCTCACCTCGTCCGACGGAAAACACAGCGACACGGTACACGAGCACACCCACCGCTCACAGTAGGCACCACAAAGCGCACTTTGGCAAACTTCCCTCGTCATAACTTCACTTCGGAGCAAAACAAAACACCATGGAACGAACACACACTATGTTTGCTTGCAGCGGTGTGTCGCCGCCGCGTCCCGTTTTTCGGACGAAGCGAAGCGCAGCGTCACCGATGCTCGGTGCAGTCTTCCTTCGCCGGATAATGGCTCAGAACAAACACACGCAGTACAAATGGTGCATCGTAAGCTCGCAATAATATTTCCGGCATGACAGGCCACCAAAAACCGCTTAGGAATTCACTCTGACGAGGCATGATCACAGCTGACGCGACTCGGCCGAGTTCGAAGCGCGGGCGGCCATCTTCTCCTTGAGCGGAGTCACCGGCCGTCCGGCTCGTGCCGTCAGTCTAGAGCGCGCGCCCATTGGTGGAAGCGCGTGTGCATCCGCCTTTGAGGTGCAAATGCCGCTTTTTTCTAAAGTTGTACCCGACTATAGCTAAGTCAGGACATGCTATATCGAAGCTGATTAAGCCAAATCATGCTAAGGCCGAGCTAAGCCACATCTTACTAAGACCATGCTAATGAAGCCGTGTAAAGCTAAGCACAAGCTAACGAGGCTCATGCTAATGAACACGACGCGAATTAGGAGCGTGTAAATAAAACCAAGATAATCAAGACCTTACTAACGAAGATCGTGTTAATTAAGATCGTGCTAATTAGATTTACGTTAATTATCTCTGTACTATTGGACCTTGCGAATTAGACCTGAGTAATGAATGTCGTGGTAATTAAAACATTAACAATTATTGTTAATTAAGGCAGCGCTAATTAGAATCGTGCTAATTACGATTATTCTAGTTACCTCTTTACTATTCAGGACCGTGCGAATTAAACCTGACTAATTAATAAAACATTAACAATTAATACTAATTAACACGACGCTAATTAGGTGTGTGTAATTAAATCCAAGATAATCATGACCTTTTCGACATCGTCTTAATTTGGATCGTGCTAATTAGAAATATGCTAACTACCTCGTTACTATTCAGGACGTTGCGAATTAAACCTGAGTAATTAATGTCGTGTTAATTAAAAGATTATCGACTAAGACATAACTATTCACTGCCATGTTAATTAAGGCCTAGCTAATCAATAGCACGAATATTGTGACCGAACTCCTCCGATGGCCCCAGCCTTGCGCACCTAGTGCAAGCTGACCAAATTATTTTATATGCAAAGAAGCTGCTGAGTAGCGTCCACCGCATAAAACACTTGACAAGGCACACCGGAACTATGACAGTCCCGAGTTGAGCTGGGGCCTTTTCAAAATCAACGAGTTTGTGCCCGAGTTCGCACGTCAGTCAATTTGATTGACAGACGCCCGCGGCGAAGACAGGGTCCGCCCACCGCGTTTGCTCTTGCGGAGGAGCAGTGCTCACGGCGCAACGCTAGCGAGCAGGGGCGTAGCCAGAAATTTTTTTCGGGGGAGGGGGGTTCAACCATACTTTATGTATATTCGTGCGTGCGTTTGTATGTGTGCGTGCCTACATACGCAAGCAAAACTGAAAAATTTCGGGAGGAGTTTGAACCCCCCCAACCCCCCCCCCCCCCCCCTTGGCTACGCCCCTGCTAGCGAGCGGCACGATTAATCTATCAGTTTAATCGCACATACTACGCACACACGCACGAAGAACTAAAGGTTATATCATCACGTGGCTACGATGTCTCGCATTCAACTTCACCGCACTCACGATGTACCACTCACAGCCACGAAGCAAGCGCCCCTGGTGGGATTTGCGGCGAGAAATATTATCATTTACTTGTTTGTGGAGGCATTGTTTCTACCGATTCGTTACTGCAGAAGAATCTTCAGATGTGTAATGTAAGTATAGCAGTAACCTGTCCATTTATTTGGCTGTAATATTCCAGAGAAGCGAAACGAGCTGCACCAGAGTGCTGCGTGTGCGCCCTTGTTGCCTTCGAGAGTGGAAATTTCTATGCTGCAGGTGGAACAAAAGAATATTCCGAAAGAGGTTGAGGTAGTGGAACAGTACCTCGTAGGAACCGGTCTTGTCTGCTCGCCAGAAAAATCTGAACTTCTCCTCTACCGCCCGACGCTTAAGGGAAGGCCCCCCAAGTGTTACATCCGGCATGCCGAGCACGAAGACATCTGCGTACGCACCAAAGAAGGAAACGAAATACCAAGGGTCAAGCAGATAACGGTGCTTGGACTCATCATAGAATCCAACGGCGCCAACGGAGCAACGATCAGGAATCTGGAGACTAAAATCACGAACACGATGAGGCTCATCAGAAGAATCACCAACAGACATCGCGGTATGAAGGAGGCCAGTGTCGTCCGACTCATACACTCCTTCGTCATTAGTCACATAACCTACGTGGCCGCCTACCACAACTGGTACACTGCAGAAAAGGCCAAGCTTAACACTCTAATTAGAAGAACACACAAGATGGCGCTGGGCCTTCCTGATAGCACAAGCACGGAACTTCTACTACAGCTGGGCATCCACAATACGCTCGAAGAGTTGATAGAGGCTCAACAGATCTCGCAACTCGAGAGACTAACCAGGACACGAACGGGCAGGAGCATCCTGGACAAACTGGGGATAGCCTATCACAAGCAGCACGGCGACAAGACATCCCTCCCCAGCTCGATCAGAGAAAAGCTCCAGGTGGCTAGCCTACCTAAGAACATGCATCCCGAACTCAATCAGGGTCGAAGAGAGAGTAGAGCCAGGTCTTTACTACAAGCATTCGGTAGGGACAAGGAAGCGCTGTTTGTAGACGCAGCAGAATACGCGGATCAACGTGCATTCGCAGTGGCAGTCCTCAACACTGATAAACAATTGGTCAGCTCGTGTAGTGTACGCGGAAAAAAACCCTGAGGCAGCGGAAGAAGTGGCGATCGCCCTAGCCATCGTTTGCCCCGGTTGCAGGTATATAATAAGTGACTCGCAGGCGGCGGTCAGAAATTATGCACAAGGCAGAATTTCACCAGAGGCCGCGGCTATCCTCAAAGCGAACGCGAATTATATCACCTCTGAAGAGACGGAGGAACGACACATTATATGGTTCCCGGCTCATACGTCCCCCCACACCCCCGTACCCAACCTCAATGGAGAGGTCCATCGCGTAGCGCGAGGTCTCACGTTCCGCGCTCGTGTAGAAAGGTCCTCTCCAGGGGATGCAAATCCAGAGGAGGGCTGGACAGAGAGAGACAGAATGACTAGATACTGTGACATTACAAAATTTTATCAAAAATCCAGGTGTATTTATCCACCCCCAAGCCCCAAACTCGACAGGGCCCAATCGGTAGATTGGAGGCAATTACAAACCCAGACCTTCCCCAACCCCGTTCACCTCAGGAGGATATACCCAGACGTCTATTCAGACGATAACTGCAAATTATGCGGCTGGACTCACGCATCTCTTAGGCACATTCTCTGGGAATGCGCGGTTATAGGCGAAGAACATGCAGTCTCCCCAGATGAAGCTGCGGCGCGGTGGACGGCCGCGCTGCGCAGCTCAAACCTGCAAGATCAACTGTGGGCCATCCAGCAAGCCCGTGAGGCGGCGAGGAGACAGGGTCTCCGGTCCTCCTCGGGGGCGGCCTAGGCCCAGGCCACGAATTTGCCGGAGTTCTGAATAAAGTTGTTACCACCACCACCAAAGAGGACAAACGCCCACGAACACGCCCGTGGGAGGCGCGATGATCAGTTGGCAAAAAGATAGCGCGACAATCACGCTGGCGTCGCTGCACTGCTGAAATGTTGCCTGAGTGGCGGCGCTGACGCGTTCGCACGCGGTGTTCCTTTGAAAACCGCCGCAAATGCTGCACGTGCGCTTGTGACGCCATGCTCTTTCTTGCAGCCGTTTTTATCAACGCTGCTATCGCGTGCTCCGCACTGTCTTCCTGTCATGACCGCCGTAACGCGAGCTCGGAGCAAACTCGTGTGCCCGAGAAGCTCGGGCCATCCTGCATAGCACCCTAGGCTGTTCAAGTGAGTGGCCAACACACCACAAGTGTCTCTATTACCGTTTGCTCTGCACTTGTTTGTTCCAGATCTGCATAAAGTCTACAAGCCTGGCGTTCCGCCTCAGTCTATCATCTACTTCACTAGATCACCGCTCTACCGGCTATCGGGCTATGGGCTCACCAGGTGTTGAGTCCTCTAGCCGGTACGACTTCGACGCATGTTGAAGACTCGCCTGCATATTTAACGAAGATAAATGACATCATGGTGAGTGAAGAAGACGACGCCACGGTCTCGTTCGGCGCTTCATCGCTTCTCGCTCGTGTCCCAGTGAATACGGCAGTAGCTACGTACGAATAAGGCCTAATATCAGGCAGTGGTCTTTGTGGTCGAGGTGCTACCGCGAGGTGCTGCTGTGTTGCCTAAGCGACTCTTTTTCCTGTGGTCACATGCTTTATCAGTATAATAAAGATTAGGCTAGTTGGTTTTGATTGATGGTGTAGGGAGGCGCGAATAACGCGCCACACAAGAAAAGCGCGTCATCCTGTGCCCCCCTTATGTGCCGTCTTAGTTGGCGCCTCCCTACATCATGAATGCTTTATCAGTAAACTCGACACTCCTCGGCGCTCAGTCGCGACACTCCACGGCGTCGTAGTGTCTGGCTACGCAGCGCATGTTTTTCAAAGGAAAAGTGGACGTTTCTGAAGCCATCCATTGGAACAGACACTAATTTTTTTCATTTGGGAACCACGAAGCCAAGCCGAGGAGTCAGCTAGAGCTAAGTCAGATCGACAAGGCGGCAAGAATAATTCTAAACACCTACCAGCCCTGCGACTTTGCCAAGAATGCTTCCGTTTGCTTATGAAGATGGTACGAGTGACAATTTTGTGCCGATAGCATGAGAAATGCCTTGAGCTATATTAACTCTTTGCTCATAGCAGTTTCAGTTCCATTCGTTTCCTCGCGCTCTAATTTCTCGATCGCGTACTATGACGCTCTTCAATTACCCGATACAATTATATTGCGTGATCAGAAAGACCGTTCGTTGGGAACTGATTCACCGATCGATTGTTTCAGAACATTTTTTTTACAAAAATTTGACATGTGTGAAGAGATGACAGCCTAGCGTCTTTCATTTCATCTGCTGCCCTAGGCCTACCAACGAGCCAATAAGGGTCATTCGCTGCGAATGGTGGCTTCCCATTGCTCAAACATGTTATGGGATCTAACGTGGGGTTGAAGTGGCAAGCCTATTTTTCGTGACATTGGTCGATGAATCGTTCATAATCATCCGCAGAGTCGATAAGAAGTCGGTGCCGTATACGATGCAAGGTATGAGTGCTCCATGGAGGTAAAGGGTTTTCATATTTCCTGCGCTGTATTTCTAACACAAAGGACGACTAGGTGACAAGGGACAGGCACGTGCGCAACCTTTCTACTGTTTATTGTTCGCAGACGCAAGTGTAATATACACACGGAAGAAACGTTGAACGAAAGAAAAACAAATAAAAAAGTCGAAGAGGAAAATGATTCGTATAGCAGATTCATGGTTGCGATGTGAGGAATGGCTGAATTTAACAATCGCCAACAAATTTAATAGCTGCTTCAGTCAGCGCCACAAAAGGTGCGATAACGTGATTTTTCAGTGTCTGCTTTCAACATGGAATAGGCCTCTAAGATTTCACAAGCTTTTTTTTTTCGAGCTTCAGCGAGCCAAATCACCTGCTTTCTTTAAGATGGTGTTGCCGTCGCATGGCGTGCAGTGTGCCTCGTAACTTATTTTAGCGCACACTGACAGTTGATAGAAGCGCTTGTGGTGTACCCTTCTTTTCTGTGTCCGTGTGTCAGTGTGCGCTAAAATAAGTTACGATGCACTCATACCAACTAGCTCGTCTTTCAGTATTACTTCCGTGCAGTGTGCCGTTAAATACCCTGGTGAATCGAGCCGTTGATTAAAGCTTAGTATTCAGACAAAGCTCTTCAAATAATAAACCCGTCTCTTCAAGTGCTCGTGTCCAACTTTGATTCTTCGTCTCTTTTCACTCATACTGCCTGTTTTCATTTCCGTTAGCATGCAACCCGCTGCTATTGGAGGCGACTATGACTATAAGTTTTCTTCTTCTTTTTCAATAAAGCGCTCAGTTGACAGTCTGCGCGGTACTTCCCGTGTGTATCTAGATTCTGCTCCTAGCTTCGTATGGTACAATGCCTATTACAGCCCAACACACAGATAGCAAAAGTTTGTCTCTGCACAATCTGCAGTATCAATTCCCACTCTTGTCGCTGCCTAAGTGACCTAGCTGTACTTATGCGTGAAATTCGCCTGTACGCGAATCAGTTTTTCTTTTGTGTGTGTTTTTTTAAATATAAGCAACTCATCTTTCACTTTTCAGTTATTCGGTGTTGAGGACGACAGCCAGCACTTTGAAGGCCAAGCAAACCAAGCATAACAAACTCTCATAAACACTGCATTACGCTCAAATTTAAGTAATCATTTTGACCATCATTTCACATAGTTCCGAATACATGGCAGTAGTGTGAGGTTAGGAATGACGCCTATTTCTGCAACCCACAAGGGAGCACAGTGCTGCGCAATGACGGGGGGGGGGGTTGAAGAAGAGGGAAAGATATAAGATGACCGAGAAGAGAGTCCATATTCTCAACATGAGTAACCACAGCAACGAGAGCTAAATTGGCGCTCCTCTTCGAAGAAGCCGTGGGTGACCGACAGCTGTGTAAATCTAACCTGCCTTCTCTCTGAACGCTCCATGAATAAAGGGACTTTACTGCATCGCAGCGTGAGCCTCTGTCACTTGGCCACAGCTGGAACCAGTCCTTGAAAACCTTTTATCAATATGATCAATTTCACTCCAATTTTTCTACAACAGCCGCAGAAGAATCGAACTCTAGAACGGGTCTTGGTTGCGACTCTCCGTGCATTTGCGATGAATGCCGATTTGTGCCCGTGCCTATCACTTGTTCTTTCTTTCCTTCTTTCTTCTCATCTTCTTCCTCTCTTTATTGTTTTTTTGCCCCCTCCTTCTGACCTTCTGTGCGGGCAGCAAGTAAAGTGTAGTCTATGTTAACCTGTCTGCCTTTTCTTTGCTCTCTTTCTCTCTCCCATTGATAGAATTACTGAGATTCTTTCTTTCTTTCTTTCTTTCTTTCTTTCTTTCTTTCTTTCTTTCTTTCTTTCTTTCTTTCTTTCTTTCTTTCTTTCTTTCTTTCTTTCGCATTGCGCAATGTTTCCTCCTAACTGTTTCCTTCAGGGGCGTACCCAGAAATATTTTTTTTTGGGGGGGGGGGGTTCAATCATACTTTATGTACGTTCGTGCGTGCGTTTGTATGTGTGCGTGTATATGCACGCAAGCAAAACTAAAAATTTCCGGCGGGAAGAAGGTGGAACCCCCCCCCCCCTTGGCTACGCCTCTGGCTTCCTTCCTCCATGCCCGGAATCGAACCTTCATCCACGCGCTTAGCCGCGCTACACCTGAGCTGCTACAGGCAACAACGACGGTCATGCGTTTATGTCCAGGCAACTATGGAATGTTGCAACGCGAAATGACAAGTCACCTCGACAAAAGATCAAATTGCCATATTAGAAACGGCTGATCGCCGACAAGCCCAAAATGAGAAAGCATCAGTTATTGGAAAACGGCGGCATACCAACAGACATGCGACCGACGCACCGTCGACGGTCGTATTTCTGTACGCTCGCCGGCACCGCGTTCTTAACAGTGAAGCTCTTTAAGCTGTCGGTGACTTGTTCTCCGTCGTAAAAAACTGTCATCATCATGAACCGGCACGCGCTCTCTTCATTCTGTTTACAGTGAAGCTGTTTAAGCTATCGGTAAGTTGTGCTCCGTCGTGAAAAACTACTCAGGTGGGTGTGCGCCACAGGAATTGGGCAAGCCCCACTGCCATGTACAGCAGGTGCGAGTGTGAAACGAAAACGAACACGTTAGAAAGAGAGAGAGAGAAAGAAAGCGATAGAAGGGATGAGGGAGAGAGAAATAGACAGAAATAAATGAAATAAAGACATAAAAAAGATAGAAAGACTGAGAAAGACGTAGAAAAAGAAAGAGATAAAAACAAACAGACACGAAAAAGAGAGAGGAAAACCGGAGAGCAAGGCGGAAAGAGAAAGAAAGAGAGAAATAAAGAGAAACATAGAAAGAGAGAAAGAGGAAGAGATAGAAAGTAAGATACAAAGAGCGAGAAATAGAAAGAAATATATGGAGAGAGGAAGAAAAGAATGGTAAAAAACAGATATAAAAGTAGAGAGATCGAAGAAACAGAGAAAGCGAAGAGAACAATGAAATAAAAAAATAAATAAAAAGACACAAGGAAGGTCACCCAGCTGCGCTCTCCTTTTCAGGCTTCGTTCAGGCTTGACACCACTAGCGCGAAGCTTCCGTAATTTTTTTTTTTTTTTTTGCCTACGACGCCGCCACCGCAATCTGTTAGTTATAGGAGCATCGCTTAAAACCAGTGATGGAAAATTCGTCAACACGGGGTGTCACTGGAGCCGACGTTTCGACAAGCGGACTGGTCTTCTTGAAAACTGCGACATGTACAAGACACGTCCGCTTGTCGAAACGTCCGCTCGAGCGACACCCCGTGTTGACGAATATTTCATCCCGTCAAGCTTCCGCCTTTCCCCGAACTTCTGCCTTTTTTTAAAACGAGTGAGCTATTCTATCGTGAACCAGACACTTACAGATGTCTATGCATCGTGTCAGGCTGAGGAAGTGGTTCAAGAAATGTCTTCAAATAGTTTACCGCATAATCCGAACTGACAAAATTGTGAAATACGAGGTTCAGATATTTCTACGACGTCTTCGGCTACATAGGTAGTTTCTAGCAACAACTGAAACATATTTCAGTTGTTGCTAGAAACTGCTCGGAGGTACTATTTCCTGGCTTGAATTCTGTAGACCTACCAATTATGAACTTCTAAATTTAGTGACACAACCTGGACGAGAAAATGAGAAGAGGTCACTGTTCATTTCAAACCTGAACAACACTATGTCGTCTAAAGTAACCATTATTTACTAATATTCAAAGCTCTCTATACTTTTCTAGCTTGTATGCTTCAACTTTCTTGCGCGCGCGCGCACGCACGCACGCGCACACGCACACACACACACACACACACGCACACACACACACACACACACGCACACACACACGCACACACACACACACACACGCACACACACACACACACACACACACACACACGCACACACACACACACACACACACACGCACACACGCACACACACACACACACACACACACACACACGCACACACACACACACACACACACACACGCACACACACACACGCACACAAACGCACACACACACACGCACACACACGCACACACACACACGCACACACACACACACACACGCACACACACACACACACACGCACACACACACACACACACACACACGCACACACACACACACACACACACGCGCACACACACACACACACACACACACACACACACACACACGTTTTGATCTGCGTGGGCTGCTACATTCTACACAACCATCCGGTACAGTCTTCAACAATATACCTGTTGTGCAACTTCCGTATTCGCATTGACACGCGCGGATTGTGACATGACAATGCGCAAGTAATTTTAAAATATCCTCGAAACACACATGCACGATAACAAACGCAGTGTGCCGCAGCTGCATACTTGCTTGAGGAAGACAAAGAGAAAGCGAAAAAAAAAAGCAATCCACCTTGCTCCTGCAAGCGAAATGTATCCGGCTTTCTGCGACTACGTGGAAGACATCGATGTAGGTGTTTTTAAGTAGAGCACATTATTGTGCAAGGGTAAGCAGGACACGGGTAATGGATTTCTGTTTGCTTGAGCAGCAAGCTCTGTGAGCCATGTCATGCACACTTCAGGTAAGTTATGCAACTTATCTCTTGTATGAAGGCGAGCCCTGCGCCTCCCCAGATTAAAGATAATGTCACAGATGCGTTTATTATAGTGTGAGAAAGAGAATGTTAGTGAGCAAGCATTGACAGAGAGAAGAGAGAGAGAAAGGTACGGACGAGGGAAAGGGAGGGAGGTTAACTAGGATTGAATTATCCGGTTTGCTACCCTACATTAGAGGGAGGGGGAAAGATAGGTGAAAATAAGAGAGAGCGAAGAGAAATCCATGCGCACTAAAAAAAATGAAAAGGTGAGACGTGGAAGTATTACGGTCGGTTCAATAGGCCACTGCCGCGCAAAATAATTTATTAAAGCCTTGATAGATTTCCGTTGCGACGACATTTTAGGTCGACATTCCGATACTGTTTCTTCTGACAGGGGCCTGTCGTGAAGATGGGCCAACATGGCCACTAACGACAACTTGTGCGTGCTGTAGCGAAGGCAGCGTCAAAGAACGTGTTCTTTGAACGTGTTCTTTTCTCGCAACCGCAGTGGTTGCAAGCAGCGCTATCATCCATGCCGGTTCGGCATGCAGAAAAGTTGGTAAATGCCGCACCAAGCCAGAGTCGGCAAAGCACCGTCGTCTCGAGTCGAGAGAGTCCAGACGGGGGCCGAAGGTCGCGAGGTGGGTCCAGTCGATGCAGTCGTGTGTGCTGCGATCTTGGTGCGTTCCATAATGAGTTCACGGCTTCGTTTGCAAGTACTTATAGGCTTGAGCGCGCAAACGCGAACAGTTGAGATTGTTCTCGAATTAACGCGGTCACCAGCGATAACGCGCCTTACCGCAGGGCAGTTCATCGACGGCCGACTATCTGTTCGCCGCTATCAGTATACAGTGTGTATTGCTGTAGTTTGATTTCCGCTTCCCGGCCACAAGTTCGGCCAAATATAGAGTTTCACCTTGGACACGCCGACTGCTGCCTTCGTCTACGTCACGACCCTGTGACAATATTCACGGTAGTGGAGAGAGAAACGAGGGAAAAGCAGAAGGGTTAACGAGGTTGCATCCGATTTGCTTCACCCCACGGGAGGAGAGAGAATTCAAAAAGAGAGAGAAGGAACGAAAATGAAGGATTAGGTGATAAACGCGCAAACATAGCAGCCTTTATCACGCATGCTCAGGCTGTCACAACCGAGAACTATTTTATAGTCCGGTTATTCTACGACTGCAGCGGAGAACATGTACTAGAATCTATGATGTCGATGAAGGCTTGCAATGTCTGGTTCAACTGTATCTAAATATTGCAATACGCTTCGAGTTACAATTCAGTTAAGAAGTGTGAGTATCGTTCTTATCAGTGACCTCAACTTAGCGATGACTCGTAGGTATTCGCCATGCAAGTCATCAGTAGTAGGTGCAGTGTACTGCGGCAAATGGAGACAGAGAAATGTTTTAATGAAATGCTGGAGATGTCAGCCTGGCTATTCGCCTGACATGCTTCTTCTGGTGCTGGGTGATGATTATGATATATACACTGATAATCACTTGACGGCACACACAGCCACAGACGAACACACAGATTACACTATATACAAAGTTTCGTTAAGACTCATGACCCGCAAGAACGTCAACAGCGCTTTCGTGGCGCGTAACGCACAGGTGGTGCTTTGCCAGGTGGCCCCAGAATATGCCGCAGTTGTAAGCTGGAGACCCGTTGACGGTGTAATGCCGTGTTCAGAGATTTTCTCTCTGGTGCGCCTTGCCCGCAGTCACACAGAACATTTTTCAGGTCTTCTGGGGCGTTGCATTGGATACATAATGGCGAGGCAGACACTTTATTCTTGTCCTTGAAGTAGTTCGTATAGGCAACGTTTAGTCTCATGCGGTGTAGGCATGTTTGATGTTAAGATCTTTGAAGGTTAGGTTGTAATGATGCGTGATGTCGTGGAACAAGAATAGAGGATGCATGGATTCGGACTCGGCTTCCTCAGCGTCGGTTCGGTGAATCAGCTCTCGAGACACGAGGTTGGCGATCTCGTTGCCAGGAATGCCGCGATGAAATGGCGCCCAGACGATCATGACTGGTCTCGTTGGCGGCTTTTGGTTGATAGTTCTGAGCACATACTTATGGCCAATTTTCAAAGCTGCGGCATGCCTGATGATAGCCGGTAATGACGACTTCAACGTCGGTTCGGAAGACGGCGAGGGATACGGCCGCTTTCTTGGCGTGCGTGGGATGGCTTCGGGAGATCAGTGGGGTACTCTGACGTTCTTTATTGATGATAACGGTGGCTGTAGTATCTGCTTGTCCGGGGTAGGACGCCACATTCGTGTAGGCTGTGGAAGGTTAACGCCCATATTGCTTGTGAATGGAACGAGCCTGGGCTTCCCTTCTGTGTTTGTAGTGCACTGGGTGCATACTGCGGGGCGGTGATGTTGTTGTACGTGGCATGGGGTATTGCTTACAGTCTGAAGAGGTGGGTGGTTAAGAAGGGCTGAGAGCCTCAGAATTGAGAGGATCCCCGTTTCTGTGACTGCCAATCATGTTCGCTGGCTGGAGAGATGTGCCTCGATCAGCTCCTCGGCGGTATTGTGCTCTCCTAGCCGCAGGAAACATTCTGTTGAAGTGCTGATCGGTAGACCCAGTGCCTGCTTATATGCCTTTCTGGTCATTGTGCCGATTTTCTTCATCTCCGTCACACTGAGTCGTGCTTACAGTATAGCATCAGTTATTCGAGACACGACAAAGGCTTGGACAGGCGAAATGTGTCCGCCTCCTCCATGCCTCCTGTCTTAGTTGTTATTCGCCGGCTCATGTGAGTAACTTGGGCTGTTGCATTTTCAAGCTTCTTGAGTAATATTGTGTTGGTGTAATCCGATTATAAAAACATTCCCAGTATCTTTACGCTCCGAGATGGAAGTAGCGTGTTTCCCTCCAGTCGTTAATTGAAACTGGCCGAGTTGGATGCGAGTTTGTTTCTCGGTGAGACGAGGAGCAGCTCCGACTTATCGAGGGCGCATATGAAGCCACAGTACTTAGCGTAGTCACTCACTATTTCTGCCGCTTCTTGGAAATTGCTTTCAATTGCCCCAATTTACCCTGCGCACGAGCAGGTGGTAACGTCATCCGCGTATAGACCATACCGAATACCCGGTATGCCATCGAAGAGAGGTGGAAGACCAGTTAGGGGAAGATGAAAGAGGAGAGGGGACAACATACTGTGCTGTTCCGCGCCCACGCAGTAGAAAGGGCTTCGTGGCTTGGTCTACGACCTTTAAGATTGCTTTTCTATGTGAAAGGAAATGTGTGATGTAGCAATGCGTCCTGGCCCGTGTGTTTAGCCTGCGTAATACTGCATGCCTGACATTATCAATCGCCCCTTTTAGAAAGTAAGGCTAGTAAGGCTAAAAACAAATTTCGCTCATGAGGAAATGAAATGTTCAATCTCTTGAGCTGCCTGACAATCGATAAAAATTTTCTTTATGCATTTCGTCTTTTAATAACAATTCATTTTTTAGAAATAATGTGGTGTAGTTTAGCTATGCTCGTGCGATGCTGCCCTCGTGATCCAACTGTCCAGCGCCAGCTGGTGCCGCAGCTAAAGTGTAAATGTCATTACGTGATCGCTTAGGCTAATTCAATATGACAAGCTGGGTGTAATGATTTATTCTCGCTTTGATTTTTTCACACAAGTTTAAATAACCTAAACTACTGTTCCTCTAAGGCGGTTAGCGATTACGCTATACTAATAGCCTGGCAGCGAAAATATTCACTTGCACATTTGCAGTGTACGTGCCGAAGGAGGTTTTTATAAGGCATGTGGAGCTTCACTAAATTTGTTAACCGCAGTCTGAAATCAGAAACACCCGTCCAATATTGTGCGATATCTTGATTTCACCGAGGCGCCTGCTGTGTATTGATCTACGCAGTTCAGCAGAGCAGAACAGTTTACACATTTAAAGGGCGAGAACTGTAGAAGCACTGTCTACTACACATTTACGTACAGTGTAATGGCTAAGGAAACATCCATGCAATGCGCTAGAAATATTTTTCACTATTGAGAATGTTAGATTGTGCGTATCCTTTTATTTCGCTAATAGATGAAGGTAAAGGTGGGGCTTGGATTAACGAAAACCGCGAATAGGCTCATGGTAATGTTGCTATATATAACTTAAAGGGGTACTGACAGTAACTTTTCAGTTGTCGCGTCTTTGCGTCAAATGAAAGGCCAAGCCCTGGAGAACCTAGAAAATGTACTGCTAAGCGCTAGTGCACCCTGAAAAAGTAATTACACTCCGTGTTTTAAAAGAAGTTTCGCCTTCTACTGCACCCTGACGTCACAACACGGTATGAGCACCTCATCACGTGCTCGCTCAAGTAATCGTGGCGTTTCCACGGCCGCTCCGCATTGTGGCTCTGTTTGTGACGCTCAAGCGGCCATTTTGGAAGTTTTGGCACCTGGCGTCATCAAACTAACCAGACTGCTGCGTGAAGTCACCAGAATTAGTACCGTAACCTGGCGTCAAGCTAGTGCCTGTATTGGTAGGTGTGCCACGGGAATATTGACTTGAATATCAAAATGAAATATCTTATCAGCATTTGCTGATCTTCACACTTACTCAGAGCCGTCTCTGTATACAGAAGATTTGTATCGCAGAGTAAACTCGCCTTTGAAAAATGGTGTCAGTACCCCTTTAAGTACGAAGAGCATACCTTTCACCTGACATAGTCATATGAATTTTGCATTGTGCGGCTGAGATTACCTACTTCTTGCCGCAGTATACCGCGAAGTCTATGCAGTCAGCACTGTTACAGCTTTCGTGAGGTAATGATTTCTATGACCTCGTTACCCATAACTGTGCTGTGGCAACAGCTTTAAGTGTGTTGGTTTTGCTCATTGAGTACTGTAAAACGAAATTATAACTTTCTGCTTTCTCTTCGAAAAAACAGATTCGAAACAATATATTTCAATCATACAGCGAACATGGAATTGCGAAATGTGCACGGAATTCTACTATGAAAAGAAACGATATATTATTTAGAGCTAGATCGTGTCATGTTATAGAACACCATTGCGCCTAGTCTGCATTTCGCTTTGTGAATCCTTTGTACGAGCTTCTTGCCCGCCATGCCACCAAGACTGTGCGCTCGAGTTCGTAAACATAAATCAGCGTATATAGCAGGAATTAGCAGACATTCTAGGAATTTCTGACCTATCATTGTCAAGTGGCGCTTCCTTCTGACACTACCCCCCTCCCTCTCTCATTCTCTCTCCCGCCTCCTTTTTTAAATATTTTATATAATTTATTTTTACTTTTTCTTTTGTTTCTTTTTTTCACTGAATACCTCTTTCCTTTTGACTCACTCAATTCGTCATGGTGGCCTCTCCCCCACTCCCGCTTTCACAGTTGCCCCCTTCTCCTCCTTTGTTTGGATTAGAAGAGAGGGTACGAAGCATATACACACAAGCGCTAAGGAAAGCAGTTGCAGCCTTGAAGAAGACAAGTCCGCTTGTCGAAATATCGGCTCCACCGACACCCCATGTTTACCAATTTGTCACAGCGTATATAGTGTCACATAATTGAACTCCATACACGTACAATTACAGTTTCTATCCTGTGAAAAAGTGGACTTACGTTATCAATGAAAGTACTATTGTGTCTGGTCTAATTTTGCTAATTATGTCCTTAATGGGCTTGCTCGCCCGTACCAATCCCCTCTTTCGTGAGGGAGGCATGAGGGACGTACATATGAAAAGGGTACTGGTAGATGTGTAAAGAAGTGTCTTTCTACACACGTTGCTTGGCGCTTAAACATTTGAATGATGTTTGCCGAGCGTGTTACGAATCGCACGCTTTTATAGGCAGAATTGCTTCGAGGATTACAAGTTGCACTGCAGGACTTATACAACTAATCATGTCTTGATTTCGTGCGCGTGCGTTGTGTGCAGGTCCAGTGACGCTGCGGTATCTAATTTTGTACGGGCCAAGGCTGCATGTTTCACAAGGATATCGAGCACTGCCTGCCGTATAAAAGGAAGAAGCGGCAATCGTACCTGGTTCATCGTTGAGGACTGCAACGAGCGCATGTGACAATGTGCGGCAGCTGCCTTTTTACGGTCGCTGTATGTGCCGCGCTAGTGTCCTCGACACTGTCTGATTGCGTCACGTACGGATACTGCGGCACGGACTATGCGACTGGCAAGCGGCTTCCATGCGCAATCAAGCGTGCTCCAGGTCCCATAAGAAGTGACTATCTCGAGGACGCGTGTCTCGAACTGCTCGACACTAAGAGTCAGACCGCACTTGCCTGCTGCAGCTCCGAGCAGGCGGAGGTGTTCAAGTCCGAGTTCAAAAAGCTAATTTACCTGGGCGTTCGCAGAGGTAGTGAATGCTTCAAGAAGTTCCAGAACGTCGTCTGCCAGGCGTTATGCTCGCCGTTCCAGTCCCATTTCGTCGCCGTCTTCGCTAACCGCACCGAGGGGAATAAGTGTCCCAACCCATCGGCCACAGAGATTGTTTACGCAGTTGAAAGGAGTTACGCCGAAGCAGTGTACGATACCTGCAAAGACGTCCGCACCCACATCTTCGGCAGGAAGCTGATGAACTACATGTGCGGAAGTTACGGTGTTCGCCATTGCACGGCCCAGCACTTCCTGGACTTCGTAGGCGCCGTCCGTTCGGAGGGAGGACACTCGCCGCTCAAGATCCGCTATGTTCTCACTGAGCTACCGATTTCTGTCGACGGCCGAACGTTGACGCCCTTCAAGCCCGACCTCGATCTGATCGCGCAGAAATCTAATGCGGGCGTGCAACTGCGACAATATGCGAAATAAACTGCGAGGCTCGAAACAGCTGCAGCAGATAGGAATGGTTACATTTTATCCTCCCCAATGACTTCACGTTTTTGCGATCTGAATTTCCCTCAAGTCTAAAGCTTTCATTTTCAGGCCATATATACTGTGCATCACACGACAGATGTTGTCTCTGAAACAAATCTCGCCATTCTCTTCACGCCATTTATTGCGCGTTCAACCTCAAAGGAAGTCATACCTCGCGAGCTCATGAGAATATAAATGTGCCATCTTACCCGCCTCTGCTGCCTCGTAATGTTGCTTGAATATTCGAGTTTGCTCATAAACGGCACCAGGCGTGAAAGAACAGATGGTTGGGGCAGCATGATAAAAATGAGTGAATTATTTAAAATTAAACCAAGAGCCTCTGACAAGAAGTCAGGCACTTGAATTACTTCAATATCATAAAATTGACCAAGAGGAGTGGCTTCTTTCGGGTCACCAATATTTTGGAAATGACAATGAGAATATTCCGAGTATCCCCAAGGACTGGAACATGCACCAGGTTTCGGGCATCGAAGCGGTTCATCACGCTGCCGCTCGGAATGCGTTCAGACGCAACATCGTTGTTGGTTTAAGTCCTGAACAAAGTGACATATGACGCTTACGAAATCGAAATTGCTATACAAGCTTCAATGATACCTTAGATGCCAATCTGTTTCGTGCCTAGCCTACTACAGCAGTTGGTTGATACAAGCAATAGTGTAAAATCAAGGCTTCGACAGACACCCGTCTGGCCTGGACGAATCATTGTGTAAAAAAATGCCCCCACCTCCCCGAAGGGAATCGTGAGGAAATGCGAATGCATTTCTTGCGCCGAGAGTACACGGCGTAGTAATTTGACGCGCACAAGTATCTCCCTTTTGGGCGCCTCTTTCAACGAACGCTTCCTACGTGCGTTCGTAATATTCTCAGGGATGTTGCCACCGCCTTCAATGCAGCACAGACGCGTTCAGGCTGTGCCAAGGCAGCACAAACGCTACAAACGCGTTTCAAACGCACTGCATTGAGGCGGTGGCGCAGGGAGGAGAGAGAGCGAACGGCGAGAGAAGGAGCGGCGAAGCACTGCACCTACCCTCTCCTACACTCTCTCCACACACGCGGGAGCTCCGCCGAGCTCCCGCGATGCGAGCGCCCTCACACGCCAGAGCGCGCTCCTCCTCTCCACTCACTCTCCGCTACTCCGCCCGCACCGCCTGCTCCGGTTGCTAGGGGCGAGGATAAGCGCGCGCGCCCGCAGCTGTTGCTATGGGAGAGGAAGTGAGAGCGGAGAGGCGCGCGGACACCGACCGACGCCTGACATAGCCCTACTAAGAAATGCATTCGCATTTAAAAGACGAGGACGCCGACCACAAGAGGATAAACAATGTACTCGCGTTTCTACTCTCAGAACGGGAGCCTTGTTCGCAATCTAGGTTTAATGATGATTGTGAACAAGGCTTCGGTTCTGGAAGCCGAAACGCCAGTACACTGTTTATCCTCTTGTGGTCGGCGCCCTCGTCTTTTTATTCAAACACTAGTGTCATTGGAAATTGGTTTTTTCCTTGAACGGGAATATCTTCGCCCGAAAATCTGACCAGTATGCCCCATAGACGGTCACCTTGGGAAGTTGACGCCGAATTACTAAACTAAGGTGTTCGGCAGGCACGTAGCCAGGATTTTCTTTTTCGGGGGGGGGGGGGGGGTATGGGGCAAGGCCTAATCGTTCGAAAGAGTCTTTCCATGGCAAAAAAAGCTGCCCGGGAATATAGAAGGCTGGACGAAATTCGGGGGGGGGGGGTGCTTGCCTACGTGCCTGGTGTTCGGTATCGTATAGTTGCCGAAGTAGTCAGTCATGATGTATTCTCATAACCTTACATTACTGCAATATTGTCACGTGGTCGTGACGTCGACGAAGACAGCAGTCTGCACGTCCGAGATGAAACTGTTTATTTGGCCGAACTTGTGGCCAGGAAACTGAACGTCAAACTACAGCGATACACTGATAGCGGCGAACAGAGCGTCGACCGTCGATCAACTGACAAGCGGTCAAGTGCGTCGGCTTTTATGCAGGCGCCATCGAACTTTCCAGCGATATCGCTGGTGGCGGCGTTATCTCTCGATAAAGCTGGAACATTCGCGTGCGGCGCGAAATCTTAACGAAACGATCTACTACAATCGAGAAGCTTCTCGAACACTGCTTCGCGGACAGCCTCGAGCGTTGATAACCGTCCTTGCTGGTCAAACCCAAAAAAACATCAAAATAAAACAAGAAGTGGGCGTGGCAATATACTTCGGTAAACCATAATTAATGAGAAGCTACTCAACGACACATATCACTTAAGTTAACGTTTATACAAGGGGACTCACGTTCGTCATGGTACTTGAAGACAAGTCATCCTATTCACTAAACTGAAGTTTTAGTCAGTAGCGGCTGGTTCTGATTGAACGCCCTTGACTACCTTCGCTGTTTCTCACTGGTTGCTCGTTACTCTCCGTCACTAGAATGCACAAAAGTTGCTCGAATGAGACACGGACAAAAGAGAGACACGATTAGACACAAGAAGCGCAGTGTTCCGAAGTTTTGGGAGGTTTAGTCGCGTACATATCTTCTTAGCCTCGTTCTTCAACCTCTGCAAGCGAATATCCTCGTGGCTATTAAAAATTCCAGAAATGGCCTGCCCTGCTTCGTATCTAAACGTGCCAGTTTTCAAAATTTCAAACCCGCCATCCTTACCGGTTTGCAGTACCTGCAGGTCGTCTAAATATCGAGCAATCCGACTTACAGGAATATTTGAAGTGGTTGGCTTACGTCGTATCTCTCTTCTATCCGCGCCTCACTCGGGCAACTTTCTGCATTCTAACGGCAAATCAACAGGCCCAAATCGCAACCTTGATGAAATACACCTCCGTCAGGTTTTCTTGTTGCGCCGAGTCGAGGAAACGGAAATTCTCAGAGAGAAGAGAGCTAAAGTGAAAGCAATACCTGAGAGAGTAGCAATTATTTCGGTGATCCGCGTCAGCTCAATGAAATTTCGGCAAGTACTCGCTAAATAGTGTATACAGTTGCTGCGTATTGGAGACGGGAACAGCCGTAGGGCGATGATACGCCGATCCTAGTAGCACAAAGCCCCTTTGCGGTAGCAACAATTAAAGATTGAGGATTCATCCATTGTTGTAAAAATCATTGTGCGTTTCGAGTATCTCCAATAAAGCGTACTTAAGGTTAAATGACCTGGTTACAGAGGAGGAGAAAATATGAGGGAGGGAGAGATGTCAAGGATAAAAACTGGCAACCTGTTAGATAGTTGGTTTGACGGCAGCTAATTATGTGTGATTAGGCCGCCACACAAAACGAAACACTTCAGCAGACAACTCTAATTGCAGAAGTGTGTGGTGTTTTAGTTTCGTGATACATTATAAGGATTGCTCGTGCAAAGAACATGGTCGACCACAATTTTCCCCAATCAGCAAACGCGCTCACATATTTTTCTTAAGCTTCATTATTAACAGAAGCATAAGGATATATTAGCGTGTAAAAGTATTTTTACTGACTAAGCTACCACAGTCTGAGGCCTTTAGGGGTGCTAATAACGAGAACGATTATGCAATGGCAAAAACTTGAAAGCATCTCATGAGGCATCCGTTCTTTTACAAGAAATCATAGCTATACGAGAATGTTTTATCGCGACATCAATTATGGGCACCCTGGAAGCGTAAATACGGCTTCCGTGATGTTCCATATGAAGGAAAAACACTAGGGGTGTTCGAATAGTGAAATTTCATCTCGAATCGAATTCGAATCGAATAGTGCCGAATAGTGGTCAAAAATATCGAACATTGAATCGAATATCGAATAGTACATTTACACGAAATTTGTGCCCCCAGTTACGGCAAGACAAAGGAAAAATAAGGGACGCTACGGCGTGCTGACCGCTTCATTACGCACTTGTTCGGGAGTGGCTCCAGCGGGAATAAATTTTTACATGCAAAGCCAATCACCGAGGGTTTCGCAGGCCAAAGTCAGGACGTTTTCAATCAATCAAATAAAATTTTATTCATTCATAACACAATGTACAGGATAAGGATATACAGAAGGAGGTCCCGTAGTGTAAACTGAAATGGGACCTCCTATGCAATATTAACATAAATATTTGATTGGCAACGGCAGTAGCAAAAAATAGTATTATTACAAAATTCAATAATAATGAGATACAGATACAAGAAAAAGACGATGTTGTCATAAACTATGTGTCATCGGTAATAAAAAAATATAAGTGCAAATAACATAAAAATAGAAAAAATAAAAGAACAGTTTGAGGAGAGATGACAAGTCGAAAAACCAGTTATACAGAACAGTGAATGTCACATAACAAGAACTTTTTCAATTCATGGCGAAATGTATGGGTTTTTTAAATTTTTATTAGAAATGGTAATGTATTCCACAATGATACGGCTGCAAAGTGAACTGTTTGCCATGTTTGTTTACGGTGCTTGCGGCATATGCGACCAAACTACGCAAGAATCCTCTGCAGCCAATCAACAGAAAAGCCGATCCCGAAGAAAATGTAGTACGTGTTTGAGTGGGTTGGTTAGCTCGCGTAAATACAGCAATAGCAGTTCGTGCCTTGACAAGTCTCCTTATCGAAACGTTAGCTCCTGCGACACTGCTGTTTCAAGCTTTCATCTTGCTCCAAACTTCTGCATTAAAAGGGTTCTTGGTCACACGAAGGGCAGCATCGCAACTGGTATCAATCAGCAAAAGCTTCTTCTTTCACGAGTGTGCCCAACGCCATTGTTGGAAATCGGCCCGATTGCCCAAAGTCGTCTTGTTACACAAGTTCCTGTCCCGATAGGGCTATGCAGGAGATTTTTTTCCTTGTCACAACTTCTCTCATAGATAGCCACAGAAAATTTCGCAGGAGAAGAAGCATGCTAATGTAAAGGCAGCCGTCGGGGTGAAACATCAGTATTACAAAATAAATTACGAAAATTTATTACGCTATTTTACAGCGTATGGTATATCCCGCAGATGGCTTTCTGAAGCCCTAAATGCACTGTTGTAGCCGAGTGTGTGTCTGTATAACTGTTAGCGGATACCCTTTGGTCTTCATCGTGCAGGTGAGGAAGGAATACGGAATTTGTATTCGATCGGACAACCGTTTCTTGCTCGTGCTGCCATGCCCGCAGCAGTCTTGTGCGATTGCGTCAACCTGTGTAGACATATTGACGAAATTATTCGTCATTGGGGGCGATATTTAAACAAATCCTGGGCCTGAGTTAACCTAAATCGCAAAACAGATAAAGGAAATTGCTGCCGACGTAAAAGAGAAGCGTCTGACTGATATTGATGACAAACTTGACGCAATATCGTTACTAGAAAAGAAAGTCGAAACTTATCAAGGTCAAATACTAGGCATGGTACATGCAATTCAAACTATGCACAAAAGAATAGATGACCTTGAAAATGGAAGCCGCCGGTCGAACGTTATTATCTATGGCTTAGCAGAACACGAGGGAGAAACAAGCGAACGCCTGGAACAAGCCGTGAACAAAGGTATTATTGAAGAAAAGCTGGAGCTTAAACCAGTTACAATCGAACGCATACACCGATTGGGAAATGCACAGCCAAATAAAATCAGGACAGCTATTTTGAAACTACTGGACCCCAGACTAAAACATTCAATACCAATAAAGGGGTACAAATGGAAAAACTCTGGCTTGTCCATTGGTGAAGACTTCTCGCGTAAAATACGGTAAGTTGCAAAAGGCTTTGGGAAAGTGCAAAAGAAAACCGACAAAAACACGAGTATCTGTCAGTAGCTTTTCACAAACTTTATATTAATGGTCGAGCCTTCAATTGGAATGAAGGAAAAGATGACAAAGTTCTCCTCCATCAAAACAAGGACGACACGAAGCGGTGGCCTTACACTCGCCAAAACGCAGTCAAAGAAATAACTATACTAAATATAAATGCTAGAAGTATTCTAAACAATATAGAAGCTCTAGAAAATTTGTTGCTTGAATATAATCCTGATGTTGTGGCTGTCACTGAAACACGGCTCGCCCCCGACGTGCAAGAATTTGAAATCGCGCCACCAAGTTATTTTGTAATCCGCAAGGACCGTCCGACGCGAGGGGGTGGCGTTGCTCCGCTGATAAGGAATTGTTTTAAATGCGAAGCATTTCTTAGCGAACTTCTGCGACTTTGAGCGTATCTATCTATCTATCTATCTATCTATCTATCTATCTATCTATCTATCTATCTATCTATCTATCTATCTATCTATCTATCTATCTATCTATCTATCTATCTAGCCGCCTACGATTTCGTGCTCTCCTGGCCGTTTCGTTCATCGGATGTATACCAAAATTGATGTGTCATAACATGGCCTTATTACGAACATAAATGACAGGTCATATCATGAAAAACATGACATGCATCTCATGAACAGCATGATTTACATTCCACGGCCTTTGGGCTCCCCGGCCGTTCCGTTAATCGGATGTATACCAAAATTGGCGTGTCATAACATGGCCTTATTACGAACATAAATGACAGGTCATATCATGAAAATCATGACATGCATGTCATGAACAGCATGATTTACATTCCACGGCCTTTGGGCTCCCTGGCCGCTCCGTTAATCGGATGTATACCAAAATTGGTGTTTCATAACATGGCCTTATCACGAACATAAATGACAGGTCATATCATGAAAATCATGACACGCATGTCATGAACAGCATGATTTACATTCGACGGCCTTTGGGCTCTTGCGGCCGTTCCGTTAATTTCATATATACCAAAATTGGTGCGGCGTGACAAGAGTTCATGACGAACATAATGACAGGTCCTAACATGCAAATCATGACGCGCATGTCATGTGCAGCATGATTTACATGACATGGTCTCGGGGCGCTCGCGGCCGTTTAAATGAAGGGATACATACGAAAAGTGGTATGACGAGCCATTTCTGTATGACGAACATAACTGACTCGTGGTAACATGAAAATCATGATATGCATGTCATGTATGACATGATTTACATGCCACGCTCATGGCGCACTCGCGGCCGTTTCGCTAGATTGATATACACCAAAATTGGTATTGTGCGATGTGACTTTATGAAGAACATGAATAACAGGTGGTAGCACGAAAACCATGACATCCATGACATGTATGTCATGATTTACATGCCACGCTCATGGTGCATTCGCGTCCGTTTCGCTTGCGTGATATACACCAAAATGGGTGTTACGCGACACGACTGTATGACGAACGTAAGTGAGACGTGGTAACATGAAAATCATGACATGCAAGTCATGTACGACATGAATTACATGCCACGCTCATGATGCGCTAGCGGCAGTTTTAGTAGATTGATATACACCAAATTTGGTATTGCGCGATGCGACTGTATGAAGAATATGAATGACAGTTGGTAAGATGAAAACCATGACATGCATATCGTGTGTGTCATGCTTTACATGCCACGCTCATGGTGCATTCGGGTCGGTTTCGCTTGCATGATATACACCAAAATTGGTGTTACGCGACACGACTGTGTCACGAACGTAAGTGAGACGCGGTAACATAAAAATCATGACATGCAAGTCATGTACGACCTGATTTACATGCCACGCTCATGATGCGCTAGCGGCACTTTCAGTAGATTGATATACGCCAAAATTGGTATTGCGCGATGTGACTGTATGAAGAACATGAATGACAGTTGGTAAGATGAAATCCATGACATGCATGTCATGTATGTCATGATTTAATTGCCACGCTCATGATGCATTCGCGGCCGCTTCACTAGCTGTATGTACAGAGTCGTCCACATTTAAGCTGAACACCTCAAGTATTCAAGACCTCATTGAAGCTGTTGTTTAATATACAATTCGGAAAATCATTACTGTGTTTGTCGACACCATGATTAGACGTTCTATAACGGGCATTGCACTCGTGACGTATAAGAAACCTACTAGTTTTACCGGTTTGAATACTAATGAGGTGTTCAGCTTAGATGTGGTCGACCCTGTACAATAAAATTGCTATTGCGCGAAGCGACTGTACGACGACGGTAAATGAGACGTGGTAACATGAAAATCATGACACGCATGACATGCACGACATGATTTACATGTTATGCTCATGACACACTCGTGCCGTTTCGCTTGCTTGACACACCGAAACTGGTTTTGCGCGACGTGACTGCATGACGAACGCAAATGAGAGGTGGTAACATGGAAATCATGCCATGCAAGTTATGTATGTCATGATTTACATGCCGCGCTCATTGTGCATTCCCGGCCGTTTCGCTAGCTTGGTATACACCGAAATTGGTATTGCGCGACGCCACTGTATGACGAACGTAAATGAAAGGTGGTAACATGATAATCATAACATGCATGAAATGTAATGCCATGCTCATGGCGCACTCGTGGCCGTTTCGCTAGTGATATGCACCAAAATTGGTATTGCGCGACGCGACTGTATGAAGAACATGAATAGCAGGTGGTAATATGAAAACCGTGACATGATGTCATGTATGTCATGATTTACATGTCGCGCTCATGGTGCATTCGCGGCCGTTTCGCTAGCTTGATGTACACCAAAATTGGTATTGCGCGAAGCGACTGTATGACGAACGTAAATGAAAGGTGTTAACATGAAAATCATGACATGCATATCATGTATGGCATGATTTACATGCTATACTCGTGGTGCGCTCGCGGCCATTTCGCTCGTTTGATATACACCAAAATTGATATTGCGCGATGTGACTGTATGACGAACATAAATGATAGGTCTTAACATGCGAATCATGTTATGCATGCCATGTACGGTATGATTTACATGCCACTGTCATGGTGTGCTTCTGGCCGTTTTGTTAACTGGATATATACCAAAATTGTTATGGCATGACACGAGTGCGTGATGAACATAAGCGACAGGTCATGCATTGTACATACCAGAATATGCGTTTCATTGGCATGGTGTATACTAGATTGTGCATGCATGCGTGCATGGCAAACATGCGATATATGGTGGACTAGATGCCATGGCATGAATAATTTCATTTGGCTCAAAGACAAACAAGGCGATGTATGCAGCTCTTTGCTGGCTGCTTCGCATTACATCGATTCCCACAGTGCGTGGGATCTGCCGAATTTTTTACAACTCACTTGTGACGCATCATGTGACAAAGATGCTCTCTAGATTACGTTCAAATCAAGTGTATGTTTTGGTATCGATAAGTATGTTCCTCGAAAAATTAGGAAACAGCCGAGGTCAGACCCATGGATCACACGAGAAGTAATTCAATCAAAACGTCGCGTGCATCAGCTTCGCAAAACAGCAAAAGACAACCCAAGCCTGTCGATAACTTTAAAACTGCGGTATGCTAAATCTGATCTCCGAGATAAGGCCAAAGCGGCAAAGGATCATTACTTTAACGTAACTCTACCGAATTTCCTTGCAAATAACCCTCGTAGGTTCTGGAAACGCTTCAGTGGAGATGTGGCAGTGGCACAACTATCTGCAGGAGAAAAACAAGAAAAAGCTCATTCCTTTAACGATTTTTTTCAGTCAGTATTCGCAGTTGAAAACAAAAATGTACCCTCGGTCAGTTCGCGCATTACCACAAGCATCAATGACCTAATCATTACAGATGCCGGTATTATGAACCTTCTGTTAAAAATCGAGTGGTCCCGATAACGTTTTGAAGGAATTTCCTAAAAGGTATGCGGAATGGAGTAGCAAATATCTCGGACTAATTTTTGGGAAGTCTTTCCAGCTCGCTAAATTACCGTCAGACTGATAATTGGCTAAAATCATACCAATACATAAATCCGGAGATAAAGGTATGATATCAAATTATAGGCCTATATCTCTCACTAGTGCATCGTGTGAACTGCTAGAACACATTAATTTTAAACACATCACTCTTTACCTTGAGGGAATGCACTTCCTTTCTCCCAACCAGCACGGATTTATCAGCTATTACACAATTAACCGAAGTTGTACATGGCCTTGCATATAGCCTTAACAACCGCAGTAAAACATATGGTTCTATTACATTTTTCAAAAGCATTGGACAGTGCATGCTATAACAAATTAATGGGAAAATTAGAAGCCATCTTATGTAACAGTCCATTTACATGTTGGATTAAGGAATTTTTGCTTAATCGAAAACAACTTGTATTCTTTGAACACGCTACATCAAAAACTGTTTCTGTGTCATCAGGTGTACCACAAGGATCAGTTCTTGGACCGTTGTTATTTTTTAATCTATATTAGCGACATTTCTATGAACATTGATTCTAACATTAATCTTTTTGCCGACGACTGTGTTATATTTCAGGGAATAATAGTTACGCAGACCACCTTACTTAAGTGCTTCCCTTAACACAATATCCGAGTGGTGTGAGCAACGGCAGATGTCAGTTAACGTAAAAAAATCCGCCGTGAGTACGACCACTAAAAGAAAAAATCCTTCACACTTCGCTTATGCAGTCGACGGCACCGTGCTGACTAAAGTAAACGTCGATAAATATTTAGGTGTGACGCTTACTGCAGACCTTAAATGGACCCAGCACATCGATAACTACCGCAGCAGCACTACGCAAGCTATCTTTTCCTAAGAGATGCCTGAAACTAGCTCCTACCCCGATTAAGATGCTCGCCTATAAGACATTTATAAAAAAATAAGGCCGATTTTAGAGTACGCCAGTGTGGTTTGGTTCTCGCATACGAAGACTAACTTAAGAAAACTGGAAGCAGTGCAAAGAAATGCCGTGGGATTTATCCACAACTGGTACAGGCTTACAGACTCGCCAACTAACCTTCTAAACGTATCTAATCTAAAAACGCTGTCAGAAAGAGCGAAAGAAGCCCACCTAAAATTTTTGTTTCAGATTCTTAACAACAGCCTCAGGATGAACGCGTCGAAATACAGTTCGTTTTTTGAATCTCGACTTACACGTCAAAGCCATGCAAATAAATTAACAGAATATTCATATACTAATGAAACTTTTAAACGTTCATTTTTTCCACTTGCCATTAGGGAATGGAATCAACTACACCCATCTATCACAAACACCAAATCGTTTTCGGAATTCGCCAATAAAATTGAAGGTACACAGAACTAGTATTGTCCCAACCAGATGCCATACTGCCTACTCCCATCTCTCATTAACACTTGTCAGTTGCCTCCCCTTGGCACAGCCAGGAACGCATGCAGGCTAATTCCTTCTTTGTATGAAATACCTTTTATGGGATGTAATATTACTGTTTCATTGTACAAATGGTGTTCAACCTTACACAATTTAGCTTGAGTGGTGTAACAAATGTATGCAAGTTCATCGTGTGTATGTATGTAACCACTTTTTGTCGTAATATATTACTGTAACCCCCTTTTTTTCCTACATTCGTTTGCATAGTTGATTGTTCTGTAAACCTTTCATATATTGTACTGACTTTTTGTAATGCCCTCCTGCTACGCTCTCAGCTGAGAGCAGCAGTATTGAAAACAGGTAAATAAATGGATACTAATTAAAACACAGTACCCGCTCTAGAAGCATGATCTCCTTTGCCAATAAGGGTCGCGGCATACATCCAACACAAACCATTGCCACGCAACATGAATTCACAACGCCACCCGAGCCGAGGCAGGGCACGTGCTCATCGCTCCATCCGGCGGTACAAAAATCGCGAAGACGTCCTTTATGCCCACGCCGCGGTAGGACCACTCGAAGGAACGGCCACGGCTGCTACCATGACGGAGGACGGACGCATTAACATCCGCGCGTCGATTAATACGGCTCGCCCCGACGGGGCTGAGGTGGTCGCACTATCCCTAGCAATGGCGCATGCGGCCCCGGATTCTACCATTACAGAAATCTGCACCCATTCCCAAGGAGCACATCGATATTTCCTGCAATAAAACGGAAAGGCGGGCTAGTTGGTTTGGTTGCATAACGATAATATTGCGCACGCAACACGAAGACACAGACTAAAAGTTCACAAGGACCAGCGCAGACTATCAACTGACTTTATTCAAAAAGAAACAACAATATATACTCGCTACACGCACCTAATGATCATTGCGCATGCGCAGAACGGCATAGCATATTCCTTTACATACAGAACATTAAAGCATCTAACATACTCGCTGCACTATCACATCTTGTTTAGCAAGTCAATTTCGCTTTCATTCAACGCTACAGGTGGATGACTGACACACATGTCTTGAAGTCTAGAGATGTGCCAAGCTTCTACAATCTCTCTTGTTGTCTGATTAGGATGAGTATACATAACATGTATACTCATGATGTTATGTATACTCATCCTAATATGCTAGCATCCGAATATGCTATGCCGTTCTGCGCATGCGCAATGATCATTAGGTGCGTGTAGCGAGTATATATTGTTGTTTCTTTTTGAATAAAGTCAGTTGATAGTCTGCGCTGGTCCTTGTGAACTTTTCGTCTGTGTCTTCGTATTGCGTGCGCAATATTATCATTATGCGATATTTCCTCCAAGGCATAGCGCCGAACACAGTTTCACACATTTTACGAAACATTCCTTCGCTTCCTCATCCGGTGATTCTCAGGTGGGGGCCTGGGCATGAGAAGGGTGTCGGAACGAAATGTTTTTCGTTTCGGTTTTAGTTACGTTCCACCGCAAGATGGTCCGTTTCGTTTCTGTTCCGGAACGAAAAAAAATGTTCCGTAACGTTTCGTAACGGTTTTCTTTTTGTATGCAAAAATTTGAAGTTAGGGTAATCATTAAAAAAACATTGCATTTGTGATGTAGTTACTTGACCTCCTCTTAAAAAAGTGTGATAAGGGTAAAACACGTTCTTCAGAGGAGCGGAAGTAACTGTACCGCAAATTCCTACCAACTAGCACAAACCAGTATACCCTTCAAAGTAATAGTATTTATTTTCTCAAAAGTCAATTACGTTTTCTTTTACGAATTACAAATCTCTTTTTCTGACCTATGGCTGTATCCCAGTGACACCACAGGCTGCAGTCAACGCATATTTTCCGACATTCTCTTCTGATGGCGTCCTCATCGATAACTACGATCAGACGCACTTAGGCCTTCTCTCTAAAGGTTTTTTTATATTTTTTTAACCGTCTTTTCCATGAAATTCCCATTTTCACTTGCCGCCAAGTCTGTGGCGTGGTTCATGGGAAGAACACAATGTTGTTATTTCCTGCAACCTTAGCGGTTGCACGGTTCAGCACCGTGCCCTCCTCTTCTCCTATCAGCGTGATCAAAACCCCGGTATTAAATCTACGTACATCCCACTCGCCCCTTTTATTTTTTCCTTACTGTTAAAGCTGAAATTTGGACCAGTTGGTTTTGTCTTCAACACGAATGACCAGCGGAACTATATCAGGGATAAAGAAAGATGAACTCAGGATGTTGGAACGGCACCGTGAATAGATGCGACGCGAGATCTGTGAGGCTATGCACATACACAGGGAGGCAGACAGGTGCGTAAGGATACCCTCAGTTGTCCTCAAAACAAAAAAGTCACAGTTTCACCGCAGGGGCGAATCAATGAATGCGATAGCAAGAATTTGGAATATCACACGAAGAACGACAAGCAGCTCGAAACTTGCAGCGCACCATTGAAGCACAAAGAAGGTCGCACAGGTATACAGAGGACAAGCGCGATCCCGTCGCAGTTGTTACGTGTTTGTGTTTGAGCAGCGCGCTACAAGTGTCGACTATGCATATTTCTTAGATATTTCTTAGAAATATCTTACAAATATCTGACTTAGATATATTTCTTTTTCTCTTTAAACTGCGGCACGTGGAGTGATCTCTCTCCGTCTCCTGCCACGCGGTGGCGTCTGACGCAAGGTGTGCCTTTATGGGGATACAATAGGTACGAGGTGCTTCGAGGGCTGTGGAAGAGTGTGGTTGTCCCGGGGCTTACATTTGGGAACTCAGTGGTGTGCATGAAGTCAGAGGTACAATCAGGAATGGATGTAAATCAAAGGACGGTGGGCCGCCTCGCGTTGGGCGCTCACGGGAAGACGACAAATGAGGCTGTAAAGGGTGATATGGGATGGACAGGCTTTGAAGTGAGGGAAGCTCCGAGCAAAATGAGATTCGAAGAGAGGCTGAGGAAAATGAAGAAGAGTAGATGGGCAGAGAAGGTTTTCAGGTATTTGTATAAAAAAAGCGTTGACACGCAGTGGAGAAAAGAACAGTAAATATACGGCTAGCGGTGCGGGCGATATGGCAACAAGGAGCATTAAGCGGAAGGTCAGAGAGGCGGAGAGGACTTATTGGATGACAGCGATGGAGAAGAAGCCGGCTCTGAGTTACTACCGAAAGGGAAAAAACGAAATAAGGAGGGAAAGGTGTTATTATAATTCAAGGGGAAGGGCTTTACTGTTTGAAGCAAGGTGGGGCTGCCTTAGAACGTAGTTATAAAGCGAGATTCAGTAACGAAGAAGAACAATTTACATGCTGCGGGGGAACTAAGGAAACGATGGAACATGTACTGATTGAATGTGGCGATATTCACCCAGGTATACTTGTTGGCACGAGTCTACAGGAAGCCTTGGGTTTTAGGGACAACAATGGAAAGCTGAACACGTCCGCGATAGAAATAAGTAAGAGACGGTTGAAGTATTGGTGGCAGAAAGGTAGAGATAAAGTACAAAAATAAATAATGGGGAAAATAAGGTGATTCTGCCTTGAGAGGCAGAGAGATGGACCGTGAATTTATATTTTTTGCGGTATAATAACATAGATTTAATCAATGTGGTTAAGGTATTAGGCCAACAAAAAACAAGGAAGGTTTTTTTTTTCGAGCCTGGTGGCAGACATGTCACCGCCCTGTTATAAAGGGGACGCTCATAGCATCCATCCATCCATCGGCTCGGCACACACCGGCTCTGCTACGATTCCGCACACTCGAAGCGCGCGCTACTCAGCGCTACTTAGTCTCTCACACGATTCAGCCACCCGGCCAAAGGTTAAGCACTAGGTCAACGCCCAGCCACCTTGAACTGGTGGGTGCGTTCATACTTGTGAACATTGTCGACCAAAAAGCAAATATTAGGCATATCTGAGGCGCAACATCAATACGTAAGTATTAGGTGTGTATTCCTTTACTAGAAAATACATAGATACGTAACAATAAAGACCCTACTGTTTCTTAGGCTGCGCTGAAAATGCGGCGCTACGCCCGAATAGGCTGTGCTGAAAATGCTACGCTATGCACGAAAAAGCCCTCTGCCGACGATGTGGTGCTGCCACCTAGCAGTGGCCCAGGGTTTTGCACAAGCTCATGTTTCCCGACGCCACTGCAAGATGACGTCCATATCTCATCCAGCGCCTCCTCTATCATTTTTCGATGACATTTGCAGCGAAACACGAAGATACGCGGCCTTTTTTTTTTCTTCAACATTGCGAGTGGGTACAGAAAAGGCTACTTTTTTTGTGCGCGTCTCAAGGGCAATTTTCAAATTGAAAGAAAATGTATGAGCGTTACGTGACAGAGAACACGCCCAAGCTCCGCCGAGATCTGCGCATCGCCAGCGGTAAATGGTGTATGTAAATAGCTCACCGTTATTATGCCGGCGGATGCATGCCGCTTGGTTGAGTTGTCTAACGCGGTGCGCTGCGGAGCGAGGGGTTGCTGGTACGAATCCTTTGTCGGGCGCTTCAGATTTTTAAATGCGAAGCATTTCTTGGCGAACCTCTGGCACTTTGAGCATTTCCAGCTACGTATCTATCTATCTATCTGTCTATCTAGCCGCCTATGTCTTGGTGCTCTCATGATGGCCTCCTTAACTTGGTGTAGACCAAAATTTGCATGGGATGGAAGAGGATTTGACGAATATGACTGCCGGGTCGTGACATGAATAACGTTAAAATCTTGTCGCGTACGTCGTCGAACCCTTTCCACTAGACACGTGTGGCCCATACCCTTTTACCACGGGCCGCGGTGTACGGGTATGCGCCACAGGTGATTGACAGTTTATATCTACCCAGGAACGGCGAGAACAGACATTGGTAACTTAAATGCTAGAGCGTTAAGGAAAACCAACATCGGCAGCGTTGACTCAACGAATTTAAAGAATGAAAATTAGGATCCCAGCAGGAATCGAACCCAAGCATTCTGCGTGGCAATCAGGTATTCTACCACTGAGCCACGCCAGGTCCATAAACTGCTTCGGAAAAACAGCCTACGCAGGCGTAATAACGGTGTAACGTCAATTGTGGTTGTGGTGCTGACTATGTAATTTTACAAGAAAGCAATAAACACTACATGATACTGCTACGATGTGTACTCCTACGACACAGGCGTCATATGAGATTAACGTCTGTAGTTCCAGTGTTGGCTCCGCTTTTATAGCAGTCTAATAAACATTCATTGGTATTCCTATGATTCAGCAAGCTATATTGAAGCATTGCTCGACCCCGGATGAATACATTAACGAAAGTTAAGTTACATATGATATCCACATCACCGCACCGTAAACTGCACTTCGTCCACCAGAACGACAGAGTGTCCTCTTCATTTCTTACGAGGCTGAGCGATGGCCTCATGCTGACCGAGAATGATGCCAGATTGATTGACAGCCGCTTTGTAGACTAGGCTACGTAGGCTACATACGCCCAGGTAGTCTACGAATACGACAAACACCATCCACTGATGATGGTCTATGTAGCACTATCCAGGCCTACCAGCCTCGACGGCCTATACCTCACCAACGCGAAGGGTGACTTCAGATTCCGACATCTCGCTGGCTCTGTCGACAGACAATTTGTCGACGAAATGACCGAGGCAACCACGAATTCCAACAGCTCAACTATACGACATACTTCACTACACATGGACCCCTCGTCACCACGATCACGACCGGATCCTATAAGAAGTCATGACCAGCGGCTGGTGTTCACTGATCAGGGTGATGGTGCCCTTGTTCAAGAACTGTCAAGAACTTCTTGCACACATGCACACGGGTTTGTGAAACGTGCATGCGTTCTCGGGACACGTATAACCACTACATATCAACTTACCGCTTCTGGTGTTGGTAATACCCACGTTGCCATTGGCAGCGTTACCCAACCGTAAACAGCTGGTTATGTAACACATATGCGGCTCTTCAACATATATATGTGTGCGTATAAAATTTATACAAATCTTTAGCGTCATTTTGTAACGTGTCGCTCAGTAAAAAAAAAGTTACGCCACAGTCACCTACCCGCCGCATGCTTCGCATAACATCGACTCTCACGGTACGTGGGATCTGCCGAATTTTTTTTTGTTCTGATTTATTTTCTTTGTGCCGTTCTTATATATATATATATATATATATATATATATATATATATATATATATATATATATATATATATATATGTATATATATATATATATATATATATATATATATATATATATATATATATATATATATATATATATATAATAAATAAATATATATATTTATTTATTTATTTATTTATTTATATATATATATGTATATATATAGATATACATACATATACATATACCGGACATGACGGTGACGGCAACAGCGACAGCAAAAGTGCGCCGAAAGTGTCCATATAATTGCTATCGCAATAAACGAGATTAGCTTCTTGCAAGGGTGCATGCACGACACGTAGCTTGGCACGTGAAGCTGTTGACGAGACGGTGAAGCTACAATCAGTTGAGGAGTTTTTTGAGGTTATCAATTTATATACCATGTGACGGAAGTAAAGATTCAGTTGAAGTCTAGCGGTCGTAGTGTGTGCATTTTCATTGTACCTGTTTTAGTGCCGCTAGTAATATGTATTCCCTTACTGTGCAACACCTGTCCACCAGGCCATTTGACAAGCCAACCGCTTTGTCTGTCATAGTCCCCTGTTCCCTTTCTTTCTTTTTTTTCTTTTTTTGCTAGGAAGCTTGCTCTTCTCTTCTTCCACCTTTGAGGTTGGCAACAGTGACCAGGGCATACATGATCACACTGCTAAGGAACGCAGTTGTTGCTGTGATGAAGGGAAGTCCTCTTGTGGATACGTTGGCTGCACTGACATCCGGGCTAAACGATGTGTCATGACATTTCGGATGCCTTTCTTGAGGAGTATTATATATTCATGCTATGCAAGGTGCTCTCGGTACATTAAACGCACACTTGTTCGTGGTGCCGGGACACATCAACTCACCCTTTCTAAGGGGCAGTGTACTTCGTTCGGCAGAGGGACTGGCTGCTCGCAAGCGAGGACCGGGAGAACAAATCGGCTCTCCTGAGCCAAACTCAACAAGCAGCAAGAGCCAGTGGAACCTTGGACTGAGCGCTCCACCCAGAACTGCCGTTGAATTACGTGTTTGATGAAGTTTTTTCTCCTCCTCCAACTTCAGTGAGTGATGCCTTACGCTACAGACTAAGGGACGAACCATTCGCCAAAGATAAAAAAAAGTCACAGTTTCGCCGCAAGGGCGAAGCAATGAATGCGATAGCAAGGAACTAATGCTATACGAAGTGAGGCTCGCCAATGCATACTCTCAGTTTGAACATCGCTTCTGTTGCAAAGGCGGTCGAAGCAGCGAAGGAAACCAGCGTGCTTCAAGTGTCGAGCTGTGACACTTGATAATTCGCGCTCATCTTCTGTTTGTTCGTTTAGCGGCGTCCCTTGAGATCGAGTGACTTTCGTACGCTCCGTAACATGAGCGCGGACATCACGGTGAAAGCGTGAAACATCCCTCTTCCCCTCACCACGAGAAAACCGCGCGAGCAGACAGCGGAAGCGCAAGCTTCTCCCATGCGCAAATATAAGAAGCGAGCGAGCTCGCCGACGACTTTTAAATGCGCCCGTCGGGCTCCTAGCGCCATGTCGCTGGTAATGAAGAAACGCTTATTATCGCCTGCTGTCTCCGAGTCCGTCCAGCGCTAAAGGGTGTGTATATAACGCTCGCCGTTAGCTACGTGGAGGATCTGCGTTTCGTGGCGTAGTGGATAGCGCCGCTCGCTGCAGAACAAGAGGTCCCTGGTTCGATTCCGCGCTTCGGAAGCATTTTTCAGAATTATTTTTCTTTGGGGCTTTTATATATATCTATACATACTTTTACATATACGGTGCATGACGGCGGCGACGGCGACGGCAAAATCCAGCCGAGACTGTCCATATAATTGCTATCGCAATAAAAAAAATCACAGCATATCCACGGAGTGAATGATGATGAGTGGGCGAAGCTGCGGAGGTTCATCGGTAAACCGTGAATCTTCCGTGAATTCTGCCCAGTACATCATCACCGACGTGCGATCGGGCGCATTTATACTGAAGGTTCGATGAGTTATGACGACTTGCAGCTCACTTTAATTTTACATGTACGCTGTGAATTTTCATTGTTTAGGAAACCATTGCTTTAGAAAACATCTGGCGTCTTTCGTTAAGCAGCTGGCGTCTTTTCGTTTTGCTTTAGAGACATCTGGCGTTCTTTCGTTTTGCTTTTAGAAAACATCTGGCGTCTTTCGTTGGTTTATTTCATCAATCAACGGCGTTTTGAACAAAATTTTTATTGTTTAATCACGCACAGGAGAAATCTCACCAGGCACTACCTTGGAGGTAAACAATGGCTGCTAATGGGAATGAGAGACAGAAGAAGTCGGCTTTTAGCTAACACTTACACTTCTACTTCTACTAACGTTTCCTACTGGAACATGCCAATGGCTGCTAATGGGGAATGAGAGACAGAAGAATTCGGCTTTTAGTTAACGCGCACGCTGCGAATTTTTTATTGTTCAACAACGCACAGGAAAAATCTCCCACCGGCACCGCCTTGGAGGTCAAGATCTGGTACTAGCGTTACGACTGGTTACGCACTACGACTACGACAACTACGAGAAACAAACGGGTGCCGCCTTAAGGAGCTTCGCCCCTGAAAAAGGCATGCCCTGCAATGGAATCACCAGGCTTTCCCTCCGTCAACAAAATACCAGCGTACAGTCGTCAGCAAGCTTAACTCGAACGCTCGGCAGCGTGTCCTGAAACGGTTTGATTGAGGCCAGCGCTGCGTAGCTTCGGGTTCTGTTGAGATGTTAAAATACATGACGACATACCATCCAAGCACACCGAGGTATTATCTCGGCAACAGCGTCCAGCGTTCCGCGGCTGGCATTAGTCAAACCAGTCCAGGCCGCGCTGCGGAGCGTTCGAGTTAAGCTTGCTGACGACTGTACGCCAGTGATTACCTAACTCAGGACAAGAAAATTCTGGTCGAAGCTCTAAAGCTGAAAAAGAAAAAAAAGTAGTAGCTGTTCGTGTGGATGAACCAAGAGCACATCAAAGCGAGAAAAAGCACTGATAGCTTAGTCGTGCGCTTCACTTGCGAGGATGACCTTGGTCTCAACATTTAGTTCGAAGGTAGATAATCAACTTTATGAAGGGTCCAGCGGGAAATTACTGGCCCTGGCTAGGCCTCCAGGAGCCGTCGTCCGGGAAACATTGTGTGAGGTCCAGGACATTTCACAGCTTGTTCGATTGGTGCTGTGAATGAGGCTATTGCTTCATAAGACAAACATCTTAGAGAGCATTTTGAAACTCGCAGTATAAGAAAAAATGCCGAATATATTCGCAATTTTATGACACTTTCCTGTCCGTGCATATACCCATCGATAGACCGCTATCGATGGTTTTCAACTTCAAATTTTCCCGCTAACGTTTTGCTTCGTATATAACAGGAACAGCTTTTCTAGTCTCGCTTTCTCGTTTACCTTTTCCGCCGCAGAGGGATTATTTATTTATTTATTTATTTATTTGATTTGCATACAGAGATACACAAGGACACAGAGAAAAGAGGGCGAGAGAAAGCTGGCAACTGCCACCAAGAGAGGCACAACACCTGCCTACTCTTTCGGGAGGAAGGAAGAGACAGAGGAAAAAAAGTTAGGAGGAGAAAAAGAGGAAAGGAGATAGGAAAGTAAAGAAAAAAATTGACGAAGACTTGGACAAATATAGGTAAACACACACACAAAAAAAGAAACGCCTATAAACGGGTTGTCAGATCTGTTTGGTCCATGAAGGTCAGTAGAGCTCGATGGGCCTGATCGTGTCGAGATACACAACCTCTCGGAAAGAGGTAATCGTCGATGGTCGCGCATTTAAATACGAGGAATTTATATTCCTTAAATCAGCAAAGCCCGCTGCGTAGCACACGCGGCACGGTGTATTATAAGATGCTCAAGTGTTTCACAGGAGCCACAAGCTGCACACAACGGACTGTTCACACGTCCTTGACGATATAAGCGTTCGGACACCAATACTGAGCCGACTCTTAGTTTGTATAACAATGCTCGGGAACGACGAGGCAAGCCACGACCACGAACACGGGGAGGGAACTATCCGTTCGCGACACGCTGGTCTGGGTGCTGCTTTAGGAGGTGGCGGTGTATAAACAGACGAGCGTTGTCCATCATAGACGAAATTTCCGGGCAGTCACAGTCATCATGATTACAAGATGAAGCGAGGCGATCAGCCTCTTCATTTCCAGCACTGCCCATGTGCTTTGAAATGCCTTTTAAGTCGAGAGGAACGAACGCTCGTAGCTTCAAGGGTGGTGCCAATATCGCGCGCACCAGCTTCTCGCAAACGCTAAATATCGGCAGATTCCGACGAGTCCGATTCAGAATTTTTGGTGATGGCAGCAACGAAGACTCGGAAGTTGATTTTGACTCGGACAACAGCACAGACAGCGAATGTGTGTAAAACAGCCGCGGAACGTAAACAGGTATTCGCCGCTAACTTTCGTTTATATCTACGAAGCTGCCGCGCTCCGTTCATAAGGCATCCGGTGTGTTCTAACTGTCACTGCTCTTAACTGCAGGGTGTCAACTCCGTTTGGGCGGTTCCGCTTGCCGGCAGATGCTCAACGAGTGGAGTTTAACGCGAGAAGGCGACCCGCAACGGACTTCAGCATTGCGCTCCGTTGTGCCGCGCGGCGTTTCGTCGGACCCGTCGATTTGTTCGGGCTCTACTTTACCTGACAAATAATCACCGAAATGTGAAACATAGCTAATGAATATGCATGGATGCATACTCCTGAGTCAAAAATGGAACAGAAAACGAATGTTTCCTGCGAGACATGCTGCGCAAGCCCGTACTACACCGCATCACGTAACTGCATTGCGCGGTAGCACTATAGCCACTTGTCCTAAATTTATTTTTTTTTGTATCTAAATAACGGCGACAGATAAAATGCTTATATCTACAGGGCAATTGAATATGATATTTTTGGTAAAAATGGCTATTTGGCATTTTTCTTTGTTACCAGGTGCAAAGCAGAACTGATGTATTTACAGAGTGTTCGCTTTCTTGTTAAAACTGCCCTATTGAAGTTTCTTTTTTGCAAAATTTTTCAGTAACGCTTGCTTTAAATTTAATACTAATCGAAAGCGTATTCCTTGTCCTATAGATTCGTACCATATGTTACAGTATCAATAATTTTGTGCGACAGTAGCAAAATTGTTTTCTATAGTACCCAAAAATGGCCTATTTTCCCGCGGACAGGAACCTGTTAATACAGCTTCGCTGGACATTCACATTCGCAGTGCGAGATGGCAGCAAATTCTTTTTATAAAGAATCTGTATCGCCCCCAAAAAATCACCTTGTACTTAAAAAGAAACAGTGCGGGGATATGGTATCCACTGAGGTTGCCCCGCGTCATCCGACTACTCCCACGTGAGGACTGGCAGGTCTAGCCTAACGGCCCCGTCGAGGGCGCACTGGACGGCCAGGATTTGGTCTTGTTCCCACCAAAAACCACGTAACAGCTGGTCACCTGACTAAAATCACCACATCACCTATCATGTAGTCATGTGAAATTTCTAGCCAAGTCTAGGCGTACTTAATACTACTAGCTTAAACTTCGCCTCTCAGCAAAGGCTTGGCAAAACTAGCAAAACTTAGCTAAGTGGAACACCAGCTCCGCTGACGGTTCCAGCCTTGTGACACTAGTGCAAGCTGCGCATTCTTACAGCGAGCTGTTATGAGATCATTTTAACGGCCGTTTTTGGCGCCGTAGTTGTCCGCCGCCGCCGCCGCCGCCGCCGCCGGTGTCCGTAACCACTATTGCACGAAATGAGAAAAAATTTCCAGGATGGAACGAGGTTCGAACCTGGGCCCTCTGCGTGGGAGCCCAGTGTTCTACCTCGGGGCCATGCCGGTGCTTGGAACTGCGTTGCAAAAAGACCCTATACAGGCTTCATGTCGGGAAGGAAACACATTAACATATGTCATGTAGTGTGGTAGAAGAGTAAAATAACAACCAGGCGTCACACAAACGCGAATTCTGTAACCGGGCGTCACACAATGCAAATTGCGCAACGAGTTGGTTGTTGAGTGCTTCCAACCCATTACAAAGGCCTCTGCGATAATTCTTTATAGTCATCAGCCACAGCATCAACAAAGTGCACACAATGCCTTACAGGTGTTTAGCGAGTACTACGGTTCTCCGCAGAATGACGAAAAATTGCATAGTAGCTGCTTCCCTACTTCACAAAAATTATGATGATTTATAGCGTAGTGGGTTTCTGGCAAGTGCACTTCTAAGTGGTTGCCAAGGGAGCCCATGACGCTCCCATGATCCATTTCCTCAGGCTCTCAATAAAGTTAATTCCTTCTCTCTCTCGCTCTCCGTTTCTCCGGTTAACGTATGTTATAAAGCGTAGTGGGGCAGTTAAATAACGATCGGGCGTCACACAATATGAATTACGTAACTAGTGGGTCGTTTAAAGCTTCCAACCCATTACAAAGGGCTCAGCCATAATTTTTCATCGTCATCAACCACCGCAATAACAAAGTGCACATAATGCCTCACAGATGGTACCTCGCTTCTCCGCAGAATAACGAATAATGTCGTGGTGGGTGCTTCCCAACTTCCCAAAAATTATGATTTGTGGCGTAGTGGGTACGTTGCTAATGTACTTGTATTAGTAGCCACAAGAGAGTTTATAACGGGCTCTAGAAATGCCGCTCTTCCAGCTTTGGCTGTGACTGTGCTGCGCTTTCCGCGCAGGCCTGGCGTTTTTTCTTCCGAATGAACATTTAGCTAGTCAAATTAGTATAAATGTGTTCAATTCTACATCCAGCCCTATTGCTCGTATATTTTGCACAATAAATACCCATTGCAATACGGCGCAGAGTGAAATATTAGTGTAAAATGTCAGGCAAACGCTGAGTCTGAAAAGAATTTGAGTATCCTCTATGTCTGTCGGCCGCTGTGCTACAGAGGTTACAGTGCTTGGCTGCAGACCTGAAAGTCGCGGGTCCGATCCCAGCCGCGACGGCCGCATTTCGATGCAGGCGAAATTTTAAGAGGAGCGTGTACTCTGCGATGTCAGTGCACGTTAAAGAACACCACATGGTCTAAATTTCCGAAGCCTTCCACTAAGGCGTGCGTGGTAATCATATCGTAATTTTGGCATGTGAAACCCCACAGATTATATTACATTTAAGTCTGCTTCAGCTATGTGCTGCACTTATTTGAGTTTGTAAAACATATGTGCACAACATGCAGCTTATACCAGCTTTCGAGAACAAGCTTTTAGAAAAAAGGGACCGATGTTGACAAAACAAATCAAATATCAGGTGAAACGTGAAAGCATGTTGTTTTTCTTGTGTCCGTGCTAATAGGAAATCTGTAAGTATTCAACGTTTTAATGGCTGCATCTATGAAAAATATATGGACATTTTGTGCTAGAGCGATTTTAAACGCACGCGTTTCAGTGGCTCGAAACTTCGTTATTTTGCAAGCCTTTTGTCTGCGTGTTAATTTCTTCAGACTCCTTTTCTCTCCACAGGGACAATCGGTTCTGAGGTTCTAAATGAAATCTGAGTTTTATAGAGCAGGTGCCGTTGTTGAAGGACGAGTATTGTGGGACCATCGGTATATTACATATAGCGTTTTTTTTTCACTTCCTGGGGAAGGCAACATGGCGACAATCAGCTCGAGTAGTTGTCACGCGAGGCATTACTCTCATTGTCCGAGGAGGTTAAAGAAGGCCCTCGAAATATAAAAAAAAATCATGACAGCGCGCCTATGGGCCGCGGCAACAGTTCTCTTTGACGAGCTCAGTGGGGACAAATATCTAACGTTCGAGCATGCTGCTGCGAAGCGGTAACAAGCACTCGGATGTCAAGTGACTTCTCTTCTTGCATTATCACAATGGGAGCCTGTGCGCATGTTATCGTTATGTCGTGGCCACGTTCACGCGTGAACAATGGGCACGCAACGCACTCCAGACCCAAGAAGCAGCTAGTACGAATCGCTCTACACTCTAAGAAGAAAAAGAGTGTGCGTGACTCTTTTCGGAGAGTTCTGACTTGCCACGTATACGACTCTCTTTAAATAGTCACGGTGACTCTCTTGCTGGGTCAGGGTCGGCTCGCTCTAGGAGAGTCTCCTGACCCTCTAGGAAGAGTGCAGACTCTCATCGGGAGGATCACGTTACCACTTATAGGGAGTCACACGACTCTTGCCGGTAACGCTCCTAGGGGGGGTCAAGGGACCCACACCGAAGCATCAAGCGACTCCACAAGTATTTTAAGCTACTCATTTGATCCTTGCTCTACTTTTGCGCGACTACTGTTGAAAATAGTGGAGTATTCATTTTAAGCAAGTCCAATAATACTTGCCGTTCTGCCCAGCGACTGTAAAAAAAGAATAGTTCAGTTTTAGCATTACTTTAATAAAACTCGTCAAAACAACACATATTTTCCAGCAAAGTTATATAGAAAGCGCGAAAAGATGGTCTGTGATTTCCAATTAAGAAGTTTGGGTATTTCTCATTGACATGCTTCTATGAGTATAGCCAACTAAAATGTGTGACTGTGATGTGCACAGTGTCATTTGGTGCTAAATGAGCATCAGAAATCGCCATCATGTTTCCATATTTATTCCTTGTGATTAAGAATAAATCAAAAAGTGGTACGGCTTGAGGCATCAGACTTGTGGCTTGCTAGGTTGTCGCTCCTGTCCAGCGTGAGCACCATGAAAAACGGTATCTGAAAAGCAGAACCTGATATTATGATGAGAAAATGAAATTGCAGTAAAGGTTTGCAAAACCTACACAATAAGTGGTTCACACAGACATAATAAAGGCTAACAACAAAACAACAAAGCACATCCTCCGGCAGCCAGGGGCATGCCGTGAGCGGTTATTGACCGCATGTTTTACAAACGTAACCCATTCTTAAATACTCAGATAAACAGATGCGAGTACTAGGGCCCGAACGACACCCAGCGCGTGCGTACGCCGTCTACGTCGAGATCAGACATGTCATATGCTAGAATTAGCGCACATAACTCCCACAATCCCGTACACTCACTCGATTCTGTTAGAGCGCCCAACGTCATCGCAGTGTATGCAAACCACGAAAACAGCAAACAGAAACGAGGGAAAAGAGTGCACGCCGGCGGCGGCAACAACGCGCGCCGTCGAAAGTCTAGAGCTTTTTCACTTTACTGGCGAGGCGTGTCTAACTTGAATGACTACCGCATACATTCTGGAAGCCACCGTACTATATCTGCACCTCAAACTACCGTCTTTCAGCCAACAAAAACCATTACATATAGTGCGTCTGAGCGTTCTGTACACAGGCTTTTTTTTTTTCACGTTCCCCCGCGTGGAAGCACGCTGCACACTCAAGGTCGATGGAAATGTTATTATGAAGTAGACTAAAGTGCATCTGAAAACGACATCTTGCACCTTCAGTAGTGCAGACACGACGTGCGATCAGCAAGAAATGACCCTCGATTATTGTTTGCATCGCTCACTTCATGGGAGCTTGTACAGCAACGCGCATAACGGTGGCAACTCGTCAACTGACAGCTTTAGTTGGGCATCCGCAACAGCCCCGCGGATACAGGCTACTGTTAGAAATGGCTGGCAGATTCCGCAGAGCTGCTGCAGACGCCCAGCTAAAGCTGTATAATTAGGCAGTACACTCACCGTTAACTGGCGCCCGTTGTCGGTGTCCGCAGCTCCATGAATATTCCGCCCTCCAAGCGTCACTTCGTGCACGGAGCCGGCGTCACCACCACCAAAGACGCGCAACCAACGCAACCACGCAATGCATTCCAATAGACCAGGAGACTGACTGAAACGACTGAGAGAGGAGAGCGGCGCGCCACCCCGGCGCCAACCCCGTCTGCGTCATCTGCGTCTCTGCGTCGCCGAGCAAGGCGCCACAACGGCGCCAAAGGGCGAGCGTGCGATATGTATGGCGTATACGGCGGCTCTTCCGTATACCGAAGCCAATCGAAACACGCTTCAGGAGGGTCCAGTAACTCCTTCCCAAATGCGAACTCTTTTTCTCTGCCTGTACCTTCCAAAGGGGTCAGATGGACACCCGAAGAGAGTCACGGTTCCATGACCCTCTTTTGACTCTCTTTTTTCTTAGAGTGTATGCGGGGTCATGCGCTAAAGGCAGTTAGACCGCTTAACAACGGAAGTTTGGCAGATACACCGTGAACGTGGCAATTTAGAAGTTAGGAAGAGCATAAAAAACACTTGGCCCTTAACATTCTGCTGCTAGCGGCATGTTTAATTTGTTGCATATCAATGGAATGCTCCGTTTCACTTTTCAAATCGTTTGGAATAGATAACTTGAATTGATAAAGCATTTACTATTGATAGCATAGTGCTGCAGATTCAGTTCAGTACGGGCGCAACGCCTATGGTTAACGCCTGCACATACAATCTTGACGTCGACTGTGCGTATCGATGAACCTGAGAGAGAGAAATGTCTAAGGGATTCCGGCCGATAATGGGATGAATGGGGGCAGAAGCCAAAGCTTTCTCCTCCGTCATTTTCGATAAACCCATAGGTCGGCAAACAATGTGGAGCTCACTCAAACTCACGAAACGTATCTTGCCCTTAGGGCTCACTCGGACTCAGACTCACCAAAATATAATTCACTCGGACTCACTCAGACTCAGATCCACGGCTCGATCTGAGTCTCACTGAGTCTTAGTGAGACGACTCTTGAGTCCGTTAGCCTAAATTAGCTTTTTCTGGCATAGTGTCAATGCTCTTTAATACCAATATCTCGCATAATCGCGGCTCTATTTAGCACATTTTGATATCGTAGCTTCAATTACGAGTTATCAGACTTTGCACTTAAGACATTTTTATTGAACAACATGACTCACACGATATTTTTTATTTATAACTTCCCGTGAAAGAGTTTGCGGGGGGAGGCCAAGGCACCTCTTCCCCCTCGCCCTGCGCAACTCACACCTCTGGTCAATAATATTGAGCTGACGTATGAATGGCAGCGCGTAGAAGTATGTGTGAGTAGACATGAGTGTAAACATGTAACTGTCACACACCTATTGTGGACATGCACGGGTCTACAATTAAGCCGTCGTCGTCACCTACGTGCAACAGGCCTCAGGCCTGGCCGACCACCCGACCTTGACTGCTGGATTAGTGGACCTCACCACCGCTCGTTACTGGACTTCATACACGAAGCAAATTTATATGTGTATTTCTGAATAAATATTATGCCTAAGGGCAGACTTTCGAAAAAAAAAAAAAAAGTAAACATGAGCCGACATAAGGCTGACAGTAGTGCTGAAGTTGAGGTGATAGGACCATAAGTGGGTAAAAAATATGGAGCTCACTCAGAATCACTCATGATATATATTTTGACCTTAGGGCTTACTCGGACTCAGACTCACCAAAATTTTCCTCAACCGGACTCACTAGGATTGAAACTCACTATAATTTTTCTCAACCGGACTCACTTGGACTCAGGCTCACAAGAACATTACTCACTCGGACTCACTCAGACTCAGACTCACGTCTCGATCTGAGTCTGAGTTAGTCGATTCATGAGTGAGTTTGCCGACCTATGGGATAAACCCGAAGGTCTTTTTATCATTGAGTATCCTATTTTTTGTCACCACGCCGAACATGTGTGCTCTGCTTGTTAGTGTACTGCCTGGTACTCATAAGTGATTGTACGAAAGGCTCGGCCGAAAAGAGACGTCTGGAATGCGTGTCTTAGGATATGCTCGTACATGCTGGCTAAGTAGAGGAGCCCGAGAATCGCATTGAATATTGCGCAGGAAGCGCGAAGCGGACCAGCAGCGTCGTTTCGCACGAAAAAGCGTTTTGATGGCGTGTTCACATTGATTCATAAGCACGAATGATGGTGCTCCGACCAAAACGAAAAACGTTTGAAAGGGCACACTTGAGCCTATTTGATATAGGAGCTGCATAACTACTATCGAACACACTTAGGCCTTTGGGCAGAAGCCTTCTCTTTTTTTCCACTTCTGAGGTTGGCGAGAACTACCAGGGCGCTCATAAACACACTGCGAAGTAACGCAGTTGTTGCTCTGACGATGGAAGGTCCTCCCTTGGAATGGTGGCCCAACTTATATTCCGTGCTCAACGATATTTCATCACGCTTTTGACGTATTTCCTACCGATCCATATATATTCATACAGAAAGGCGTTACGCTACAGACAGAAGGCATGGTCGAGTGTGTTGGTAAAGACGCCTAGGAATGCTTAGACACCAATTAGAGACGACAATGTATCATGCAGCACTCTCTCACTCCCACACGAACACTTTATTACGCTAGCAATAATTTACATGCAAGTACTACTTTGCCCTGATTTCTTAAGTCACGTATAGTAAACTTTGCTGACTGAAATCACTATGTAAGATATCGTAGCGCAGATATGATGGGTAGTAAGGTAGCAGCAATATAAAATTCATTCAGTACAATATAAAGTTAAACGAAACTCAGAGAATAAGAACCAGGCTGTCGCTTCTAATGATGAAAAATCGCACTTCCTATCCGCACCGCATTATATTACACCAGTGTTTGGTTCTGAGATCCTTAAGAACACAGGACAGATATATTCATGTTAAGTTACTTTGTGAATTCTCCAGACGTTGGCACAGACAGGAGTGACACCTATGGCTTATAACCATGGAAAATAAATCTCAGCTGTCGTGTTGACGCTACGGATGAGACGTCGGAATTTTGTTCTTGCAGCAAGAAGTTCTTGGTGAACTTGAACAGCTTGGGCTTCTCTTCTTCTGTCAGCAGATGGTAGATGATGTTACCAGCAGTGTAGAGACCTGTGAACAACGTGAAGCATACGAATTTACTGTTCATTAGGGACTTTTCAAGAGTCGCACATAATCAGAACTCCTTGTATAAAGTTTCACTAAATGTAATATTTGAATTAGAGACACAAAGGAACGCACATAAATTGAGAGATGTGGTACACTTGCAGCGATATTAATTTTGTTACGCGACAGGAGTTGCACGTACAAGCCTTGGCTTGTACCTGCAACTCGTTTGATTTCAACCAAACAGTGTGAAATGTACGTTACCTTCACTTTGTAATTTGCAGTCTTCATACAATCAACAATGATATTTTATTGCGATAGCAATTATATGGACACTCTCGGCAGATTTTTGCCGTCGCCGTCATGTCCCAGATATGTATATGCACGTATATATAAACAAGTCACATTGAAAAATATAGCAGAAGAAAAAAAATTCCGAAGCACCTGACCGGGGATTCGAACCAGCGGCCCCTCGCTCCCCAGCGCGCCGCGCTAGGCGACTCCACCACGCGCCATTCATGCGCTGGCGAATAACGGCGAGCTATTAATATTCACCATTTACCGCTGGTGGTACGCAGATCTCGGAGGAGCTTGAGCATGTTTTCAATCACGCAACACTCCTACATTTTCTTTGAATTTGAAAACTGCCCTTGAGACTCGCACGACAAAGTGGCCTCTTTCTGTACCCACTGGTGATGTGCAACGAAAAAAAAAACACCGGGCACATCTTGCGTGAGACGCCCCGGCGTGGTAGGAGACGCAGAGGAGTCACTGCACGCGCCGCATTTTAAAAGAAAAAGAAATATCTAAGATGGTCTGATTCTCTATTGTCGACAATTGCAGCGCGTTGCTCAAGCACAGAGACGTAACAATTGTGACAGTTGTTAGTGCATGCTTGTCCTGTGTATACCTCTGCGTTTTTTTCGGGCGTCCTTCGTTGTGCTTCAGCGGCGCGCCGCAAGTATCGAGCTGCTTGTCGTTCTGCGTGTGACCTTCCAATTTCCTGCTATCGCATTCATTGCTTCGCCCTTCCGGCGAAACTGTGACTTTTTGTTTCTCTACATAATAGCGCTACGAAAACCAACAATACTACATGTTAACAATGTTAGTCATGAAATTTATATTTGGCCTAACATATGTTTGTGTGTGCTGTACTGCATGTGTACATGCCTCTAGTGCATGAGCCAAGCAGCACGGGTGCATAACTGCTATCCAATGTCCCACCATCGCTATATATAGCTGTACGAGCTAGCAAAACAAATTAAGAAATAGCTTATCTGTACTATTGCCTGCTAAGCACGCTGTGACAACGCAGCATGTTACAATTTGCGGAACCGACAGCCGTTGGCTAAATCTTCATGGTAATCTCCAAGAATAGCCCCACCGCCTTGTGTGCTTCGCACCCACGCATGGAGCTTCGCACCGGTGCCCTGTGTTGTCTGGTATTAAGAGGTACGTTGACTCGTCATGCTGGCGTACTCATCGTTTCTGTACGCTGCGCCCGCACCCTCAAATCCGAAAGCTCACACATCTCCGCTTGACTCATACAAAAAAAACGGCGCAGATGGAACCCACTGTTTCAGAATGGACGCAATACACTGCTCTATAGTCAATGAGCGTGTAATAAATCATACAGATTTAACGACAGGCGAAACCAACTAGTGCGCTCACTGTTATGTTGAACGGCATTGAACCTAATACAATGGCCATGTTTACGCAAACTTAATTATGATGCAGTTTTTATTGTTTATGAATTAGACTGCTAACTCGATATACCGAACCGCAAACACCCAATGGAGCGGACATTCAGTAGATGTGCATTAGCGACGTGACGAATGTCAAGACAATGAATGACACTGGTCGTCTTCTTCATCTTCTGCTTCGCTCCTAGATCACGTGCGCCGATTCGTCCGGCGTGGGATGCAATAACTTGGATGTGTGAGATAGCGAGTACGGAGAGACAGCAAAAAAGATAGGAAGAGAGAGAGAAAGAAAGAGATAGAAAGGAAAGCATGACAGAAAAAAGTAAGTTTTGCCGCAAGGGCGAAGCAATGAATGTCATAGCAACAAATTGTAATGTCACACGAAGAACGGCAAGCAGCTCGAAACTTGCAGCGCGCTGCTCAAGTACAAACGACCCACTTAAAGAACACGCACAGGGCGAGCGCGAACTAAGAACTGTCACAGCTCGACACTTGCAGCGCGCTGCTCAAACAAAAAGAACGACGTATGAAAAGAACGCGCAGGTATGCACAGGACGAGTCCGAACTGTTTGCAAGCGTCGGCTATGCACAACCAACTAGCGATTACTTTGGCTCTTCTAGCTAGTGGATCACTCCTTTCGTAAACGCGGTCGCTGCAGGGAGCGAAGTGACCTTCGTGCGCTCTGTAACTTCAACACAAATTTTGCGCTGAAAGCGCAAGACATACAAACCACCCCCCTCACGAGATAAGCGGGCGCGCACGGGCGACCACGCCCGGTATGGCAAAGTACAGGTGGTAGAGGTAGGAGACGCGCGCGTATCCCAACTCCTAGGGTTACTGTATATGCTACCTTGAGGTAGCAGAGTTGTGTATAGGTCTGACTAACAACCACAGCTATGCGGTGAAGTCGCACTCCGTTTTTACAGGCGACATGCGTGTCACCGATTGACACGTCTGGCGTGTCGAAGACCGGCGATAAACATTGCCTGTCTATGACTAGTGTTATTTCAGTTCACTGCAGCGGCGTCGTCGAGAAATGCTGAAAATTGGCCCGAGCGCCAGCTTCTCTGCGGTCCATGGTTGCTAGCGGCGTTTCGAAGACACACGCACAACTCTGCTATAAAAAGGTAGCTTATACAGTAACTCCACCAACTCCGGCGGAAGACAAGCGAGGAGAGGAGACGACCTTTAGAGCACGCCCTACGCGCCGCTGGCGCGATGAGCGTGCTTTAAAGGTCGTGTATATAAATAGCTCGCCGTTAGCAGGGTTGAGGACGCACTCTGCACGGCAGAGTCGTTTAACGCAGCGCGCTGCGGATCGAGGGGTCGCAGATTCGAATCCCCGGTCGCGCGCTTCAGATTTTGTTTCTTCTTAATTATTTTGTAGCGTTAGCTACACTTGCCTAGCCGGAGCCGATTTCGCGTGGATCATCATGAGCCGTGCTGCGCATGCGCGAGGATCAGTGATGTCACACTGCTGGCTCACCGGAGCCGGCATCTCACGCGCTCTTAGCCACCGCCGCGCGCGGCTCGCCGCTTCTGGTCTGCGCGTTCAGGAGGAGTGGCGTCGTAGCCGCAGCAGCCACATTGGCGCCGGCGCGCGCGCAGACTCCGTCACCGCCGCGCGCGACTCGCCGCTGGTGGTCTGAGCATTCGAGAGGAATGACGTCGTAGCCATGGCAGACACACTGGCGCCGGCGCGCGCGCAGCTATTCGCCTTCACTGTGCAGTCGCCGTCTGACACTGCGCTGGAACTGCTCGATAACGCGTCTGACTGGCGTTTGCAGGTGGGTAACGCTATGGAGAAGGAGAGCGCAAATGCTGCTCAACGGCGCAGAAGAGCCGAGAAGCTTATCTCATCGGATCCCGAAGTAGTTGCCTGGCAATTAGCGGTTCAGCGTACGAAGAAAGAACAGAAGAAGGCTAATAATCCTAGACAATCTGGAAAGCTAAGAATAATCAGCTGAACCTTTGCTAACGCTACGGATATCCTGGCATAGCCGAGCTAGGCCACTGCAAATTTTTCTTTGTGAATTATATATATATATATATATATATATATATATATATATATATATATATATATATATATATATATATATATATATATATATATATATATATATATATGTGTGTGTGTATGTATACGGAACGTGACGGTGACGGCAACGCCGACGGCAAAAGCCCACCGAGAGTGTCCTATAATTGAATGAAAGAATTAAAGACAAAGAAATACAGAGAGAGAGCGAAAGATAGAAACATACACAAAAAGAGAGATAGAAAAAAAAGAGAGCAAGACCGCAAGAGAAAGAAAGCGAGACAATCAAAGAAATCGAGAGAAAGAAATAGACAGAGATAGCAAGAAAAGGGAAAAGAAAGAAAGAGAGCATACCATAGTCACGGATAGTATAGTATAGCAAGCAGGTGAGTAACGGATGTGAGGATGAGGAGGAGAGAAAGGAGGAGGAGATGGCCGCCAGGTCCACTGTTTCCTCAGGTCTTTACATCACTAGTGCGTAGCTGTTCCAATTTCTTTCAGGGTAAGCCAGACTAATAGGATAACAGCGCGCATTCACGGAAGCTCTAAACCGCAGGGAATATCAAATTAATAGGTTCTTTAAGCTGAACGGCGCTTACGCTCAATCGCTCGCAGGTGTAGCGTCCCGAGTGAGTGCAGGAACTGCATAAGTTTCGTGTTTTTGACGACCGCGTCCTGCCGAGACGCGGTGAGCTCGGCTGCAAAACGACGGCGGAACCAAGTGGACGCACCCTCACGCTCCGGTCACTTGGCTTCACGAGCAGAGCGAGAGATGCTTTCCACGTTCCGCCGGTCGCACGATCGTTCTGCGCGCGCACTACAGTTCCTTCTACGCTTTCATGTGCATTCGCGGTCTGACCGGAGCGGATCGTAAATGCCCAGCTAAAGGTGCCTAATAACAGAATTAGAAAACCGTATGGGTACTCACGTGCAGCGTCGTCGATTGCAGCGTTTTCGATATTGACTGTCAACAGCTCACAAGTCAACGGAACGAACCCTGTTTGCTCGACAAGGCTGAGGAGGTGATTCCTCAAAGTGGCAGGGCCGCGCGGCTCAGGTGGTGTGTTTATGACGCGTTGAATCACCTGAAGGATGAAAAGATGCGGAAAATACGATTCAACCATTTTTGAACAAGTTGATCGAAACGACAGAAGATGAGCACAACGGGGCAAACAGCCACCTTTCATAAATGTCAGAGAGTTCACTTCCCAATGGCCAAAGTATGGCCTCGTAGCCTTTTCGCAGAGACAGCGTCGCCGATAATTTTGCAAGACCGTCCGTACATCATCTTCAGCAGCATAGCCAGAAATTTTTTTCGAGGGGAGCGGTAGGGGTGTTCAACCATAGTTTATGTATGTTCGTGTATGTGTTTGTATTTGTGCGTGTATATATACAAATGCAAAATATGTATGTATACAGATAGAGATAGAGACGGGGGAACTAAGAACAAGAAGATGGCTTTAGCCTTCGAGTCAATTAAGAGAATGTCATAGGACCCACAGTCCCCATTGAAATGGTATCATAAACATGATGCATTTTTAGAAACCCTACATTGCAGTCATAAGGCTTAACAAATCCCGAAGGCGCGTTCTTTGCTACCTATACAGTTACTTGGGCGCTTTAATAAAATTACGAATGCGGCAGCATTTACGTCATAAAAGCCCACTTGCCACACATATGGCAGTGGTCCTTGGGCTGTAATAATGCAATATGCGGACATTGTTAATTCGAGAAACCAAACTACATCATTCAATACTCGCTGATATTCACTAAACTGGATGTTAGAATATTACATGACACCTATACTACGATCGTGCGGGTGGTTTACAACTCTGATCGACTTGACACGAATTCCCATTCCAATTTTTCGAACCTACTATTGTTAAAATGCCACGTGCTTCCACTGACAATCATTCAACGAAACGTACACCCCTCGCTTTTTTGTTCCTTTCTTTTTTTCCCCGCCTTCCTTATGACTCACACCGTTCATCACGGCGGCCTCTCCCCCCCCCCCTCCTCCACCCCCACTCTGGAGAGGGCACGAAGCATATACACACGATAGCTAAGGAAATCAGTTCCAGCCTTGAAGAAGACAAGTCCACTTGTCGAAACGTCGGCTCGAGCACCCGCCCCCTGTTTACGGATTTTTTCATCGCAAGCTTCCATCTTCCACCTCCTGCCGTTTGTTCTTTTTTTTTGGATTTGCATAACGATGAAATCATATGCCTTAATATTTATCTTCCTCGTAGACCCCCACGCGTGCCGGATTGATAGGTTCGCCTATTGCACGGGCATGCGCGGATAAGTTCTCGTGCCTTCTTTCTTTTTCGTCGTTGTGCGTTTCTTCAGTTGTTAGCGTTCGTGGTGACCTGACTTATTTTTTGTGTCCGTGTTTGTCCGCATTGTCTTTTAAGAATGAATGCTTACCAACTAGTTCAGCTCTCTGTTATTCGAATCTCAAATATTCGAAACTCAGATATAGTTCACGCCGTGATTGAACTCGGGTACCCTGCGTGAAGGTCGACCTTTTTTTTTCTTCGCTAAGCTAGGCCAGTGCTCCTGGACTGCTCCGGAAAAACACAATTCAGGGGCGTCCTCTCGCGCGGGAAGTTGAGTGTGTCAATTAGAATGCGCACGTTGTGATGCAGTTGCGTAGTATTGCAGCATGCGTCAAGCCACGGGAATTACGGAACATTACGAAACGGCTGGACGAATTAGAACTTCCCACCAATTGCAAAGAGTTCACTCACGATACACCTTATTCGTCATAGTTATATCACCGAAACGCTATCGTGTGAAGAGTCACATCAACAGCTGTGAAGTTGCACACGTTGCGTTGCAGTCACTACCTTTGAGAAATTATCCTTTAAGGGCCGCTTTTGGCGCCCGTGTTATTAAGGCGAAAGCATTAGGGGCCTATGCTGGAGGCCCCGTTCCAAGAGCCTGTGAGCTTGGCGCGAAACGCGCCATGATGGAAAAAACCCTTCGCGGATACGTTCGAAGGCAGCTGGGAGCGAGTGCAAGAAGATTTATGCGCGCACAGCCACACACTCGAGAGAGTACCAGGTGTTGTTGGGCATAAGAAGTGGGCGCGGGCGCGGTGCGCATTTGTGTCAAACTAGGCGTCGGCAGTTACCGGCGGCGCTAGTCGGCGGCGAAGTGGCGAGCGATGGAGCATGCGGACCTTTGCGACTCGCGGGGTCGGCCGCGCAATTATGCCACTGCGAAAAAAAAAAAAAAACGTGTGTCGCTGCTCTTGCTTCGAAGCCTGTACGAGCACGATGCAGAAGGCAAGAAGATCCCGCAGTGCGGCAGCGAAAAGCGGTACAGCAATGGGGACGACTAGCGGAAGACGTAAACACATGCACAACATAAAAAAAAGGGTTCGCATAAGGCGTTCAAAGGCGTCTTGTACTGTTCATTGCGGCTTATCTTGTCTTACATGAATGCAGCAAGGCTTCCGCCTTCTTGCGTTACGTGAACTCTTATTTTTAATTCACATTAATTGAACAAAATACCGTGCTCACCCGACGGTACACACGCACTTCTCCGCAGACAACTGCGTCAAATAGAAATCAGTGCTTGAAGACGCATCTGAAGTTGCAATAAATTCTGTTCAAGTGGGGAGGATATTAGGGTGTGTAGTTCAAAACACTGCTAAAAAGAAATACATTTGATTCATCCCCGACTTGACTTCGCGTACCCACTCTACCATAGCTCACTAACCAGAACTGCGTCAATAATGTTCCTGGGGATAACACTGACAAACCACCTAAGCAGGCAAACCTACTTTAATGGTTGCCAGGACCCCATGGTACACCATCGCTGTCGAAAAACAAACTATGCGGAGCACCAGCACCTGTCAAACTGAAAGCTTACAAAAGTCTAGAAAGACATATCTTAGAGTAGGCCTATCCAATTTGGAGCCCGCTCAGTAATATATCATTGACAAACTGGAAAGCACACAAAGATTAGCGGATTGATATACCTTCTCAGGTTATTAAAAATGGAGCAGTTTCAGTCAGTTAACTATGAGAGCTAATCTCCCTCGATCCACAGCGCGAGGCGCTAAACGACTCGGCCACAGACCGCACGTTCTTCTGCGCACTGACGGCGAGCTATTTATATCAACCATTTACCGCTCGCGGTACTCAGAGATGGGTGGCACATCAGCGTGTTGTCGTTATTACCAGCGAGATGGCGCGAAGAAGGTCTTAGAGTCCCTGTATATGCTTCTGCACACACTGAGCGGTGAAACCACAGCGCGTGCAAAGGTATGGGCCGTCTGCTTATGCCTGTCAATAGACAGTTTTAGATGGGCGTCCGCCGGCACCCCCGTACGCTGCACGCGATATCCTGCGTAGTACCACGGCCGCTACATAAAAGCGCGTCCGCACCGTATAGTGGATCGCAACGTTGCACGCGCTGGAGCCGGCAGTGTGCTGCTCAGCGACGCCATACGCCAGCTTCAGGAACAAGCAGCGCGGCCGCGTTAAAGGGTCGCCTTCGTGTTCGCGCGTCGCGTCTCCCCTCTAGCGCGGCCGTGCGCCTCTCAAGTCAAGAAACAGTTGCCTATCGGGCGCTGTGTCTCGAACTTAAAAATTCAAGCGCCCAAGGATATGCATTAACAACTTTCACGAACAGATTTCTTGCATTGAGCCGACACTTGCCTGCGGATGGCTACACGGTCTTTTGTGACGAACCGCCCGAGCAGCACGTACGTGCGCTTCTGCACTATCCGGTTTATAAGAGACATCTTCGTTAAATCCAACATTTTCGCTGTTACATGCATCCCCTCCCTGTTGTCACGAAAAGGGCATGCTTTTCTCGCGTACGAAAACATCTTTAGGTCAATTGCAGGGTTGAACTGAACCCATATAGTAGTCTCACCACCCCAACTCACGCAAAACACTCCGGCCAGAGCCATATTGAAAATGCGCTGGCGTGAAGACTCGACAAGACGCGAGAACAACACGCAATTCCCGCAGAGCCCGCAATAAATGCTACGTAGCTTTTTCAAAAACCTGCTCACGCCCGCAAGAAACCGTGCGTTCTCCTGCGTACGCTGTCTACTAAAGAGCGCGCGGGACCGCGCCCACTAGCTGAAAGTACATCAGTCCTGCCTGAGTCACGCAGCCTTCCACACTCCGGGACACCCTATGGTGTAGCTTGAAACACTTAATGCGAAGCTTGTGGGTTCGCTCTCTGGCCGCAAGTTGTTTTTAACGCGATAGCGCTAAAGAGCTCGTTTCGCAGAAATTCCGGTGTCAGCGGCGGCGGCGTCTTTGGTTGTGAGCGGAAAAGCAGCGTTGTCCGTGAGCGAAAATTCGAGGTAGATTCAAATAAAAATATGAGCCGGAGGGCACCCGCACTTTCGCTTTTCGCAAAGTCTCTTCGCGTTGAGAGCACAGCACGTAGAAGGGTATACGAGCCGTCCGAAGATGTCTGCCGAGATAGCGCGCGCGCCAGCGATTGCGACCATGCCCTTAAAATTAAAGTTCGCAGGTGCTGCTCGGCCCGATTACGCTATCGCGTTCTACTTAAGCTCAAGCGTCCTCCAAATTTTCTCTTAGTGCAAGTAAAAGGCTATGCAAAAGAACACACAGAATCAAACCGACGGTGCCCTGTGTGTCCTTGTGTGCCTTTTTTTTGTAGTCTTTTATTCGCGAGAACTAATATATATTCAGCATGCCAGACCAACAAGTCCGCATTAAATTTCTCGTGAGCCTACTCGATCTTTCCACTTGTTTCGGTCATTAAATATGTTTCTACCATTTTCCATCAACACCGCTTGTCGCGACGAGCAACAAGCAGTCTTGCACGTTCACCTGTGCCTTTTGCAGTATATCTTTGCAGTAGCAACCGCCAGGTACCGCCAAAATGCACCAAAAATTATGGTAAGCCCTCGTACGCATATTCGCGCAGCCGCATGAAGACTCCCTACAAGAGCCCGTCGCTTACGCGCTCGATATAGGGTGAATATATGTAGCTTAATAGAAACTCAATGTGTACGTACACATTTAGCAATCACAGACGTGCAGAAAGAAATACGTAATATTTTTCTGCACGTCTGAGATTGCTTAATATATATTTTTTATTTATTTCGAGATACTGTGAATCCCATCAGATATTCTTACAGGAGTGGGTTAGAAGGATTTATGCCTATTATTGTGGTACAGGCATTCACATAAGTTTACAATAGGCATAAACGGTTACAAAAAGTCATAATGACAGTTAACCTGTGTTATTACGCAGGGCAAAGACACGACTCATAATCGACTTATCTCGATTACGCGTGAAACACTGCAAATGAAAAACAAAACAAAAAAAAGTGAGCCGAGCACATTAGATATAACACTGATAGCAACACCCACCACGTTACATCGCAAATTTGCAACATGCACGTAAGTAGGACATCGATTGATATTGACACAAAAGCGATAGGGTCGATAACTCGTGTCTGACAGCACAGTTTAGCTAGCAAGTTCAGCAAATTTGTCAACAACAGTCTGTGCGACCACCGGCTCGGCTAAAGCATTCCGGTAACAAACAGCTGGCGGAAAGAACGAGAAACTAAACGTATTGTTGGCGAAAAATACTCTTGGAGTGCAAGCTGATGCTTGTGATGGGTTTCTGTGGAAGTATTTTAGGAAATGTACAGGTGCTTGAATCTGGGATTAAAGAAAACATAGGTTTAGGACAAGAATGTTACCTACGTCATGGTATTTTGCTCCCAATTCGGTCTCCAGGAGGGCACGGTGCAGCGGCACTGTCATGCTCGGACACGCCTTCCATATGACGAGGCACTCGCCACCAGGTGTCAGCAGCCGCTCCACGTTTCTCAGCGCAGCAGCGTTATCCTCGATGCAGTGAAATGCGAGGAAAGAGTAGACTCGCTGAAAACGACCCTCCTCAGCGACGAAGCGGGACACATCGTCGTCTTTGGATATGTCTAGCAATTTGTAAACAATCTTCGGGTGTGCGTGGACCGTCTTCGCATGATCCAGCATGGCTTGCGAGTTGTCGGTTGACACGAGCCTCTTCAGGGTCGGTGGGCACGAGGGCAACAGGTGGTTGAGCGTGAAATTGCCCGGCCCGCAGCCGATTTCCAGGTACTGGTGGTCGCTGGCACCGTTTTCTTTGGAGCACGTGAAGAACGACGCCTGCCAAGTTTCGAGTAGTTTGGCTGTGGACTGCCGGACGAACTTGTGCACCTCGTTGTACACCTTTGGTATTTCGCTTTGGGCGAAGGGTGAGTGCATCGAGGTAGGATCAGTTTGCTGGAGAGTTGGCATTGTCCGGAACCGAGAAAGTCTGCGAGTAGATTTGAAGGAAAACATAACTGCGACGCGAATTCGTCTATGTAGCGCTTATACTAGACATGCGTACGAATAAAGCATCTTGGGTAACGCCGAAGAATCACTCATTTTCAATATCAATACTTGCCTCTAGCATTTCATCGAACCATTCTCTGGGCAAGTTGTTAAGATTAATTGATGTGTCTACTAACTTACAAGTATTTATTCAGATACGTTACCTAATTGAGGCACCGTATTTCAGCAAGAAGACAAGAATTCAAAAGACGATAAATATTTTGCATGCTTGCAGCGGCTTCTTCCACTATCGCTCACCATGTTGACTGAGTAGTCATGATGTCCTGTAGACCATGATATCGTCACGTGGTAGTGACGTCGACGAAGACAGCAGTCGGCGTGTTCAAGATGAAAAGTTCTGTTTTTTTCGCCGAACTTGTGGCCGGGAAATCAAAACTTAAACTACGGCAATACTACAGCACTGATAGCGGCGAACAGGGCGTCGGCCGTCGATAAACTGACAAGCGGTGAAGCGCGTCGGCCTTTATGCATGTGCCGTAGAATATTCCAGCGTTATCGCTGGTTGTCGCGCAATCTCTAGAACGAGCTCGAGTGTTCGCGTCTTGCGCGCAATCTTAACAAAATGATCTACAATCATCGCGAAGCTTCTCGAACAATGAGGCGCGGTTTGCGCTGAGCGTTACTGACAGTTTTTGTGGGCGAAAACCGAATACAACAAAAGTGTAAATAGTTCCTTTTAGGGGAGATGGTGTAATTTTTTCTGAGGAACTAAACTGTCCATGGCCTTTCGTGGTCCCATGTCTAACCCTACTATATATTAAATGAGAAGCGTTTCTTAGCGAACCTCCGACACTTTGGCCGTTTCTATCTATCTATCTATCTATCTATCTATCTATCTATCTATCTATCTATCTATCTATCTATCTATCTATCTATCTATCTATCTATCTATCTATCTATCTATCTATCTATCTATCTATCTATCTATCTATCTATCTATCTATCTATCTATCTATCTATCTATCTATTTGCCTGAGCATCGGCAAGCCGTACATGATCACGGCCAGCATCAACATAAGCGACGGCCTCGTTAGTGGAAACATGGGCACATTGTGGTACATTGAGCGTGACGAGTACGGCAACTTCGTTCGACTGCGGCTTTGATTTCCAACGTGCACGGTAGGCCATTGTCGTCCAAGCCAGTACGAAGCACATCAATCATATCATAGCCGCCCACAAACAGGAGTTCATATCGTGATCTTTTTCATTTAGTGTTTGAAGAGAAAATGTATATAGACTACGTATGTGTCTTTTGGTGCCGTGTATGACTTTTCGCCTTATTGCTTTATTCTAGGCACAAAGGAGGCAGGACTTCATTTATGTACCATGACGGGAAGGCATTTGTAGAATTCGCGAACAAGGGGAAAAAATCCTACCCCAAATGTAACATTTTACCATTTTTTTTGCCTCTTTTTTATGTAATCTTTCTTTGCTGTGCTCTGTCTTCGTGGAAATTCCTGCTTGTTTCAATCGCTAGAGTTCTTGTTGTCATTATTATTAATAAAACCGTTTTTGCATTGATTCATTCCTGTTTGCTTGGTTTGGTTTTGCACTGTTTCATAGGCATGCATTGCATCGTTTATGTCTAGGTGCATAAACTCAACTCCGACCTCTATTGACCTCATCTCCCCTTTTTGTGTACTGTTTCGCTTGATTATGCTCGTCTTTTCCTTTGTGTTTTAGTGTGTTTTGAGCCAATTCGGTGCGCTGTCTCGGTTTTTAATATTGTGGCGCAACGGTTAATGCGACCTTTATTAGGCCCTGAAGGCACGGTGAAGCGATCACACCCGAGGCACAGATCTCACAATCAAGCAGCGTTCCCGCCACCGACGAAGATGACGAACACTCATGATGATGAACATGCATGAAGAGGGTAGATGTGTCTAATGAGCGCCCACACTAACTTCCCCCTCACGCGAAAGCGGTCATCCTGACCGCAGTTTAAAGCGAAGAAGAACGCCTTGTGAAAGGCTTCATGCGCGATACGTGGACTATCTCTGCAGCCCGGCAGCGGCGGTCCGCTGGAAGAACAACGGGTGCCACGCGATAGTTGACGGGAGACGTTTGCTCCAAGACCGTGTAGGGGCCAATAAAGCGTAACTGAAATTTGTCGCACAAGCCAGGAGTGCGAACGGGTGTAAGAAGGAGCACTTCATCGCCAGGGCTGAAGGACACGGCACGATGAGATGCATCATAGTCAAGCTTGCGGTCCTGTTGCCTTGCTTCAGTGTTGACGCGGGCCAGCTGGCGGCAATGAAGCAGCCGGGACACGTATTCGTCACTGGTGGATGGAGATGGTTTAACAGGCGCAGAGAAGAAGGAAACGTCGAGGAAAGAAGAGGGGAAACGACCATGGACGAGATAGAACGACGAGTAACCGGTTGTACGCTGTACGGAGGTATTGTACGCGAAAGTCACAAATGGCAAAATTGCGTCCCAGTTTCTGTGGTCCGGTTGGATATACATGGCTATCATGTCTGAGAGCGTGCGATGAAAGCGTTCAGTCAGCCCGTTCGTTTGCGGATGGTAACTGGAGCTTGTTTTGTGGGTGGTGCCGGATGCCTTGAGCACTTCGTCAACGAGTTGTGAAAGGAATACCTTTCCACGGTCGCTCAGGATGACACGAGGAGCACCGTGACGAAGGATTAGGGCTCGGAGCATAAAATCAGCAACTTCGGAAGCTGATGCAGAAGCCACGGAAGCTGTTTCGGCGTAGCGTGTCAGATGGTCGACAGCTGTAACGATCCATCGATTACCGGTGACTGTCATAGGAAGCGGACCGTAGAGATCAATGCCAACTACCTCAAATGGTTCCAGCGGACACGGGAGTGGTTGTAGTTGTCCGCTTTGAGCTGATGTGGGGAGCTTCCGACGCTGACAAAGCGTGCACGAAGCAACGTACTTCGCTACACTCACACGTACATTCACACAATAATGCAGGCATGAAGCTCAAGGAGTGCTAAAAGCATGCCCTTGTCAATGAAGAAGTGCATATAAACCTTAAGATCCCACCAAAGATGATAGTATCAACGGGTAAAAAAGGGGGATTACAGTAACAGTAAAAGCTGGGAAAAAGAAATAAAAGGGTGCGCGTTGCAGTGGAAGTAAGCAAGCCAAACACAATAGAAAAATTAAGAGGACGAACTACAAAATCATCGGTAAATAAACATGCAATTCAATAAAAACTGACCTGGAAAAACTGGTTTGTTTTCCCATGGTTACAGGTGCCGTCATATAATATAGCACAGCCTCGTGCCCTGCACCAGAACGCCTTTGAAGTGCCTGCAGTGATAAGATGACTTTTGCTTCAGGAATGCCACGCAGACATTTATTAGGTTCACAGTGATGTCGAGGTTCGCCCCGTCACAAATATAAGCTCCCTGGAAAACATCATCAATCAGCCAATGTGGCAGGTGCCCTGCGATAAACGAGCTGTTTTCACAGTATATTATATGAACTCCAGTAAACGAACGCGCTCTTTCTGTTCTAGAAAACTGCGGCTAACTTCAGAGAACAACACCCCGGCTTTGGAAACTTCCTATATAAGCAAACCACCCCATTCTTGTTCAAACCGGCTCTACCTTCAATTATGGAGTGTACACTCTACTTCAATGTAAACGAGCGAACGCTGGGGACCAAGATGGCGGCCCGTCAAGTTTGGCGGCCGCCGAAGCCGGTGGTAGGCAACCAAGATTAAACTTGTCACCACCCTAAAAGACGGAGGCACGGAGGCGCGCACATAAAGGCTCCCTACGACAGTTGGGATCGCTGCGGCACCTGGCAGAGCAAATCTCAACCACGTGCTTCCTTACTGCGTGGCCTCTGAGAGTCGCTTCGGCAGTGCGACGAAATTCAGTGCAGAAGTTCAGGGGAAGACGCAAGCTTGAAGTGATTTTTTTTTTTCATTTCAAAGTTAATGGAAGGAATACACCAGGGCACACAAAAGCCGTGATGCGAGTGCCAAAACCAGATATCTATGTGAAAGACAAGGGTGGCCTCCAATTTTTTTTCTTTTATACCTCCAAATTAAGGCATATGAAGTCGTTTAGGGGGCGTACAGCCGCTCAGAACACGAATTGAGATAACCCCGCACAATGGAAAGATTGCCCATTCTATTGGCTTGAACGAACCCTGGTTTTCTTATTAAACTCGGATGCATATTTCTATTTCTTCACTATAGTCACGAAAAATGACTTTTAGCGCCCCACGCGACAAAAGAGCGAAGATTCACATGATCCACATCACGTGACCTTTTACTGATGTACGCGGTTTACTGCCTCTATATTAGTATTGAAATGCAGTACACTTTATTATTATCATCTCTTCCAAAAAATATGCAGATACGTCTTCGGCAGAACAGTGGCGCCGCCTTCGCTTGACGTATGATTCGATGCTCATGAGGGGCATCGTGAAAGTTGGTAGCTGAGGGCCTAGCGGCACCTGCCGACGAGTAGAAGTACGACAAGCGCCTGGCTCTCGAGGCGGTAAATGACTTCAAGTGACGTCGAGCGTTAGGAAAACGTACTCCACCCGCTTTTTATATTCAAAAATGTCAAAATGAAGCTGGTTAACCACGGTTGTACTAACTCCTGCGAAAGCAGAACGTTGAGCGTAATGAACAGTTTGCGAGAAGAGCTATTGACACCGCTATCGCTTCTCAGCGTTGCTGGAGTAGGGACTCAACTTTTTTAGTGGCTTTTCAGATTAAAAAAAAATGCTGCTTACAAAATATCCACGAGCTTTTGAAATCAACCGCGGCAGTTTTAGCCAGTGCCGAGGGGAGCTTTTCGTGGTGCTGTAAAAAACTGGATCGAGAAAAATCGGTTGTCAGTCCTTTTAAGCTTCCTTGTACTAATGTCGTGTCTTCTGCATACAATGAGTTTGGTAAATTTGTTTTCAAAAATTCGCTCCTCTATCAATTTCTTCCTAATCACTTTGCGAATGCGCACTCTATGTAGAAATCAAATAAATATCTACCGAAAATACAAATGGTAGCCTTCAGAACCTTGATGTGTGCTACCAACGCTTGTCTTATTAAACACGCTACTTGTCCTGGGTAAAGGCTTTTAGAATATAACTGAGGTGTACCGATGTTCTTATTTTTCTTGTGTAAATACGAACAGCTCAATGAAATGCTTTCCGATAGCCTGTAAAAGAAAGATACGAATGTTTCTCTAACTATTCACAAGGTTAGAACGTCCACCTGATGCTGGCATTGAGGTCATCGGATCCGCGTCTTTTCCGAACCCCGTTCGCTCTCTCGTCATCTTTTATTCAATACGCAGGTCTAAGTTCTCTTTAGTTCAAGATTATTTGTGTTACATGATAAGTTAAAGTGTCTACCCTATCAACGTTCCCTTGCATACCTTTTATTCAGTGCAACAGAGGTGAGATAGCTGAGAATAGTGTACTGTAAAATGTCGGTACATGTTGAAAAACACCAGATGGTCTGAATTTCCGGGCCCTCTACTACTCGCCTCATGATCATATTTTAGTGCTCGCTCGTAAAACCCCACATATTATTTTTATTATTTTGTTCAGTCGATATAGATACCTTCCGGTCGAGTAGTCTTGCAGAGTTTTTTGACGCAAGTATATGATGGAAATTTTATTGCGGTTCTGTTTCATTGAGGATATCCGTGAGAATGGTTCATCGACCACGTGTTTTGTGCGCGGGGAGCTGCTGTAAATCCCGTTAAAATTTGTCCTCTAAAAAAATTTTGTCCTGTTCGCATTCGAAAAGCGACAGAACGTTCTTTCTGTTTCTCATTTTTCTTCAGCACATTTCCTACACATTCATTCTGTCTTTCTTAGGGTTTCCTCCGCTATCGTAAGATGTACGTACTCCCCCTGTGTGTTAATGACCAAGACGTTTTTATATCGCTAAACGACTGTAATCGCTTTAAGTTTTAAGTTTAAGAGATTTAAGGGTGTTCTGTCATTCAAATTGCTGTCCTCATTTCTTTTTTACTCTGCACCCTTAAGCACTCTTCCTTGTCTATACTTGAATGCCTCTGACAATCGGAGTTACTGCTGGGATTTAATTGATGATGTTTATTTGATCGGTAACATCACTCTGCGCTGGTCCCTGTGCAGCGCAGGGTCTTTCTTTTTTCTTTTTGCTTGTGTGTGGTGTTGTAGCTCTTCTCATTTCTCGTGCATTGCATGCGTTGAGGGTAAGATCGTCGACAATAATATAAAATGAACGGAGCAGAACTGAATGGACGTGCAAATAAAAGTGATGAGAATGATATAAGCTACTACTTTGAAGCGACTGTGGCCATGAGACCAGTCTGCTCGTTAATCCTTTCTATTAAAAGTCGAGACATTTAGTACATTTATCTAAGCAAAACAAACTTTGTACTAAAACAGTCAAGAAAGATGTGAGCGGACGTTTGCCCGCGTCGTGTTGCCAGTCGCTCAAAGGGACTGCCATAGACTGGAGGTAGAGACGCAGATGCGCAACGCAAGACTTAGAAAGGCCAGAATCTGTGAAAGATCTGAAAAAAAGGCGAGCTGCTTAATTTAACTTCTGAGATTTTACCTGTTACAGCCACTATATTGTTAAGTACTCCGAAATGTTCAAAGACAGTCCATGGCGTCCGCTCTGGCGCTCCCTTACAGTAGACCAATGCCTGTTGAAACCACGTCGTCGACAGAAGACATCGCAGCTGACGGCGACCAAGGCATTAAGGTTTTTAAAGGAAGCGGACTTGGACAAGCGGCTGTGACAGTGATATCGCGTACCACGCAAGAATGACGGACTGTGGCTGTGTGTGTGTGTGCTGTGTTATGTACTGCCTTTCTCTCTCTCTCCCCTCTCCATCTTTCAAACTCTTCCACCCTGTTTCCATGTGTAGGGTAGCAAACCGGTTGTCCTAAACTAGTTAACATACCTGCCTTTCCTTCTCTATTATTTCTTCTCTTTTCCCTTACTGGGGGCTCCTGATTGATTCTGATCACCTGGGGTGTTTCTTTTACCTTGTAACGAAATGTACAGGCATGGATGTTTCTGCATTTTGCCGCCATCTGAACGTGGCCGCGGTGGCTGGGAATCAAACCGTCGTCCTCAAGCTCACCATGCGCGACACCTTCGCTACTAAGCTACCACGGCGGGTGGAGAGTTGGCTGGTCGCAGCACGTGAACAGGATGAGTTGAGCATACTTATAGTCATTTGTCGGCAAAAAGTTGGAGCTCACTCAGACACACCAAAAAAATAGATCTTGCTCTGAGGGCTCACTCGGACTCAGACTCACCAAAACTGTCCTTAACCGGACTCACTCGGACTCAGACTCATTCAACTTTTTTCTCAACCAGACTCACTCGGACTCAAGCTCCCGAACATATTAATCAACCAGACTCGCTGAGCCTCAGACTCATGGCTTGACCTGAGTCTGAGTGAACTTGAGTGAGTCGACTCATGAGTCCGTTAGCGTAAAATAAGCTTTTTCGGTAATGGTGTCAATGCTCTTTAAAGACTGTGGCAAGGCCATTTACGGATTTTCTCAAGAGTACTGCACTTGACAACAGATTTTAAAAGACCACTGTGTTACGTGGTTATTGTACATACGCATCCCCTATTCATGTCGTCATCACCATCTTCATTTCTCTTTCTTTCCCTTCCCCTTTTTCCCTGTGCAGAGTAGCAGGCCAGAGCGCTGAAGCTGAGTCCGACCTTCTAATAAATTCGCTCTGTCTATGTATAACGCCAATATCTCACATAATGGGTGTTCTACGATACACCTTTTGATCTTGTACCTTCAAATACGAGTTATCACTGGTTTCAATCCAGTACGAATATTGTTATGAAATACGCGACTCACACAAGATGTTTTTATTAAGAACTTCTCGTGAAAGAGTCAGCGGGGGAAGTCATGGCAACACCCCCTCTCCTGACTCACTCCTCTGATCAGTAAATATTGAGGTGGCGCATGAATGCTAGTGCGTTAAGATATGTGTGAAAGACTTGAGTATAAACGTAAGCCGATGTAAGGCTCATAGTAATGCTGAAGATGAGTAGACAGGACCATAGGTCGGCAATAAAAGGTGGAGCTCACTCAGACTCACTTAAATATGTTTTGCGCTTAGTGCTGACTCGCAGTCATACTAACGAATATTTTCCTTGACTGAACTCACTCGGACTCAGACTAACTAAAATATTCCTAAACCGGACTCAAGCTCACCAAAATATTACTCACTCGGACTCACTCACACTCAGACTCACGGCCCGATCTGAGTCTGGGCGAGTCTGAGTGAGTCGACTCATGAATGAGCTTGCCGAACTATGCTTACAATGTAGGTAAGTTACAGAAACACAGCAGCCAAAGAGAAAATGCACGTACAACACGAAACGGTTCACTTAAATAAGTAATGTTAATGCGTTACCACGCGCACGCTATTGCGATTGCCTCAAATGACTTTCTAAGAAGCCTATCTAACGTTCTCAATCTAACATAAACGAAGGCGCTAAGCTCACCCTTTTTTTTTTTTCGCAGTGTAGTTGGCCACTTGGTCACTTGCGGGACAACGGCAGGGCAGCGCAATTACACGAACGCAGGCAAAGCGACGGAAGAAAGCGCTCACCCTTAAATACTTATTCTCAGACACAGTGAGCGTCACTAACAAGTGCTGCTTCTCTCCTTCTCTACTATTCGTCACGCGAGCACGCTACGCCACGAAGAGGTGGAGAGGGAAAGTCATTCACCCTCTGCTGTATTGTATTCCAAGTTTACCGTCTGCATTAAAAGGAAATAGAAATCTAGATGCGAAAGCACGACGAAGTACAGCGACAACTGTGCCGACCGGTGATTTGTACTGAACGATGACGTTATTGTATATTTATAGCCGGAGCAAAGTCGGTGACTCTACGCGAAGCAAAATAAAAGAGCTGCGCAGCGCATCTGTTTCACTCAAGCGTTTTGCGCTCAAGTAAAAAAATCATAGCACATCCACGAAGTGAATGATGATGGAGCAGCTTGCTCCAGAGGTTAAATCCAGCAAAACGTGAATCCTCTGTACAGTATGGTCCACTGTTAAAAGGGAACACTCGAATGAGCAACTTTCATTTTGTTGGCCCCCTAACGGCTAGTGGATGCGCAAATATTGTTCGTGCACGTTACTGGTCTATCATAAGGGTTCGGAACTGTCAACCACCAGTAGTGTTATGCAGATCTAAGCCACTATGCTTTTGCAGGAGAGCGAAATCTGGACATATCCGAAACACAGGTGTTTCCTTTAACAGTGGACCTGTCTGTACATCTGCTCAATCATTATCATATAAAGAAGTGACACGAGAGTTGTTGTGGTGTGATTGTATATACAGAATGTTTATAGCACAATGTTATATAACACAATGTTATATACACAAATTTATATCGATGCACTATATATTGATGCACTTACATATCGATGCACTATCTACATAAATTGACATATTGATGCACTGTGTACATTTTGTCCAAGAGCTTATTTACGGATCAGATAAGCTCGTGGGAACGTTTTCCTTTTAGTATAATGGCTTCTTCTGCTTCGCGGGCTCTCAGCTCGCGGTCCGCTTGTCTTTGCGCCCGCTTTGCTGCGGCCTCGCGGGCCGTGCCGCCTCCGGGTCCGTTTGTCGACGAGCCCGTTTAGCTTCGGCATCGCGAGCCCTCGTTGCTGCCGCCGCCTCGGTGCTCGCCGTGGCTTGCGCTTGCTGTCGGCGCTGGCGTCTCTCTTCGGCCTCGCGAGCTCTCACCCCAAGGTCTTGGCGGCGAGCCCGCGTGCTGCTGCATCCCGAAAAGGGGAAACTGGGCGCTTGCTCGGGATTTTGCGGTAGACGACGCACTCGACAGATTGCACGGCGCCAGATATTTCTCTCCAGTAGACCTGTGCTCAGGGTACTTGAAGATCGCTGTGAAAGACCAAGACAGATAGAAGACTGCCTTCGTGACTCCTGATGGACTTTATCAGTTGAAAGTGATGCCTTTTGGCTTATGTAATGCTCCCGCTACTTTCGGGCGCGTTATGGACTCTCTCCTTCGAGGCATGAAGTCGTCCATCTGTCTTTGCTATCTGGACGATGTTATTGTTTTTGCACGACTATTCAAAACCATCTTACCCGTCTGTCCGCCGTGTTTGATGTTTTCCGACGCGCTAACCTTCAATTTAACTCGTCGAAATGTCGCCTTGAACGACGCCAAATCTGCGTATTCGGCCATCCTGCTGACGCTGCGGGCGTACAACCAGACCCTGGGGTGCTATGCAGGATGGCCCGTGCTTCTCGGGAACACGAGTTTGCTCCGAGCTCGCACTACGGCGGTCATCACACGAAGACAGTGCGGAGCGCGCGATAGCCGCGTTTATAAAAACGGCTACAAGAACAAGCATGGCGTCACAAATTTATATGCGACATTTGCGGCGGTTTTCAAAGGAACACCGCGTGCGAACGCGTCAGCGCTGCCACTCAGTCAACATATCAAGAGTGCAGCGACGTCAGCGTGATTATCGCGCTATCTTTTTGCCCACTGAACATCGCGCCTCCCACGAGCGTGTTCGTGGGCGTTCGTCCTCTTTCGTGCAAGTTCTTTCGTTCCACCGGCATCATAGAAATTTCCACTTTCCAAGGCAACAAGGGCACACATGCAGCACTCTTGTGCAGCTCGTTTCGCTTCTCTCGAATATTAAAGATAAATAAATGGACAGGTTAATGCTACTTACATTACACGTCTGAAGATTTTTGTGCAGTAAGGAATTGGTAGAAACAATGTCTCCACAAACAAGTAAACAGTAACATTTCTCGCCGCAAACGCAACCAGGGGCGCTTGTTCATGGCTGTGAGTGGTACGTCTTGGGCGCGGTGAAATTGAATGCGAGACATCGTAGCCACTTGATGATACAACCTTTAGTTATTCGTGCGTGTGTACAGACTGTTACGTGAGGCATATGGGCGCCGCCATTATGGGCTGTTAAACGAATGCTTTCTTATTTTTTATCCCGTGACGCGAACTGATAGAGCCAGGAAACGCCGAATGCACCAACCCAACAGTTTTCATGTGTATACGCCCACCGTAGCGCTGTTCGCTTAGTTGTTTAACATAAAACACGGTAAGGTTAACAGCCCAGCATGGCGGCACCGAAACCCGTTCGTAATATAGTCTATAGTCTGTGCGATTAAGCTCATAGATGAATCGTTCCGCTCGCTGGCATTGTGGCGTGAGCACTGCTCCTCGGCAAGAACAAACGTGGTGGGCGGACCCGATCTTCACCGCGGGCGTCTGTCGATCAAACAGATTGACGCGCGAACTCGGGCACAAGCTCGTTGATTCTGAAAAGGCCCCAGTTCAACTCGTGACTGTCATAGTGCCCGTCTGACTGTCAAGCGTTTGACGCGGCGGACGCTAAGCAGCACCTTCTTTGCATATAAAATAATTTGGTCAGCTTGCACTGCTTGTGCAAGGCTGGAGCCATTGGAGGAGCTTGTGATCACCTGGCTTCTTCCAACTTTTTACGTGGCTCGTCTACTCAGTCTGCTCGGTCTGCTTCGGTGTGAAGACCGCGTCAGTTGGATCTCAATTTTGATGGTATTAACTAGCTAGGTCTTAATTGGTATGGTGTTGAATAGTCATCTCTTAATTTGTAATGGTTAACTAACACGACATTAATTACTCAGGTATAATTCGCAAGGACCTAATTATTATGAGGCTAATTAGCATAATTCTAATTAGCGCGATCCTAATTAGGTCGATCTGAATGACTAAGGTCCAAATTAGCTCGGATTTGATTAGCTCACTCCTAATTAGCATCGTGTTAATTATCATGGCATTATATAGCTCGGTATTGGCTTTGCGCGGCTTCATTAGCATGGTCTTAGTAAGATGTGGCTAATTATCTCGGTCTTAGCATGACTTGGCTTAATTAGCTTGGTCATGGCATGTACTGACTTAATTAGACAGGTAATCACCCAGGCGCACGTGCTCGGGGAGCGAGTAGACGACGGTGAAGAGGACGAAGAGGGTGCGCGCCGTCCGCGCAACGCTCTTGAAGGCACAGGCCGACCATGATCATTATGCACGTGGCCTCGGCGATTAGCTCCGGCCGCGGTGCTGTAAGCCGCTCGGCCAGAGCTAATCTCTGAGGTCACTGTGCTGATTATTCTAAATCAGCACAGTGGCCAAGTGCAGACATTAAACGCTTTAAAATGAATTTAAACGGCCCTTACCTTTAAAAATATCGTTAGTAAACGTTTCTGACACTTTTCTTGCATGGGTGCACTTCTGCACTCAATGGAACGACAAACATATGAAAAAAGATGCCTCTGGTTTGAGGACGCCACCTAACTTTGTCGACCGCCCTTGACGTGACGCCGCGTTTCATCGTAACCAAAGGAATGCAACGCGTGCTGAGGCATGCACTTGACCTTTTCGTACTGTTAGCTCGTTCAAAAGGGGTTGTCGCCAAAGCTCGGAAAGATTCCAAGTTTCGCCAAACTCAGGCCATCGTGCATAGCACCCCTGGCAAAGTCCGTGAGGTTCGAGATTTCCCCACAGCCCGCTCGGTCAAAGATGTCCGCAGTTTTCTTGGACTGTGCTCCTACTTCCGTCATTTTGTCCAGAACTTCGCCGAAGTAGCCCGTCCTCTGACCTGCCTACTCAAAAACGACGTCGCATTCACCTGGCGCCAACAACAAGCAAACGCCTTCTCATCGCTCATTGCCATACTCACCAATCCGCCAGTTCTGGCATACTTCGACCCGTCTGCCACTATACGGAGGTCCGTACCGATGCCAGTGGCCATGGCGTAGGCCAGTGCTTGCACAACGGCAACAGGGCATGCACCGCGTCGTCGCGTACGCAAGCCGCCTTTTGTCGCCGTCGGAACAAAATTACTTGATCACAGAACGCGAGTGCTTAGCTCTCGTCTGGGCCATCGCGAAATTCCGGCCGTACCTGTATGGCAGACGCTTCTCGGTTATTACAGACCGTCATGCGCTTTGCTGGCTCTTCTCGCTCAACGATCCCACAGGACGTCTCGGTCACTGGGCGCTGCTGTTGCAACAGTACACATTTTCTGTATCCTATAAATCTGGACAACTACACAGAGATGCCGTCTGCTTCTCTTGGCACCCAGTCGATCCCCCTGAAACGACGGAAGATGAACATGAAGCACTCGTTCTCTCCATCAGCTCATACAGGCGCACAACACGGCGCACACCACAATAGATCACCAAGACTCACGCGTTGCGAGCTCCAAGTAACACACACACGTACAGCCGGGCTCAATATGACTTGCAACAAGGGAGCGCGTGGCCTCCCGAGTTCAAAGACTGCGCATGGCTTCCACTAGCCATTATTTCCATAATAAACGCTGTTCTCTCACTTCGGGATAATCCCAAATAAGAAAACATTATTTATTTGGGAAAATGAGAAAACTTGAAGCCATGCGCAATCTTTGAACACATCAGACCACGCGCTCTCGTCTTGCAAGTCATATTGAGCGCGATTGTACGTAGTAACGCTAATGCCATGGCTTTTGCGGGCGGTAAATCTTACACAGACGCGCACATTCTGACTTCACCTTCACCTCACTGCACACGAATGAACGCTACAATCGCCGATGTGGTGACCCCCAGGCGCTATGCTTGGTGTACCCGAGCAATGGAGGGAACACGCCGTTTTGCAACTTGACGCTGCCGAAACGCCGGAACGCGATAAAGCGTCGTAAAAGACTCCGAGCTGCTGCCGCTTCGGTGCACTTCAAACGCGGCGCAGTCACAAGCTTCTACTTCACTGAATGACGTCCGGTGAGGATGATGCTGAGTACCCGCGGATAACAGTAGGAAAAAAACTTCTTCTGGAAGAAACAAACGCGACAGGAAATTCCAATTGACGGGTCTCGGTGCAGCGGTACTAGTACACTCCAGCGGTACCTCGCCTCTCGTCGCGAACGGCGCCATGTTGCATTTTTCACTGGTTCGTCGTAACCGTTACGTCATGCTAAAGAGCGGCCGTAGTTGGACGGGCATAATACTTGTATAGACAGTCTCGGCTGGTTTTTGTCCGTCCCCGCCGCCGCCGTCATGCACCGTATATGTATAAGTATGTGTGTATATATAAAAGCCCCCCAAAAAATAATTCAGAAAAATGCTTCCGAAGCGCGGAATCGAAGCAGGGACCTCTCGCTCAGCAGCATGTGGCGCTAACCACTACGCTACGAGACGCAGATCTTCCGGGTAGCTAACGGCGAGCGTTATAACACACCCTTTACCACTGGACGGAATCGTAGACGGCATGCGCTTATAAGCGTTTCTTCATTACCAGCGAGATGGCGCGAGGAGCGCAACGGGCGCGGGGGGTTGTATGTCTTGTGCTTTCCCCGCGATGTCCCCGCTGAAGTCACAGAGCGTACGAAGGTCACTTCGCTCGCAAGAGCGGCCGCGTTTGCGAAAGGATCGCGCTGTTCAAACAGAAATAAGTAACAACTGCGACATTTAGTTCGCGCTCGTCCTGTGTGCACCTGTTCGTTCGTTTCGTGCGTCCTGCTTTATGTTTCAGCAGTGTTCAAGTATCGAGCAGTGACGCATGATAGTTCGCTCTCGTCCTGTATGCGTTCTTTTCGTGCGTCCTTTGGGCTCGAGCGACGCGCTGGCAATTTCGAGCTGCTTTCCGTTCTTCGAGTTACATTCCAGTTTGTTGCTATCGCATTCATTGCTTCGCCGTTGCGGCGAAACTGTGACTTTTTTGTTCTTAGCTTGTCACCGACCAACGCCAGGCGTTTCACCGACTGTAGACAGCGACGACGCCTCCACCACGCCACGTGATGGCTAGCCGCGGCCCGCAGTTTACAACAATACAGTGAAACTGCCGCAGTTTTCGCCGTAAGGCAGCGTCTCTGCATTACTCTATCAAAACTTTACAATGGGTACCAGAAGTAAAAAAATCACAGCATATCCACGGAGTGAATGATGATGAGTGGGCGAAGCTGCGGAGGTTCATCGGTAAACCGTGAATCTTCCGTGAATTCTGCCCAGTACATCATCACCGACGTGAGATCGGGCGCGTTTATACTAAAGGTTCGATGAGTTATGACGACTTGCAGCTCACTTTAATTTTACATGTACGCTGTGAATTTTCATTGTTTAGAAAACCATTGCTTTAGAAAACATCTGGCGTCTTTCGTTAAGCAGCTGGCGTCTTTTCGTTTCGCTTTAGAAACATCTGGCGTTCTTTCGTTTTGCTTTTACAAAACATCTGGCGTCTTTCGTTGGTTTATTTCATCAATCAACGGCGTTTTGAACAAAATTTTTATTGTTTAATCACGCACAGGAGAAATCTCACCAGGCACTACCTTGGAGGTAAAGAATGGCTGCTAATGGGAATGAGAGACAGAAGAAGTCGGCTTTTAGCTAACGCTGCGAATTTTTTATTGTTCAACAACGCACAGGAAAAATCTCCCACCGGCACCACCTTGGAGGTCAAAGCGTAAGACTGGTTACGCACTACGACTACGACTACGAGGGACGAACGGGTGCCGCCTTAAGGAGCTTCGCCCCTAAAAGGTCACAATTTCGCCTCAATGGCGAAGCAATGATTGCGATCGCGAGAAATTGAAATGCCACAGGAAAAACGGCAAGCAGCTAGAAACTTGTTGCGCGCTGCTCAAGCACAAAGGACGCAGGAAAAAAACACACAAGGCGAGTACGAACTAACAACTGTCACAGCTCGACACTTGCAGCGCGCTGCTGAAACGCAAAGAATGGCGGAGGAAACGAGCTCACATGTATACATAGGACGAGTGCGAACTGTCACAGTTGTTACTTCAACTAGCCCGTGCTTTGGCTCTCCTAGCTATAGCAGCTCACTCCTTTCGGAAGCGCGGCAGCTGCACCGAGCAAAGTGACCTTCGTGCGGTCTATAGGTTCAACGCAACCTTTGCGGTGAAGCACAAGACGTACAAAACTCCCCCTCTAGATGTAATCACGCGAGCACGGTCAACCACGCCCTGTAAGTACAAATCGGAGGCGCACATCCCAATTCCGACGAAAGGCTAGAGAGTTTTGGAATTGAGGACCCAAGAAATTTGCGCGCCGCCAGGACGCATGCGCATAACGCAAGCCAATCTCAGACTCTTGCGCTGACGTTATTCCAAGATCCTGCAGCGCCTTCCTTTGGGCGACGAACAAAACCGGAGAGCACGCGACCTCAAGAGAAGAAAATAAAGACGGCGCTTGGCAGTGGCACGCGAAGCCAGGGCTCGCGTTCGCTGCGGGCGTTGATTCTGGTCACTAAAATACAACTTTATTTAGGTCTAGTTGGTACATATTCCTGAGCCTAAAATTACAATGTAAACGCACTTCTTTGTCCTTCTTGCTTCTTCTTCTTTGTCTCTGCACCTATCTAAAAAATGATTTCATGTCTTCGCGTATCTAATACATTATCATCCTTGTTACACGTTTTGGTTCAGAATTATTGTTGTGTGCTCATGTGCGGTAAGGTTGCCTTAGGCTTATATATGCATTGGCGTAAGAAAGAATCATTCAGTTGTTAGTCAACGCTTGTGTCGTACGTTTCTTCGTGAGTGTCTTGTGCTTTTGCACTGTAAATTTAGCCTCAGGATTCGGGTCACGATGTAACATATATACTGTGGTTCTCGCTCAGCCGTCTCATTTCTTCTCTCCTGTGGCATAAGTCTACAAGAGCCATAGGCGTGCACAGGGGGGGGGCCAAGGGGGCGAGAAGAGGGGCGCAAAGGCAGCCGCATACATTGACATAATAGGGAGGGGGGCGCTGCGACGAACCTTCGCCCCCCCTGAAGGGGAACCCTGCGCACGCTTATGACAAGAGCCAAAGCGTTCCCACTAGCTCGTTTCACCACGAGCCACGGGACACTCTTCTTTTTCTCTGGCCGACTGGCCACGAGTGGCGCGGCGCTACAACCCCAAAATAGAAAGCTCGCGTGGCTCGCCAGCGATACGACGCAAACGCAGCGTGGGCAACGATGAAGCATGGCCCGCGTTTCGCATAATTTCAATTTCGCCACGTGTCGCGTCCCGTGCGTTTCACCGAATGCCGCGTGCGTTCGTATTTTTCCGCTAGTATCCCGGAGAACGGATGACGCATGCTATAATTGTGTAAGGCAGCGCGCTGCGGAGCGAGGGATTGCAGGTTCGAATCCCAGGTCCAGCGCTCCGGAATTTTTTTCTTCTCAATAGGAGATTTTCCTAATTCAGTCTGGCCACACTGATTTTTTTGCCGTCCGCCATTAGTAGGGCGTCATTTCAGGCAGTTGCATGGGCAGTGTCGGAGAGCCCACACTACAGCGTCTCGCTTACTGTTTTGGTGGTGATGTCGTGGTCCAAAAGTCTCGCAGTTATTCCGGAGACTCTTACGGAAGAAAAAGTGGAAGCCTACAGCGCCTCAAAAAGGTTAGCGAAGCACAACGATGAACGAAGTCACAAGTTTGCTGTGGGAAGCTACGTCCAAACCGCCTCGATCGAAACGTCTTCGTACACAGGGCTATCCCGAAAGCACTCAACGGAAAAATTTCGGCTCACGCGCTTCTCCAGATGGCTACGCTCTTGTGCTGCAGTGTCGAGCGCTCGCTCTGCTTTGTACAACGAACTTTTAGTGAGCTCCACTTCTTCGGCTTTTTTCTTTACTTCCGACTCTAACGCACGGACACGCGCCGTCATTACGTCGAGTTGTTCGGTGAGGTCGGAAATCTTTAGCGAGCACGCACAACCACACACCACGCCATCGATGCTGCTCGTCACCGATGTAGGAGAGCAGATGTCTACGTCGCTCACATCCGCGGTAGTCGATCGCCCGCCTTCGGAAGGCTCTGTAGCGCTGACGAGGTTAAGTGGTTCTCGATTTCTTGGCTTTTTTCTTGGTGGAGGCCTCGGAGCACTAAACGCGAAGATGCTGGGCACGGCGTCTTGCTTCAAGAAACGACGGTTTCCGGCGACGTTTGGCAAGTAGTTTGCTTCAGTAAAATGCCTTGAACAAACTTTTGTGAACTTCGTCACGGTGAAGAAAGGGCCTTCATCACGCTTAATAGCTATAATCCACCTTTTCCTCCAGTCCGTATCCTTCGGAAAAGAAAAAAAAACGAGACCTGCAAGAAAAGGTAGGCATCAGCCGCGCACCGATTGTAAACAAAGCCGCGGGCAAGAGCGCTTCTGCTTACCTTCGACCCATCCTCGTCTCGAAATCCTCTTTGCGTGCACTGCGGTACACAGCAATGGGCTGGCATTGCGCGGATCCCGTTCTATCGGAAACGGCAACTATTTGCGCAAACAGGATCGCACGCGAGCGTTCAATCTGAAGCGCGCGCGCGTGTACTCTGACTGCTCTGACGGCGCGCGACCTACTAATGGCGGCTGAGAAATGCTTCTCGTTGCTGCCGACAGGTGGCGCTGAATTAGGAAAATCTCCTATTACTTTTATTTCTTCCTTTTATTTATATATGCATGCTATACATATACGGGACATGACGGCGACGGCAAAAATCTGCCGAGAGTGCGCATATAATTGCTATTGCAATAATAGCTTTACAAGATGTCGGGTAACACGCAGCCAAACTATCCACTTACACGGCTTACGCTAGTACCGACGGCATATCGGCAGTTACATTCGTCAATAACCAATATGCTACTCTACAGCACGACCTCTACCTCAGGGCCGCTAGCCTACAATATGTATGCATTCAATTTCGGCCGCGCAACAAATCCCATCATTCACTATACTTTCTAAATATATACAGTCGTCCAACGGACCGACACCATACGTTTACAGAGGTCATCCGCAAAGCAAAAGTCAAGGCAGCACGGGCTCCTCTGCTAGTAGTGGACGACTTTAACGTCAAACACGCGGATTGGGGCTACGTCATCAAGGACGCCAAAGGGCGCAAGTTACATAACCTAATGACCAGAGAAGGGCTCCCGCTACTCACGGACGCGGATTATTCCACTCGGATTGGCAACAGCGTATCGCGAGACACATGTCCAGACCTTACTATGACTCTAAATGTTCCGCATCCAAACTGGCAAAACTCCCGTGAAGCGCTGGACAGCGACCATTATCTCATCCATATCATCATATGATATGGTCTTCATAAAGTACGCAATAAATCAGTCCAGTTGGTGGATTGGCAAGCCTTTCGCAAGATAGAAAACTTTACGTTTCACCAGCCGCCCAATTCTTTTGACGAATGGGCGCGAACACTTACGCAGCTCAAGCTGGAATTCACCAAATCAATCAAAACCGACCTGGAAACTCCAGCAGTAGATCAGCAGCTGTTGCATCACTGGTACGCAAGACGGCAACAGACCAGACGATGGAAGCCCCAGAGGCTTCACCGCAAGCTCAAACTTCGCATCGTGGTGGTCATGACACAAGCAAAGGAATATGCCACCAAACCTGTGAAAGAAAATTGGTTCGCCAAGTCTGACGCACTTACGGGCACATTACGCAATAAATCAGCCTGGCATTTACTCAGGTATGTCGTAGACCCGGAGCAATCGCGTGGAGCCGCCCGTCGAAACCTTCAGCGGGCAATCCATGCTTATGCAGGATACACTGCTCCACACTTTTGAAATCTGGAGGACAAATACATCAATACATCCGTGAGCGCTGACCACGTCCCCGATTACAACCGACTCGCAAACCCGGATATGAACCGGAACTTCACGACTGCGGATATTGGAACGGCAATTGATGTCATGCGTCGTGCAACGCCTTCAGGTCCAGACCGAATGCTCAATATATTTCTTTACTGACCTGATTAATAAGTATTGGGTAGGTGGTATCCTTCCTCAGGAATGGAAATCAGCCGAGATTACCTTTACTCCCAAACACGAAAAGAAAATCAATATTGACAACCTTCGTCCCATCTCCTTGACCCCTTGTGCAGGCAAGGTAATGGAGAGGGCACTCTACCTTAGGCTCACTGAATACATGGAAGCTGAGGACCTCTTCCCAAATACAATGTTTGGCTTTTGAGTGCATTTCACGGCACAAGGTGTTCTGTTTGAACTAAGGTACGACGTCATTGATCGCCCCAGTGGAGCAACACAAGAGGAGCGCGCCGTTCTGGCGATTCACTTTGAAAAAGCCTTCGGTAATATCCAGCACTCGGCTGTCCTGCTCAGCCTGGCTAGAATAGGAAGCGGTCAACGTACGTACAATCACGCGCGGAACTTCCTGCACAACCGCCACCTGATCATACGAGTAGGCGATGCTAAATCAGCCGCAATTACAACAGGAGACTCTGGAACACCGCAAGGGGCAGTAATCTCGCCACTGTTATTTAATATAGCATTACTGGATCTTCCTAGGACACTCAACGAGATACCCGGAATCAAGCACGCAATGTACGCGGATGATGTTTGTTACGTCTGTACAGCCACTTGTGGCTGTACGACGTAACAGTTGGCGACGAGGAAAACTCTGGACTCACCGGCACTTCACCGACGTCAAGGAACGGAACGAAATGGCGACGCCTGACTTTGGTCGGCTACCCGAATTCAGCGGCAGCTCCGGCTCCTGGAGATCCTGGTATGGGAGGTTACAGTTCTTCTTCGAGGCTAACGACATCACGGACGCTTCCAAGAAACGTGCTCATCTGCTAACGTTATGCGGGGAACAGACTTACGACGTCGTCTGCGCCCTCGTTCAACCCAAGCAGCCCAACCAAGTGAGCTACGATGAAATAGTCGAGATGCTCAAGGCTCACTTCGATCCACAGCCGTCTGAGGTCTTCTGCAGGGCACGCTTCCAACGTCGTGACCAACGGCATGACGAAACGGTCAGTGAATACGTAACAGCGCTCAAGAAGCTAGCAGCAGATTGCAATTTTGGAACAAGCGTAGACGCTGCGGCGAATCCAACAATGCTGCCTCTTGATGTAATGCTGCGGGATCGTTTCGTTTGCGGTCTTCGGAACGAGCAGGTCCAGCAACGGCTGTTCGCAGAAAAGGACTTGACATTCAAGAGAGCCTTTGACATTGCACTGCGAGCTGAAAACGCCGTCGAAGATCAGAAAAACGTGAAAACGGAATTCAAAGAGATACACGAAGCCTGCACAAGTATCTGCGAGACAGAAAATCAACGTCACTCGAGTGCCTCTGCCCAAAAGAAGAAACAACACTGTTGGCGTTGTGACGCGCAGCATAGTCCGGACACTTGCAAGTTTCAGACAGCTTCCTGCAACTACTGCAAGAAACGCGGACACATTGAAAAGGCCTGCCTGAAAAAGCGGAAAGAGGCAAGAACAAACAAGAACAACAACATCGAATTTCCCCGACAAGGAACTTCGACAGTGGCCTCAGCACCAGTCACGACTCCAAAGGATTCACCAGACGCGGCACTTTACGAGCTCAACACCTTAATCGACGCGTCCAGCACGCAAAAGGTCATGACTCAACTACGGATACATGGCAAGACCTTGGAGTTCGAAGTCGGCTCGGGTGCAGCCTGCACACTCATCAGTAAGGCCAGGTTCAAAGCTACGTGGACAGATGACCCACCACAGCTTCAAACGGACAACATTCTCCTACGCACATGGTCAGGCCAGTCCCTCCGAGTTCTCGGATGTGCAACGGTGGATGTCGAGCACAAGAACAAGAATTTCACACTACCGCTTGTTGTCATCAAAGGAGCAGGTTGTAACCTCCTCGGACGAAACTGGTTTCCTCATCTGGGTATACAGATCACGGGCATCAATGACGTATCAGACGACAAACTTGTTTCGAAGCTTCTAGACATGTATCAGTCTGTGTTCGACGAGGACATCTCAGGACACGTCGGTCCTGCGGTACAACTTGAACTCGTGGAAGGAGCGAAACCAAAGTTCCTAAAAGCACGACCAGTTCCTTTCGCGCTGCGGTCAGCTGTAGAAGCTGAATTGGATCGACTGCAAAGTCAAGGCATAATCGAGCCTGCGCAGCATTCGGATTGGGCAACGCCTCTCGTACTTGTTCGAAAGAAAAACGGCTCGTTGCGAATATGTGGCGACTACCGTTGCACAGTGAACCAGGTATCGAAGAAGGCAGACTACCCACTTCCAACAACAGATGAAGTCCTTAGCCACTTGAGGGGAGGCAAGGTATTCAGCACCCTGGATTTGGCACAAGCTTATCAGCAACTTCACGTAACGCCAGAGACAGCAGAGATATTGACCCTGAACACGCTGAAAGGGCTTTACAAGGTCAAACGATTGCCTTTCGGAATCTCTGCAGCTCCAGCCATTTTTCAACGCTTTATGGAGACTATGCTGTCTGGCATCCCAGGCGTTTGCGCATACCTAGATGACGTGATCATCAGTGGAAAAGACGCCAGTGAACACGCCGAGAGACTGGAAGAAGTTCTGAAGAGGCTGCGCAATTGCAACCTTCGTCTCGGCAAAAACAAGTGCTGCTTTGCAGTGCGAGAAGTTTCTTTTCTGGGACACCGAATTGACGAGACAGGGGTCCACACCAACGAAGAGAAAGTTCGAGCAATAACGGAGGCTCCAGCACCAAACTGCAAGCAAGCACTTCAATCATTCCTTGGAATGCTGGCTTTCTACGACAGGTTCTTGAAGAACAGGGCAACAATTGCCAGCTGTCTCTACCAGCTCCTGCAGAAGGACGCCACGTGGAGATGGGAGACCAAGCATCAAGAAGCATTCGATAACCTGAAGAGATTGCTTCTCAGTCAGACCGTACTGGCACACTATGACGAACAGAAGGAGCTTCTCGTCTCATGCGACGCTTCACCATACGGCATAGGAGCTGTTCTGTCTCAACGTGATGACCAGAATAGAGAGGCGCCAATCGCTTTCGCATCTCGGACGCTAGGGACAGCGGAACGCAATTATGCTCAGTTGGACAGAGAAGGCCTTGCTGTAGTGTTTGCAGCACACAAGTTCCACAAGTATATTGCGGGAAGGAAGGTGACTTTCGCCACAGACCATCAACCGCTGCTCGGCATACTGGGTCCAGGGAAGACAATGGCTCAAGTCCTGTCACCACGGATGACTAGATGGTGCATCAAGTTGTCGGCCTATGACTACAACATCGTCTACAGGCATGGCAAGAACCATCAAAACGCAGACGCGTTGAGCCGATTGCCACTACCAGAACGTCTCGATGAACCCTGGCCACCAGGCGACGTACTATTGTTCGAAGCTTTGTCGAGACCTCCGTTCACTGCTACAGAGATAGCACGTCTGACACAAGAAGACAGCATCCTGCAGAGGTTGTACAAGGCAGTGCAGGATGGCACAGTGGAGAAACTCACTGGAGATGAGTTCGCTCCTTACCGACGACGAGCGACCGCACTAGCCTTTCGTCGCGAGTGCCTGACACTTGGATCACGGGTGATCATACCGAGCTCAGCACGATCCCACGTTCTGGCACTTCTGCACGCTGGTCACCGAGGCATGGTAGCCATGAAGAAGTGCGCAAGGAGCTACGTATGGTGGCCCGGAATCGACAAGGTTATCGAGGAAACGGTGCGACAGTGGCGTGAATGCCTTTCAACGCAGAAGAGCCCACCCAAAGCTCCTATTCCTTCCTGGGACCGTCCCAAGACACCATGGCACACGGTGCACGTTGACTTCGCGGGGCCACTACTCGGGCGCACCTACTTGGTCGTTGTGGATGCACACACAAAGTGGGTGGAAGTCCGGCACGTGACGCAAGCAACATCCGCGGTTGTCATCGATGTGCTACGAAGCATCTTTGCTACGGTTGGCATTCCCCGAAAGGTCGTCTCCGACAACGGAAAAGCCTTTATTTCGAACGAGATAAGGCAATTCTATACGGCAAATGGCATACAGGCTACAACATCACCAGCTTACCATCCTGCCACAAACGGCCAGGCAGAACGCTATGTGGCAGAGCTGAAAAGAGCACTCCTGAAGGATACAGACAGGTCCATACAGTGTCGACTTGCAAGATTCCTGTATAGGCAGCACACGACCATTCACACTGCTACAGGAATGTCACCTGCGAAAGCGATGTTTGGACGAGAGCTTCTATGTCCTCTCGATCTTCTCAAACGGGAGACGGAAATACACATCCCTGAGAGACAGGAGACGTTGACGAAATCCCGTCGCTTCGCAGTAGGAGAGAGAGTGCTCATCCGACAGTTTTTGAAAAAGCCAGATTGGATTGAAGGCGAAATACTGCGCCGCGTCGGACCACGATCCTGGCTTGTAAAAAGCGACCACGGAAAGGTTCGGCGTCATCTCAACCACATGAGGAAAACGAGCCAGACCGGACACACAATCCAATCACCGACAGATTGGAGCGTAGCAGATGATTTCTCGGACTCAACGTCAGAAGAGACGCCGTCGAATTCTGCTGATCAACGGCCTGACTCGTTCAACACGCAAGACAAGACTTCCTCGCAACTGTCCACCTCGACGTCACAAGCAGGAACCACCCGGCAACTGCGACCACCAGAGGTTAGGCGGCCTCCAGACCGCTATGGAGACTTCGTCTAAGGGGGGAAGAATTGACATGTCTCGCTTGAAGACAACGACGACGAAGTGCGCGCGCAACACACTGGCGCTGTGGCACGAGCGTGATTCTGGTGTCGAACGTAGCCATTCGTGTCTCCAACGCCTAAGCTGCGCTTTTTAAAGTGTTCATGTTTCCTTGCATAAAATAAATCGTCGTACAGCCATAAGTGGCTGTACAGACGTAACAATGTTACTATATGAACCAACACCGGCTGCATGGGACAGATGTAAGAAGCGCTTCAACGGGCTGCGGATACTGTGGAACGCATCGGTCGGACATGTGGACCTCGCGGCTCCCTCACTAAATGGGAATTGCTGGTATTTAGGCAACGTGGCAACAACATTCCTTTGAATATACAACTTGCTCAATCGCCGGTCAAGGAAGTGGAAACCATCCGCGTCCTCGGAGCCCGCAAGAATTCAAAGGCTCCGTACAACCTGCACCATGCAATATCTCCCGAATGATATCAAGAATTGCCAGTCGACACCGTGGCATGAAGGAAGCGGACATACTGCGTCTTGTAGCGACCTTTGTGATCAGTCGTGTCACTTATAGCTTCCCGTACCTGCGCATCCTGAAAAGAAGATGAACTCAAATTAGACCGCCTACTACCACTTTCGTATCGGAAAGCTCTTAATCTACCACCATGGGCCATGAATAACCGACTCTTGCAATGGGCATCTATAATACAGCGTCAGGGCTCTTCAAAGCTAATCACACCACCCGCTCGTACGAAAGCGGGTCGCGCCACGCTAGACGCCATCAGCATCAATCCGTCAATGCAGGTCGCCACTAAAGTATCACTACCACCAGAATGGCAGAAGGAAGTTAGTATTCACCCTTTGCCGCGTAATAATGCATGCCGTCCACCACGAGAACAGGCGAGCTGCCAGAGGCAAAGTATACAGCTCTTTAGAATTACGTATCTATGTATTTTCTAGTACAGGAACACATCACCCAAACCTTACGTGTTGATCTTGCGCCTCAGGTATGCGCAATATTTGCTTTTTGATCGAGAACGTTCACAAGTATGAACGCAGCTACCAGTTCAAGATGGCTGGGCGTTCAGCAAGTGCTTAAACTTTGCCCGCGTGGCTGACTCGTGTGACAGACAGACAGACAGACAGACAGACAGACAGACAGACAGACAGACAGACAGACAGACAGACAGACAGACAGACAGACAGACAGACAGACAGACAGACCAAAAGTCCTGCGCTGTAGTATCCCAAGAAAGACTATTGTCTTTAATGTGCGGATTGTAAGACGCCTTCTTTGTAGATGCCACTGGACTCCTGCACAACCGCGCCACGGCAGCCGTGGTAAACAGGGGATAGGTCGTGGACTGCATCTCGGCTACCGGAATAGACATCACATCCATGGAAGAGGCTGGTATAGCCTTAGCCATGCGTGATCCAAAAGCCACCTTTGTCCTCAAGGATTCCCAGGCGGCGTATCGTAATTTCGCAAGAAGTCAAGTCGGTCACTTAGCGCATTCAATATTGTAGCTGGCTGTGGCCACTCGTCAAGAGGGTCAGTGGATACAGCTGCTGTGGGTACCAGGGCACGCAGGAGTTCGAGGTAATGAGCTTGCTCACGCCTCCGCCCACGAACTCTCACACCGGACCTCCGCTGCTTCCTCCACAGCGCAACTTCTCGCTGACCAAGACGACCCCCAGCCCTTCCTTTCCTATATCGATATCCTGCAACACATTAGGCTGAGTTGACGCACTCTACCCTCACCTGATCTTAAATTAGATAAGGCAACGAAGGTCGCGTGGCAACGATTACAATCATTATCCTTTCCAAATCCTTATGTCTTGTCCAAGATAGATCTTTCGGCGTACTTTCCGCTATGTAAATTTTGTCCCCAGACGGCCACCTTATTCCATATGGTCTGGGAGTGCCAAGACAATACCAATATATCGGCCAACCATAATCCTACAATAGTCGAGTGGGAGGCAACCCTGTCCATCTCTGACCCAGCGCAGCAACAAGCCCTGGTCGACCGAGCCCGGACGGCGGCAAGAGCCAATGGTCTTCCGGACTAGGAGGTCCAACCACTAGCGACTCAACTTGTTAGAAATTAACGTTTTATGCTCTCTATCTCTTCCCCGTGAGAATATAAATGATTAGTTTTTAATAAGTGCTTCTTCGTTGTAATCACGTTCATTTTACTGGCACTGCTGTAGGGTGGAATTGTCGGCAGCGTTGGAAACAAACAAACAAAAACAAGATAGAATAACACAGCGCTAACTTTCGCACTCATCTTTCAGATATCTTACGACTTGCACTTTCTTTGCATTGTTTTCCAGTAAGTAACAGTGCAGTTCGCACGACGTTAGAGCTTTGAGCGGCAATTTTGCAAAGTTATGCCGGAAAACTTCGCGAAATTAAATGCCAGAGCGGGTGCGCCATCAAATCAAAGTATGCAATGTACCGAGGTGGGAATACTTTTTTAAGCGAAGCTTCTATGAGTTACAGATTTCGATGGCGGTGGTGGCATGATTCGCGAAAAACCTGGTGCCGGCATGGTTACAAAAAGCAGCCCTCGAAGGTGTTTGTATGCTTTTGGGAGCATTAGAGCGCAAAAGCAGACTTTCACAAGAACAATTGGGGAATGTGTCAGTAGTTTTCAATTGAACTTTCATAAGTGAGTTTACGTTCATGGTGAATGTAAGTGACATATAGCGAGAAATTTAATTGAGGTGGTATAAAAAACGCCAGTCCTGCGCGGAAAACGGAGCACAGTCACAGCGAAAGCTGGAAGAGCGGCATTTCTAGAGCCCGTTGTAGGCTCTCTTGGGGCTACTAATACAAGTACACTTGCAAGGTACCCACTACGCCATAAATCATATTTTTGTGAAGTTGGGAAGCACCGACTACGCCACTATTCGTCATTTTGCGGAGAAGCGAGGTACCAGGTATACACATCTGTAAGGCGTTATGTGTACTTTATAGATGCGGCGGCTGATGACGATGAATATTTATGTCTGAGCCCTTAGTTATGGGTTGGAAGCTTTAAGCGACCGACTAGTTAAGTAATTCGCATTGTGTGACACCCGGTCGTTCTTTTACTCTCCTACCAGGCTATATAACATATGTTAACGTGAGAAAGAGAGAGAGGGGGGGGGGGACGAACTTTACTGGGGCCCTGAGGAAATGGATCATGGGAACCTTATGGGCTTCCTTGGCAACTAATACAAATAAACTTTCGAGGTACCCAATATAGGTTAAAAATCATAATTTTTGTGAAGTAGAGAAGGTGTCCCTATGCAATTTTTCGTCATTCTGCGGAGAACCGTGGTACCGCTACACATCTATGACGCAGTATGTGAACTTTGTTGGCGCTGTGCCTGATGACAATGAAGAATTATGGCAGATCCCTTTGTAATGCGTTGGAAGCATTCAACGACCCACTCGTTGCACAATTCGTATTGTGTGACGCCTGGTTACAGAATTCGCGTTGTGTGATGCCTTGTGCTTATTTTGCTCTTCTACCACGCTACATTACATATGTTAATGGGGTTCCTTCCCGTCATGAAGCCTGTATAGGGTCCTTTTGCAACGGAGTTCAAACCGGTATGACTGTGTGGTAGAATACTGGGCTCCCACGCAGAAGACCCAGGTTCGAACCTCGTTCCATTCTAGATTTTTTTTTCTTTCGTTTTTTTTTTTTATTTCTCGCGACAGCGGTAACGGACACCGGTGGCGGCGGACAACTATGGTGCCAAAAATGGTTGCTGTTGTGACCTCATAACAGTTTTCGCTGTAAAAACAACTCTCGCTGGTACAGGCGGAACGTACGTGGGCGTTGCTCCAGTGCGACCCAGATGCGCATAAATATTCGACGTTAAAGCTGTCTTTCATGAAGCGTTCCTATGCGTCACAAATTGCAAATGAGTCGCACAAGAGTGACTGTCTTTCATTTAGTATTCAAACCAGAAAGAAGCACTTTTATCTACCATGGTCCACGCGCCTGCTTTACATGCGTAGTCTTTTTTATGTTTAATTTCCGTTGCCCGTTTTTCACCGTCTAACAAGTGTAACGGATGTTGTCGTTTGGCGCAAAGAGGGCATTCACGCGCCGAATACTTTAAAATATGCATGATAATAATATCGGGGGTTTTGCATGCGAAAGCCACGATATGATAATGAGGCACGCCGTAGTGGAGGGCTCCGGAAATTTGACCATCTGGTGTTCTGTCACGTGCACTGACGTCACACAGCAAACGGACCTCCAACATTTCGCCTCCATCGAAATGCGACCGCTGCGGCCAGGATCGTACCGGCGAATTTAGGGTCAGCAGCCGAGCACCGCAACCAACGTACCAGAGAGGCGGACACTTTCTAAATATAAGACGAATATTTTCCAGAAAGAAGACAATTTCAGAATTTAACACTTTGTTAGAGGTACGAACATATTTCAGTCAGATGTTATTCACAGATATACACCTTTTCACAGGAGAGAAAAAACGCCGCCATATTGGGCTGCGCGCGGGAGTACAAAGGCGGAGGTCACAGCTCGGTAGTGCATTTTTGGAGGGTCACGCCTATTTAGCGCAGCCCAAAGAGAACTATGGCGGCGCCCAGGGAGCCGTCTGTGAAAAGGTCTATAGAAGTATGCGTTTCCTAGTCCATAGCTTTTAGGCCGTAGTGTCATGCTCCACAGGATGTCTCAAGAAGCGCGTCCGAAAATCCTGAAAACCAGGAAGTTCCGACGTTTGCGCGCTACTTTCCGCATTACTTTATTTTTTTTTTGCGACACATATCGTATGGCAACTAAATGCATTCAATACGCCAGTTATTATAGAAATCAAGATCGTTTATCTTTTAATTAGAGGAGACAAGCGGTAGAGTAAAACAGTAGAATCGATGTTATTCCTGCGAAGAGCCCGTTACAACTTTGAAATGTTTAAAAAGCGGCCGTTCGTAATTTTTTGTGGTGTAATGACATCTCACCAGTTTCACCGAATAAACTGAAACCGAAACGCTGAAGAGCGTTAAAGCCATACTTCTCCAAAAAATCCGCTATCAGAGCGCGTCGTTGTATCAACCATCAATCCACTCGGATTCGTGGGTGTACGGGCAGCGCATGCCATGATAATACTCTAGGCGCACGTACGTTAAAGAATGCAGAACTAATACCCCTACACCCGTTGTAGAAAACAGTGTCGTCATTTTGGTAGTCCTTTAGGGTACGGCATTTGCGCTATTAGGAGCATCGGATTCGGCTTCACCCATGAACTTTGTCGAATTTAAAGGTTACCACAGGCCACCTTTTGGAGATCCCAAAGACGCGATGAGTTCTTTGACGGAAGGACTTCAGTTCTCCCATCTAACCTAACCGTCTATCGCCTCTAATTAGAAAGAGAATAATATTAATTTCTATAATGAATGCTGTCATTATGTCTATAGAAAATTTAACATTTCTGCCGCCACAGCAAAAGTAAACACGGAGGCAGCGGGCAAATAGCGCATTTCCCTTATTTTTTTAAAAAGATTTTCAGGCACATGTTTTTGAAGCACTCCGTATATCTTACGCATTGCCACTCGCGTGTATACGGAACACGCGAGTGACAATGTGTGCAGGTAAATCACGTATTCTTTCGACATACTATACATTCGATAAACCACGTGCGCGCTGACCATCGTAATACTCGCTTTCAGTGCACGCCTATAAATGCGAATATGTCGGCTAAGATAACATCTCGCAAAGCAGAATTGCCCTTATAGGATTGTCGCTTACCTTATGTTTCTTGGGCTGTTTTAATGTGCCATGCAACCATTTAAACGTAATATTGCATTCATGAAACGATGAAGGCACCTTCTAGAAAATAGTTTTGTTCACCGAGTTAAAAGATTATTACAAGCAGTGCATTTGAAACCCTTCAAACGTGCGTTCCGTCAACGCAGAGAAGGTGCAATTGTAAAATACCTCAAAACCGTACGCAATGCATGACTCCAGGGCATTTAGAGGTCACTTTTGGAACGCTCTAGGCTTTTTCGTTCTTTTTCTTGTTTTAGAGTTATACTCCTGCTACCTTCAGATAAAAGAGGTACTACTTGGCACAACGCTAAAAGCAATTTGGAAATCTCGAGTTTCCGCAAGAAGTCAGTGAAACGAAATACACTCAGTAACTATTACAATGCCTATTGCACGACAAAATTACATCTTCACTTATATGTGGAACATCGTAATACCGTGGAAGATTTTCTAAAGACACATGCCTTAAAAATATGCTGCCATTTGTGTCGCGTTCCTCTTAGGAGTGTTGCGTCGTACGGTGCGACTTGAGGAGATAAGGGAAATTTTATAGGCTTAATTTTTCATATATAATTTTTGTTTCCCGAGATGCTGCTACCTCACATGTAGGTTTGACTTTTGTTCAGGGCGAACCGCAGCGCGACATAATAGAATAGGTGCGCGTTGCCATTGAACGTCCGGCGGCCTGTTATCAGGTAAGTAGGTGTGCAACTGCGACGCGTATCTGTCTAATGAAGGTCCTGCGGTCATCGAGCGCTTATCGCAACTGAGGTCATCCGCTTTGTCTTATTGAGAAACTGTGATCCAAGGGAACACGAACGAATCGGTGATCGCGAGCCGTATAAAAGGAATGCCTCAACGCCGATGCACCGTTGAGGCCTCCGGTTCGAGCGCGCGTCACGATGTCTAGCAGCTGGCTTTTCACCGTCGCCGTAGGCGTCACGCTGGTGTCGTCCGCACTGGCTCAGTGCGTCACGTACGGCTACTGCGGCAGAGACGAGGACTCCGACAAGCCGCTGCCCTGCGCCGTTAAGCGTAACCCTGCCCCACTCGAGAGTAGCTTTCTTGAGGACGCGTGCCCCGCCCTGGTCGACGGCAAGGCGGCATATGCCTGCTGCGACGCTGAGCAGGCGGCTGTGTTCAAGTCCGAGTACAAGACCCTCATCAGCCTCGGCGTGCGCAAGGACAGCAAGTGCTTCAAGAACTTCCAGAACCTCGTCTGCCAGGCGTTCTGCTCGCCCAAGCAGTCCGAATTCGTCGCCGTCAACGGCACCAGCGGCAGCGGTGAGAAACTGTCAGCCACGGAGTCGGTCTACGCGGTGCACAAGAGTTTCGCCCAGCGAGTCTATGACGCCTGCAAGGACGTGCGCACCCACATCTTCGGCATCAAGCTGATGAAGTACATGTGCGGTAAGCACGCCGACGGCAAGTGCTCGGCCCAGCGCTTCCTGGACTTCGTGGGCGCCGTCTACTCCGAGGGCGGCTACTCGCCGCTCAAGATCCGCCACGTCCTCACCGACAGCCCGATCACGGTGGACGGCCAGACGCTGGAACCCTTCAACCCTAAGATCCTGTGATATCGTATAAGTCTGGAACTGGAAAGCGAGTACAACTGTTCTTACAGTAAAATAAAGACTAAGAACAAGTGACAGTGCACATCTTTTTCGTTTCACTTTATAAATTTTTAAGGCTCGCGAAGCATAACAAAGAAGATGAGCCTAGAACTACAGAATGAGCTGTAATTGTGAGAGATTCATGAACAAGGATTGTTGCTGGCAACATTCCCTTGTCAACCGTTTCTCATCGCTTCAATCCCCGCATACCCGTGAACTTTTTTTTTCTTACGCTGCAATTATGCTATTTGACATGGTGGCCTGCAGAACATTATCTGAAATTGCATTGAATGTTAGTCCACAACCAACTCAGACGGGTAATGTGGTTCCATTTAGATACGCAGGTGGTTCCTGTTCTTCTTGAAGTGCGGCTTTCTCTTTGAAATCCTAGCCATTTTCGCGGCTACGTAGCTATTTCATAGTTTGGAGTATTCAAGCTTTCGCCACCTCACCTGGTTCTGTGCTGCCTCCGTGGTCGGCCCACCTTTGACCAAGAAACGATATCATGTGATGGCGCCGTCGTGCGACGTCACTTGATGGCACTGTCTCAGTGACGTCACGATGACGCCACAAACTTTGGCGATCTGTGACGTCATAATTCTGTCATGATGCGATGGTGATTTTTTGCATCACTCTCAATGATGCCGAAGCCGCGGGACGCCGACGGTAAATTTTCACGTTTGATGAGGCATCTAAGGCTTTCGAACTATTAAAAAAAAAGAACTTCGGAAAAAAAAATTCGGGTCTTCCAAAGCGACGAACGTAGGAGTCTGGACAGTTCATGTAAAACGTACGTTTTCTTTTTAATGAGCAATCATGGCACTTGATGTAACGATATAAGATTGCGGATTAAATCAATAGACTTGAGATGCGACTCAGCACTCGTGTTAAAGTCAAGGGGTCTTGGTCCGGCTTTTGTTGGTTATCTTTTGATACTGTTCCCGCTTGTCTTTATATGCTTGCGTTCAAGCAAGGTGTGCTCTACGGACTCCACAGCGTCGCGGTTGTCACAATATGCACTTGTAGCCTGGCAATTGCGGCAAAGATGACCATCCGTGTTGATAGCATTTAGCGGAAGCCGGTGACACACCGTCTCCAGGTGCCGTGGTAGATATTGTGGTATCTGAGTTATGTGTCCATACTGTGAAAGAATAAAATGCGCAGCTGTCTGACAGTGAAGACCAGAGCACATTCCTCTCCGTGGACACGTGGCGCTTTGCCGTAGCTGAGGCCTCAGTTTTCATAAACATCAATTCTATAAATCTGATGTGGGTATGACGTTTGGGAGCTTTTCATTGCCTATTATACCGAAACTGGTAGGACTGCAATGGCCGGAAGCCATTGCATTTCTACCACATGTCTACCCTGCATTTAATGCCAATTAGTGCAGGTACGCTATGTCATTGTTCAAAATATAATTGCATGATGTCCTGTCCTTCGTGCAAAGGTTTTACAATGCTTTTTTTAAGAGTCAGTGAAAACTGTCAAATGTTGTTGAGCTTACTGTGGTATATATTTCATGACCTGTTTCATTGCATACAGCTCAGCCGTTGGCGTTATTCTCGCTAAACGTCATGGGAATGTCTAGCTTGTTGAAGGAATGAAAAGGCTCGTCACAATGAATTGTGATCTAGCCCTGGAGTTATACCACCTGTTTCTGTGCAGTTCAGGTTTTAAAGAATTAGGAAGTATCAAAGATAGCGACTGATGACAGACCGGGCCACGCTTGCGAGTATGGTATTGCAAGTGAAATTAACACTTTAAGTACATTACCTCAGTCTCATGCACATGAGGCTGAGGTAATGCACATGAGACATGGGGTAATGTAGTACATGAGGCATGACGCTGATGTTTTTCATGTAATGAATGACCACGACCGTGATTTCTTTACTCCACAAACTGCGCTGCAGTATGGTTTATAGAATGATAATTAGTCATGCGAGAAGGAGCGAAAAATTTCTCAAGCTTGAAGTTACGTGATAGGTCTCTGAAGCATACGCACTTTGCCACTGTGCATGGTTTCTTGCTTAATAAGCTTAGCCAAGTGCGGCCGACAGGCTGGTGTAATGTCGCCTGTTGATTGTAGTACATATCTGCGCTCAAAGCGCTTATCACATTTCAGTGTCTACGCTCATTTCAAAGTTCTTACGAAAATTTGGTTGCATAGCCATGTCAAGTGATAATAGAAACTGCCGACCCACGTTACAGATTTATGTAAAACATACTGGGCCTTAGCTGCGAAACTACGCTCTACCACTTTTTGAATGATGGCCACTGGTCTTAATTTTACGGACCAAACAGATCCGGCCGCCCGTTTCTACACGTTGTTTTCGTGTTTTTACTTATGTTTGTCCAAGTCTTCGTCATCTCTTCCTTTACTTTCCTTCTTCTTGTCTCTTTTTCTCCTCCTATCTTCCTTTCCTCTGTCTCTTCCCTCCTCCCGAAAGAGTAGGCCGGCGTTGTGCCCCTCTAGGTGGCAGTTGTCAGCCTGCTCTCCACCACTTTCCTCTGTGTCCTTGTGTACTTGCGTATGCAAATCAAATAAATAAATAATTTTACAGCATCACAAATATCGACGTAGAGAGAGAAATGTTGTAATGAAAAGCTGGAGTTAGCATGCTTGCTAATACTTTAAGACGTGATTTGGAAGCTTTCATCCGCTGCAAGGAATTTTGACCGGAGCGCTGTCCTGCGTGGTTTTCTAAAGACTCACCTCGTTTTAATTCGGAAAAAGCTAGTACGATATGAAGTTCAAGAAAATAGAATCATTGATGTGGTACGAAATATTTAGTGTCTTGCGAAGCGAGAGGAAGCTCTCAATGCGTATGGACAGTGCATATGTTACGTTTATTGAAAAGGGCGTAAAATGCGACCGCAAACGTTTACTGTACGTCGTAGCCATACAGATATGTAGGGGCGGCGCCAGGATTTTTTCACTGGGAGGGGCCACTCCCGAGAAACGAGTTCCCTCAGGGGGGAAGGGGGGGGGGGGGGGGGAAGGAAGGCGGACAACCAATGCGTTATGTTTTTAATGTTTCCTTTGGGTGGGGAGGGGGCGGGGCAAAGGGGGGGCAGGTGAAGATTACTGAGGGGAGACAGTAATCTTCACCCGGTTGTTATTTTACTCTTCTACTACGCTATATTACATACGTTAATGTGGTTCCTTCTCGACATGAAGCATGTATAGGGACCTTTTGCAATGAGGTTTCAAGCACCGGTATGGTTCTGTGGTAGAATACTGGGCTCCCACGCAGAGGGCCCAGGTTCGAACCCCTTTCCATCCTGAATATTTTTTCTTATTTCGTTTTTTTTTTTCTTATTTCGTTGGAGCAGGAGCACGGGAGGCTGCTGCCCCCCGTGCCCCTGCTGGCGCCGCCCCTGCAGATATGTTTGACGACAACGAGCAAGAAAAGACTGTCCAGTTGTAAATGGCTATTGGTTGCTTGCGCCTATTAACAGCACAAATATAAGTAAAGGTCCTAAAGTATGTGTGCAGGGTGTGCAAGGCTGAGGAACGTTTGCTTTCATGGCAGTAACGCGAACAGAAGTATTGCACGCATTTCAGTTAGTCATCGAAAAATGCTAAATCAGACACGCAGAAAAGAAAGGTAAATAAAGGGGAAGAAATTTGAGCGAGCAAGTTGGGGCCCATCAGGTTCGTTAGCGTTACCTGGATGAGGGAGATAGGGAAATGGAAATAAGGTGGGGAATAAGGAGGGATCGGCACACAGTCACACCACGTTCATGGTGTATAAGCACACAGTCACACCAAGTTCATGGTGTATTAAGGGAGTACTGACACGATTTTCAGGCGTCGGAAGAAAGACATTTGTTATTTCCTTGGCATGCAGTTATAACGCTCCAAACGCACCGGAGCCAGGAAACACGTATAAAATAATATCAAAGTGTTTTAGCAAATTACGGAAATATAGCACGCAAATACGGTAAGGCAGTACGGTAACGCTCCTCATCTTCCTCTCGTTGTGCTTAAGCCGCTCCCAGTACCAGTGACAGTACGCCCCCCGAACGACAGGTTCCTCGTTAACAATGCGTAGGCTGACAGGCAACAATGAGGCGTGATAACCTCACAGTAATTTTTGAAAAAGCTTTTGTGGCGTTGGGGTGCCTTCACCAGCAAAAGCACAACGAGCGGGAAAAGAGGAGCGCTACCGTGCGGCCTTACCGTATTTGCGTATCGTGTTTCCGTAGCTTGCTAGAAGACTCTACTGACGGGATAGATTTAAAGAGCTCGTTTCGCGTCGTCGTCGTTGGTTGCGAGCGAAAAACCATGTCTTGTCCGTAACCGAAAAATCGAGAAAGATGCAAAAAAATAAATAACAACAATTTTCGGTTCGAGTGAGAATCGTACTCAGGCTGTCTGCGTGGCAAGCAGCTGTTCTAGTACTGAGCCACGCTATTGCTCTAAACTGCTTCAGAAAAAAAAGAAAACACTACATGAATGTCATGTAGTGGAAGTAGTCTCCTTAACGCGTGTAATATTGCGCGGCAGAAGCGTAGAATCGCGCCAGGCGTCAATACATGTGAATTGCGCAACGAGTGGGTGTTTAAAGGTCCACCCATTACAAAGCGCAGAGACATATTTAATCATCATCAGCTGCAAAAGCACCGGCAAAGTGAGCAGCTGCGTAGGTTCGCTTGTTGCCTTACGGACGCGTAATGGGCCCTTCGCTGAATCGCAAAAGGAAAAAAGTATGGCGTAGTGGGCACTTGACAACTGTACTTACAGTAGGCATTTTAGGATACTTTAAAACGGCCAATGATACGCGCACAGTCGTTCGTTTCCTTACGGCACAGTTGAGGCATGCACCGAAAACCGAAGCCAGGCCAGCAGTTTAGAAGGTGATGCGCACTGGGCCCGATTACGCTATCGCGTTCTACTCTTGAAGGCGAAGCTCAAGCGTCCACCAATTTTTCTTTTTCAGTTTGATTTTAAAGTTTTCTACACCCAGCACCTGCAAGCCAGCCCCACTGCAATGGACATTACTATGGCGAGTTAACACGGTTCGCTGGGTTTGCGAACTATGCGTCCTGGATGCGGCTAAAATTGCTGTCGGAGCCGCTGAATGGCATTGCACTCCTCGATTTTTACGTGCAATACGTACAACTGACAGCCGACCACAGAGTGCTGCTAGTACGTCGAGAGCTGCTACCCCCACGTGACTTTGACCTAAGTCACACTGTGTTTGCACGTCACTGTGATACAGCCGCCTCGATATCGAAACCGAAAGGGTTCTTTTAAGGAAGCGGTATTAAAAATACAATAAATGCGGTCCGAGGCACCATGATATGCTTCTTAGTGTTCTCGACTCTAATGCTTTTACTTAGAGCAACAATACGAAACTTTTTTTTAATTGTGTCGATACTCCTTTAAAGGGCCACTAAAGAGAAACAATGAATCGATTTAGATCGATAAATTGTGCTCTGAGAACCCTAACGTCGTTAATTTCGCCATCATAGGTTTGTTATTAGAGGGGAAAATCAACTTGAAAGTTTCATTTTTAAATTTCTCGCCGTATCTCCCCGCGTGACGTCAGGGATTTCAAAGTGTATTTATCGTATTTTGGCGCCATTGACTCAACAAAATTACCCCAAACTTGCTGTGTTAAGTCTATGGCCCCCTCAGAGGACAATGTACTTCATTTTTACCGATTAGGAGCTACGTAGTTCCTAGTAGGCAGCGTCAAAACATGTGACGTCACGGCGAATGATGCGGAAACTTCAAGGTGGCGTCGCCGCCCACATTTTGTTTTTGCGCGTTTTCTCGCTTACTAAGCGTCTTCTCGCAGCAAGCGTTGTCTTTTTTTTTTTTGGTATCGTGAAAGAGTACTTTACTAATAAGAGAAAAAATCGTTTTGCTCCTTAGTGTCCCTTTAAAAGCCAGTCGCAGAGGCCAATCGTGAGCTTAAACTGCCGCAGAAAACTTCACTGCGGAGGAAGACCACGTTCACTGCCGACGTCGTAAAGGTGTGAAGAGTCAGCTGGCGGATTTTTTGTTTTCGCAAGAGCACCTTCACGTCGTAAAGTCACGTTCTCGTTATGGGAGATTCATTCTCAAACTAGTTCATTCTCAAAATATAGCTCTTCGTTTTTCTCGTCATCTTTCGGAGCCTCTGTCCCACTTGCATTCTTTTCTGTAACAATATGCGAGCGTGACGTTTGCTTTTCGAGTCTTGACGCCATCGAATGGATCACGAGATATGAAACCTCCCCCAAGGCAGCACACATTACTGGGAAGCCGAGGGAGATTACAAATCACGCTGTGGCCGCAATATCGGATGTTTACACGAGCGAGCGCGAAAGCAAAGTGGCAGGCTCGTTTTATCACTCTCATAACTGCTGTCGTCACGATGTTGGACACTCAAATATTAAACCGTAAATTCAGTCGTCAATGCACACAGCGCTTGTCTCGTGGCGATTGTGCATTTCGAAGGCGACTATCGAGATAACATTCATCTGTGCAGTCCAACGCGTTGTTCCGTGAGAACGATAGTATTCTTAAACGAAGATTTTATTGCTCACAAATTGGCGTTTTAGGTGCGACCACAAAAAAAAAGAAAACCCGGTGCCCATGAGTGCACAGGCATGCGAGTGTACAACAATATACAGTCTAAGAAAAAATCGAGTATTTGGGGAGTTTTTTTGCCACACAACAGTAATCGTCATCCACCTCGCGTACTTCCCTCGCGTTATCACGAACGGCGCGTGCGTTATCAGCGTGGCATAGCATTCTTGAGGGGAAAGTGACGAGAGCCGGGTTTTCAAGAAAGGAAACGCGAGCAAGTCGGATGACGATCATTGTTGTGTGGCAGAAATACTCCCCAAATACTCGAATTTTTCTTAGAGTGTAATAAGGTCCTCGAGGTTGCGCTGGTAACACGCGTATTTGCATGCGGTTTTCCAATAAATGATGTCTCTCTCGATCGTGGGCTTGCCGGCGATCAGCTGTTTCTGATCCGGCAGTCTGATCTTTCATCGAGGTGACATGTCATTTCACGGTACCACATTTCAGTGTTGCCTTTATGCGCTGTTACCTGTAGCATCTGAAATGTGTTGCTAAGTGCGTATATGGAAGGTCCAATTCCCGGCATGGAGCAAGGAAACAGTTGGTAGGAAGCATTACAGAGAAAGAAGAAAGAAAGAAGAAAGAAAGAAAGAAAGAAAGAAAGAAAGAAAGAAAGAAAGAAAGAAAGAAAGAAAGAAAGAAAGAAAGAAAGAAAGAAAGAAAGAAAGAAAGAAAGAAAGAAGTAGTCGTGGAGACAAGCACACGCCAAGCTTGCCTCAATATTCCCGATCAGACAAGGGGCCCTGACTTTTCTCTTTTTGTCTTTTTCTCTTTTTTTGCGCTCTTTTCTTTTTATTTGGTGAAGAAAGTTATTTGCCAAGCGCTGCAAGTATGCGGTCTTTCCAGAAAATTGTTCGAAGTTTCTGACGTAGGAAGTATATATTGAAGTGATGTCCTCGGTCAGGCACGTAGCCAGGATTTTTTCTCGGCGGTCAAGGGGGGGGGGGGGGGGGCAAGGCCTAATTGTTCAAAAGAAAGTCTTTCCATGGCAAAAAGAAAAAAAAAGTTGCCCAGGAATATAGAAGGCTCGTCGAATTTCGGGTGAGGGGGGCCTAGCTTTGTCGTCGACTCTCACTGTTCGCTGTCACGGCATACAGAAAAACCGTTGCTATAGTCGAAACATATATGTGTGTATGTGAATCGAAAAAAGGTTTACAATAGACGAACATCAATCGTAATTGTGAGAGAACAATATAAAACACCTACAAGCACGAACCCTCTATACTAGTCGGCGACTTCAACGTAGACATTGTGGACCTTAGGACCTAGCTTTATCGTCGACTCTGTATATTGGATTGCTGCCTTCAGCATTGGTTTTTCTGTAGTGGCAGGGATTTTAAGATGGTTAAAGAAATTATTTGGGAATGTAATTAAAAAAGTTAAATTAATTAATTTTTCAATTAGTGGAGTTAGGTGGTTATGTCAAATGGGAGAATTGATGTTCTTCATGCCAGAAACCCAACCCAACTTTGAGATTTCAAAAAAGTGGCATCTAGTAATAATTACGAAGTAATGGAATTTAACCAAATTCAATGGCGAAACCTAAACATAAACATGGAAGAACGCAACTGTCATGTTCTTCTGAGACGTCCAAAATGAGTGAATGACTTTTTTTCTGTAGCGCTAAGCATCTTAAGATGGTTAGAGACATGACTTGAGGCAGTAATTAAGAAAGTTAAATTAATTAACTTCTTAATTAGTGGAGTTAGGTGACTGTGTCAAATTGGAGAATTGAAGTTCTTCGTGCCAGAAACCCATCCCAACATTGAGATTTTGAAAAAGCGGCCTCTGGTAATAATTACGAAGTAATGAAATTCAACCGAATTCGATGGCTCTCGCTGTTGAAAGCCGTTGCGTTTCGTTGAATTTCATTACGCCACAACAATTACTAGAGGACGCTTTTTCGAAATCTGAAAGCTCGGATGGGTTCCTCGCATGAAGAACTTCAATTCTCCCATTTTACACAATCACCCAACTCCACTAATTAAAAAGTTAATTAATGTAACTTTCTTAATTACTGCCCTAAATGATGTCCTTAACTACCTTAAAATTCCTGCCGCTACAGAAAATGCAATTCTGAAAGCCCCGAGCAAATATCGCATTTTTCTGATTTTTTGAGAAGGGTGGACACATTTCTTGAAACACCCTGTATATGGGGTAACGCTCGGGTAACGTGCGGTTACTCGCCCATACGATACCCAGAGCTTCGCCCACTCGTCATGATTCATTTCGTGGAGATGCGCAGGTTTTTTAGGGGCGAAGCTCCTCATAGCATCACCTGGTCGGTCGTCGCTCCATGCGGCGTGCCCTCCCCGCCGTCGCGTCTCCCGTATCGTTCAATAGATGGCGCTGTCCCATAGAGATGCATGCAAACTGCAGTTGGATGACGATATACTGGATGGTACTGTCCCATAGAGATGTGTGCAATATGTGTTCAAAAAAAAAGAAAAAAAAAGAAAAAAAGAAAGAAAAGGAAAAGAAAGAAAAGAAAGAAAAAAAAGCAGTGGCACCCTGCACGCTAGATGGCATGCAGTAATCAAAGCGGCGTATCGCTGAACATTTCACGGTGTAACCATGACTGCTTCAGGAGCTTCGCCCAAGCTCTTCATCATTCACCCGTGGATATGCTGTGATTTTTTTCCATTGCTCATCATTCGTCACGTGCTGTTATTCTTTGTGGCTTTTGTGGTACATATTTTCGTATTCTGCACAAAATGCTCAGTTTGGAAGTTAGCGCTCGTCCTCGTTTGTCTATGCGTCCTAAAACCCTCAGTTCGCGCTATAGCAATCATCGGGATTCGATCCCGCGACCTTCGGGTCCCCAGCAGAGCAATAACCACTGGACCACCGTGGCGGGTGTTGGCACAGCTGTGTCGAGCCCTCGGCGCAAATGGGAAACAGAGGAGGTCTGCCTCGCCGTTTTGTGTCCACGTTCATTTCCACTAATTTGACTTTGAAATAATGCAATACCGACAAGCCTAACAGTTCTTCCTGCTGGAATTAGAAACGTACGCTTTTGTAGCCAGCTAATATATGTACATCTCACTCAGTAAACAAAAAAATGCATCGCAACGACGACGTATATGCATGCAGACCTAATGTGTTTTTGGGCGTGAAATATACCTGTAACAATGGAAACTTTTAACAATAAAACCACTATGTGGTATGTGTTAAGGAAGCTTTCCTGGAAAGCGAATCATAAGACGCGTAACAAAGGCAAGCACATATTTCATTCAGAACACCGCTACTTCTTACAAGAAACTGTCTCACGCTTTTCAGGCGTTATGGAATCCCGTGGATGCCAGCGCCCCCCATCGCGCCTGCATAAGGCATCAATTTTAGGGGTGAAGCTCCTTAAGGCGACACCCGTTCGTCCCTCGTAGCGTAGTATGTAACCAGTCTTACGCTTTGACCTGCAAGGTGGTGCCGGTGGGAGATTTCTCCTGTGCGTTGTTGAACAATAAAAAAAATTCGCAGCGTGCGCGTTAACTAAAAGCCGAATTCTTCTGTCTCTCATTCCCCATTAGCAGCCATTGGCATGTTCCAGTAGGAAACGTTAGTAGAAGTAGAAAGTGTTAGCTAAACCAACGAAACCAACGAAAGACGCCAGATGTTTTGTAAAAGCAAAACGAAAGAACGCCAGATGTTTCTAAAGCAAAACGAAAAGACGCCAGCTGCTTAACGAAAGACGCCAGATGTTTTCTAAAGGAATGGTTTTCTAAACAATGAAAATTCACAGCGTACGTGCAAAATTAAAGTGAGCTGCAAGTCGTCATAACTCATCGAACCTTTAGTATAAACGCGCCCGATCTCACGTCGGTGATGATGTACTGGGCAGAATTCACGGAAGATTCACGGTTTACCGATGAACCTCCGCAGCTTCGCCCACTCATCATCATTCACTCCGTGGATATGCTGTGATTTTTTTTGTACAGCGTTCACGGCGGAGCGCATGCTGATGAATTATGGCCTGCTGTATGATTAGACCATATTAATACGAGACTCTAGGTATAGTTTAACGAACAACAGAGAACCTGGTGCGAGGAATTGAGCAGCGCAGCATTTCTAGCTCGTTCTTTCGCAAGCGCATCGCTAGCGTTGACACTGCGCAAGCGCCGTCATTATATCTCAGTGCAACGCAGAGCGGCACAATCGCGGAGATAACACGTTTACCTCGTATTACGCAATAAAAAAAAGGTCAGTCTCGGGGTGCGGCGCTTTCGGAACTTCCGAAGAAATGCCCGCAGCTGACGATAAGGTGATTACATTCTTCGAAAGAGACTTCAATGCCCGGATACGCTTCTGCCGCTAACGATACGGAGCTGTGTACTTGTGTTTTTATCGATAACAGTTACTTATCTTTCTCGTCGTTATTAGAGCGAATGTCCCTGTATACCTCATCGGTGGTCAGCACGATAAGCGCCAGCCCAATCAATAGGACATTTCGCCCGGCAAAGGCACACCGATTGACCTCTCTGATAATATTTTTACCTAAGAGGAGTAGTAGTAGTAGTATCTGGGGTTTAACGTCCCAAAACCACGCTATGATTATGAGAGACGCCGTAGTGGAGGGCTCCGGAAATTTTGACCACCTGGGGTTCTTTAACGTGCACCTAAATATAAGTGCACGGGCCTCAGACATTTTCGCCTCCATCGAAAATGCAGCCGCCGCGGCCGGGATTCGATCCCGCGACCTTCGGGTCAGCAGTCGAGCGCCATAACCACTAGACCACCGTGGCGGGGCTTACCTAAGAGGATATCATTATGTTACTGTGATTATGTAGAATAAACACGAGTAATATTGTCGGCTCTTGACGCAACAAGTGGATTCGAGGGCTCGATTGGCGAATACGCCAAACAGGAATGGGAAGCAATGTAGATTTATGAATGCGAAGCATTATTTGACCAACCAAGGGCACTTCGACCGTTACTATCTATCTATCTATCTATCTATCTATCTATCTATCTATCTATCTATCTATCTATCTATCTATCTATCTATCTATCTATCTATCTATCTATCTATCTATCTATCTATCTATCTATCTATCTATCTATCTTTTCGTTTCGTTTATTTCATACATACCAAAATTTGCATGGCATGCCATGAGTGTGTGAGGAATATAAACTGCCAATCATCACCAGAACATCATGATATACATGTCATGTAAATTATTGTCCAGACAGCCACCTACAACATTGTACTTCCGTGACCGTTTCGGTAACTTGACATTTACCAAATTTGCATAAATGGCATCAACGTATGAGGAACATGAGAGGTCATGACAGAATATCATGACAAGCGTATCATGCAAATCACGATATAGCCGACAGACCTCTTGCTCTCGTGGTGGTTTGGTTAATTTGATGTATGTGAAAATTTGCATGCAATGACATGAGTGTATATGAAAAGAGAATGACCGATAACGACAACATCATGACATGCATTCCATGTACGCCATGACATAAAATACAAGATGCCATCGCGATGCCAAGGTAATTGTGTCATTGCATTGCTGTACACCAAGGTGTACGCCACACGACGCGGATGTATGCAAAACAAGAATGATAACTTATCAAATTAATATCATCTAGTACGTGTATATCAGGATATGATTGGCACAAATGAGATGAATATATGCAACGACCATGACGTGAAGCCGTCATTGTCGTTTACTTAACACGGTATGTAGGAGAATGTGCATGTACGCATTACAAATACGTTGTAATGATTGACATATGAAGACATGAACCACACGCAAGATCATGAATGGCACGCTACGCCTGTCATGTGTGGCGTGACATGAGTGTCCTAAATTACAACGTATTATTGCTGCAATTGCTTTATCTATATTACGTAAATGTTTATGACACATCGTAAATGACATCACATACATATGCCATGCACCGTATTTGCCCAGGTAAAGAGAGCATCCTTTGCCCAACTATTGGCTAGTGTTTTATAATGGTCACTAGTGAGCCAGTGCCGACACTGCGATGACTATAAGGTACCTTCTAGGCGTGAAGGTGTAGTCTATGTGCACGGTCAACTTGCGTAACGCGTACAGAGGGAGAGATAGGTTTATTTACAGAAAGGCAGAGAGGTCGACCTGAGCGATGTAGCATGCTCTGGCCTGCTACTCCACACCGGGGGAGAAGAGAAGGGAGGAAAAAGAGCAATGAATGACGATGGTAAGTTAGGGAGGTGAGTATATACATTCCCGTCAAGTTAACGCAATGCTATAGCCGTATATCCAGCATAGTTGCTTGTAGAATGGCTATGACTGCTGTGACGACCTCGTTTGCACTTTCATGCCAATGGCCCAACAAAAGCTCATCAGTTAACGGCCTATTATGAAATCGTTCAGTAGAGGAAGTCAGTTTCTGTCGTTCGCGTGCGTATGCTGGGCATGTTCAAAATATGTATACAAGCGTGTTGTGGCACTTGACAGCGATCACATTCAGGACCGGTGTCATAAACACCCCATTTAACACTTGGCTGCAAGTCAGACAATGTGCCATAGCCAGCTTCTTGCTCAGTGCTTCGCACAACGTTGATTTCCATAATGCGTGAGGTCTGCTTGAACTTTTTTTGTTAACTATGTGAAAGGTATGCTTACTGAGCATCATTCACAATTTCTGTTACGCACGCCTCGGTGGTCTTGCGTGTGGAATAATCTGCAGGTCTGCGTAGAACATCACACTTTCCAAAAAGAAGAACACACCTGAACCAGCGAGAACAAATGCCGTAGACGGCATGTCACCTGCTGCAGTCATAACAGTGCCTAAATTGCAAGGAAGGGCCTTGGTAAAATTATAGCTAAGCTCTTTTAATTACTCGCTACATAAGGCCCTCTTTTCCGATATAGATCTTACCACAGGATACGGAAACCGACCACACCAAATTTATAGTACCCAATACGCAGCGTCAAAACTCGAGGAAAGGTGCAGCACACACTGATGACACCATTTTCTGAGCGTCCACTCGCTCACGTAGTTCCTGCGCGCCCCCCTTAGAGGTACGTTGATATACACCAGCTCGATATACACCATAATTGGTATCGCGCGGCGCGACTGTATGACGAACGTAAATGAGAGGTGGCAACATGAAAGTCATAACACGCATGACATGTATGGCATGATTTACATGCCACGATCATGGTGCTTTCGTGGCCGTTTCGCTAGCTTGATATACACCAAAATTAGTGTTGCGCGACGCGACTGTATGACTAACACGAATAACAGGTGGTAACATGAAAATCATGACATGCATGTTATATATGTCACGATTTACATGCCACACTCATGGTACATTCGCGGCCGTTTCGCTAGTTTGACATTCACCAAAATTGGTATTGCGCGATGTGAGTGTATGACGAACATAATTGACAGGTGGCAACATGAAAGCCGTGATATGCATCTCATGTATGGCATTATTTACGTGCCATACTCATGGTGTACTTGCGGCCATTTCGCTCGTTTGATATACACCAAAATTGGTATTGCGCGATGTGACTGCATGACAAACGTAAATGACATGTCTTAACATGCGAATTATGTTATGCATGTCGTGTACGGTATGATTTACATGACTTTGTCAGGGTGCTCTTCCGGCCGTTTTGTTAACTGGATATATACCAAAATTGGTATGGCATGACATGAGTGCGTGATGAACATAAATGACAGGTCATGCATTGTATATACTAGAATACACGTTTAATTGGCATGGTATATACCAGATTGTGCATGCATTCGTGCATGGCAAACATGCGATATAGGGTGAACTAGATGTCGTGGTATGAATGATTTCATTTGGCTCAAAGACAAACAAGCCGATGTATGCAGCTCTTTGCTGGCTGCTTCGCATTACATCGATTCCCACAGTGCGTGGGATCTGCCGGCTTTTTTCAATTTCAAATGTACCTGAAGTTCAGCACCCTTCCTGTATATGCTATTAAATAATTTTGTACGTGGAGCGACAAAAATATCATATACACGTGCGCTGTGTCGAATAGGGATCCTTACCACATGTGCCCTTTGCGTCCTCTCGTGAGTTCTTTTTTTTTTTTAATGTGCATAGTGGGTTTGTCCTGATAAGAAGGAATACGAGGTCCTGGTCACCATTCCCGATTTTGTTGCAATTTACTCTAGGCGCAGGTTTAAGGCCCAGAACAATGTTATCGGAGCTAGTTTAGCGAAAACAAATTTCTTGCTCAAAAAAAAAAACAAAACAAAATTGGCCAAGCTTGCACTAAGTCGCGCTAGGCTTGTAGCAGTGAAACTGGACGATTCTTACTCTAATCTGGTTGTTTCTAGGTTGTTGCTGGGCTTTAGCTAGGTTAGTCACGACACGGACGTCCAAATTCCAGAACCGAGTGTCCGCACCTTTCGTAGAACGGCCCTTTCTTTATCTCTGCTTTTTTTTTCTCTCCTTTTTTCCCTTTATTTCTCTCTTCATTTTTAACCGCCACGGTGTTCTAGTGGCTATAATGCTCGACTGCTGACCCGAAGATCGCGCGATCGAATCGCGGCCGCGGCGGCCGCATTTTCGATGGAGGCGAAAATGCTTGAGGCCCGCGTGCTTAGGTTTAGGTGCACGTTAAAGAACACTTGATGGTCGAAATTTCCGGAACTCTCCATCCACTACGGCGTCCGTCATCATCATATCGTGGTTTTGGGACGTTAAACCGTAACAATTATTATTATCTCTTGATCTTTCTATTTTATCGCGATAGCAATTATGTGGACACTCTCGGCAGGTTTTTGCCGTCGCCGTACGTCGACGCCGTCAGGGCCCGTGTGTGTGTATATATATATATATATATTTGAACGCGTCGCTCAAGCCCAAAGGACGCACGAAAAGAACACAGACAGGATGAGCGCGAACTGTCATATGTCACAGCTCGACGCTTGAAGCGCTCTGCTCAAACATAAAGCAGGACGCGCGATACGAACGCGGAGTACACGTAATATATATATATATATATATATATATATATATATATATATATGTATATACCGTGAATGTACCATGAGTGTGGCATATAAATCGTGACATACATAACATGCCACAAAGAAAAATAAGTCAGAAAAATTTTTCCCGAAGCGAGGAATCGAACGGGCGACCTGCCGCTCCTGAGCGCGCGGCGTTAGACGGCTTGCCCACCAGAAATACGTACTGCAGCATGCTAATGGCGAGCTATATTCATATGCATCATTTACTTCAGCATGCTTTCTTCGCCACCAGCGAGACGGCGCGAAGTGCGCGTGGGGCGCGCTTTAAAGGTAGTCGCCACGCTCCTGCCACACCGATGCTCTTCGCCCTACAGGGCGTGGTCGCCTGCGCGCGCGCTTATCTCGAGGAATGAGGAGGGGGCGTTGTATGTCTTGTGCTTTCTTCGCGTTACAGAGCGTACGAAGGTCACTTCACTCGCTGCAGCGGCCTCGTTTGCGAAAGGAGCGCGCTGTTCGAACAGAAATAGGTCACAATTGTGACAGTTATTAGTTCGCGCTCGTCCTACGTGTACCTCCTCGTTCGTATCGCGCGTCCTGCTTTATGTTTGAGCAGAGCGCTTCAAGCGTCGTGCTCTGACATATGACAGTTCGCGCTCATCCTGTCTGTGTTCTTTTCGTGCGTCCTTTGGGCTTGAGCGACGCGTTGAAAATTTCGAGCTGCTTTCCGTTCTTCGCGTAACATTCCAATTTGTTGCTATCGCATTCATTGCTTCGCCCCTGAGGCGAAACTGTGACTTCTTTTTCTCTTACTCTTACTGCTCCTTTCTCTCTCATTATTTGTTTCTATATATATATATATATATATATATATATATATATATATATATATATATATATCTTTCTCTGTCTTTCTATCTTTTTGTGTCTTTATTCTCATTATTTCTCTCAATTTTTCTCTCTCCTTCTTTTTATAGTTTTCTCTCTTTCTCTCTCTCTCTTAGTGAACCAGTGGTGATTAGTGGGATTTGTCCAATTTCTGTGGGGCATACCCGTTGATGATAGCCATGTTGGGGGGGGGGGGCTAATTGTTGCCTTCTTCATTTTTAGTGGACCAGTGGTGAGTAGTGGGATTTGCCCACTTTCTGTGGCACATGCCCGTTAATGATGATGATAGTTTTCTGATAGGCCGCACGATCGATTCGAGTAACGAATCGAATAGAATGCTATTCGATTCGCTGTTCGAAATTTTCGAATATTCGCACACCCCTAGTAGACAGCATCCTTGACTTCAATCAGACAGATTTAAAAAAAAATTGAGATGGCATTTTTGAGGAACCTATTTACAAACTTCGGCGTGTTTGGTAAACCATATACGTTTGAGCGCCATTGTGGATTTTAATGATGAGAGCGAAAAGCACGAAATTTTTAAGGGAAGCTCGAAATCCAAAGTCAGCACGTACCGAGTTTTATTGTCCTCAATTTAATTCGTCCGCAGCAATAAATTCCAGAAATACAGGCATTTCATTCAGTTACCATAGCCTGTGATTTTTTTTCCTCATTAGTCCTTTTACAGCAAAGGAAAATAAGAGACTCACAAAATTTTATTTCACTTGTTCATTGGCGGCAACAAATCCTGTGACCAAGAAGTGCGCCGACTTCTCACTAGGTGCGCTGAAAGTGCAGATATCGCCAATTAAGTGAAGGTGTGTTTTTTTTTTCTTTTTCCGACCGTAATTTGTGTATTTTTTTAACAGCCAAGCTGTTTAAACTAGCTTTAATTAGTGCATATTCAAAATGCCGAATATTTTCCGAATATTTTTCGAATAACCAGCATCATCGGGAAAACTCCAAAGGAACGAAACGTTGGAACAGCGAAGGGTTAATTCTCTTTAATGTAGCGCGAAACTGCGCACGGACTCGAAAAGGCGCGCTGATTGGTGCTTCTGCATGTTCCTTGCCGTGTCCGTGTGACTTTTCGTGCGGCTTCAAGCCCACATAGCAAACAGGATGCACGCAGCCCAAACTTTCATGGGACTATCGGCGCTATATTTATGACCGGATGAAAGCGTTTTTGTTTAAAGCTGCAGTGTCGCCGAAGCGAAAGTGTCGTCAACCCACTGTCATCATCATGATATTGGTCGCTATCAGTAGAGGGTATAGGACGGCTGCATTCAGCTTCAGAAGTGCAATTTTGTACATGAATAACAAAAGACGCAGATGTTGTGTTCATGTGAGTAGTTATTGCAGATAGCGTATTCAACCCCGATGTTTTCCTGCTGTCGGTGCCTAGGGCTATGCTGTGATATCTAGTGCATTTATTTCATTATATATTTAGCTGTATGTGGGGTGTTTGGTTCAACGTTGTTTAATTTTTCTCCGTCACTTAGATTTAAGAGCTGGTGGCAAAGTACGACCTTTAGTACCGTGGTACTGCTGCATTTCGCTCTACAATTGTAAAATATTTCGGAGGCTCTCTTGGCTGCAGTATACAAGCTTAATTGTCGTATGAATTTATAGGTTCGAAGTAATCGCAAAGTTCCTTTGTTAAAGTTTGTGAATATTTGTTTCAAATAAAATATTATCAAATCTAGAGCTGTTTTGAAAACGGCTGCCGTACTATTCGAAAACCATCTGAATAATATTTGATTAGCAATCGTATTCAATTCGGTGTCATCACGATTCGATTCGTGTTTAATTCTGTTCCAAAATTCACTATTCGCACACCTCTATGGTCTACCATTCTGCCAAAAAAATGTTGCGTTATTGGAGTTGCTCACGAGGAATAGTGCGTCAAATGTGACCAACTCTGCATGGCTGCCGCGTCATTTATTATAAAAAGTTCAAAATAACTGTGTGCGACATAATAACGTAGCAGCTGTTCCAAAACAACAAATGCGCCGCCAGGTTGCATGGTGCGGCAAGCATTGTCTTGTGATCTGCTGCTTGGCAAACTTGTGTACACGACCCGTAGCGGCGGCCGCTCGAGGCTATGAGCGCTCACATTATCAATACCGCCTCGACTGCGGGCGTGCTCTGCTTGAGCATGAAAACAGCGCTAAGAGGGCGAATGAGATAAGGAATGTATCACTGTGAAAAGTAAAAGCTGTCAATTGGCAAGAAGGTTCATAAATAAAAACTGTTTGTATAGTTTACAGTGAGCGCATCTGGTGTTGCATGCCCAGACGTGTTGCTTCCTCTCTTCTGATGACTTAAAAATAATTAGGTACACTCTATCGGCAGCATATGACAAAAAAAAATCACAGCATATCCACGGGTGAATGATGAACAGCTTGGGCGAAGCTCCTGAAGCAATCATGGTTACACCGTGAAATCTTCAGTGGTTTCGCCCAGCAGTAATCAAAGCGAGATAGCCCATATATATATATATATATATATATATATATATATACTCTGGGTATGAAGATCGATGGGTCCGGTACGATAGATGGGTGAAAAGACGGACTGGCGTACGAAATGTTGTTTTATTAACGGTTCGGCTGGTGGGCCAGCCTTCGTCAGAAGGCTGGCCCACAATATATATATATATATATATATATATATATATATATATATATATATATATATATATATATATATATATATATATATATATATATATATATATATATATATATGCCATCTAGTGGCGATTCACGTGCACACGCTTCTATTGGACCAACGCCATCTAGGAAATGAGACGAGAAATGGTGATGACGACGATGGATGGATGGATGGATGCTAGGAGCGTCCCCTTTATAACGGGGCGGTGACAAGTGTGCCACCAGGCTCGACAAAAAAAAAAACCTTTACACTTCTTTTTCTTAGTGTTGGCCTATAGTATCTTTACTCCAATTAAAACTATCTTACTCCAGAAAAAAAAAGCAAGTTTTCAGCTCCATTCTTTGCCCTTTACGGCAGAATGTCCTTATTTTTTTCAAGTATTTATTTTTGTCCTTTCTAATTTTCTGCCACCAATACGCTAACCGTCTCTTACTTATTTCAATCGCGGGTGTGTTCAGTTTTCCATTGTCTCTAAAACCTAGGGCGTCATGTAGGCTCGTGCCCAAGCGTACACCAGGATGGATATCTCCACATTCAATCCGGGCGCTGTACACAGATTGTGTACAGCGCCATCTAGAATATCATCACTCAACTGCAGTTTGTATGTACTTCTATGAGACAGCGCCATCTATTATGCTGTTCGGGAGATACTTCCGGTTACGCCTTCCGCCGGACGCGTGACAAGGTTAGACTAAGATAGAGTGTACTAGAACTGTCGAGTGGCGTGAACGCGCCTCGCCGCCTGATGCCTTCCGCGTCGACAGTAGCGGCGGCGCTGCAGTCGCTTGGTACTGAAGGCGCGCGGCGCCGCGCGCTAGAACGGGTCGCTAGAACTGCTGGACGCGTCGGCGGCACCCGGCAAATCGGCACTGATGTGGCTTTCGTTGCGTGTCTATCATTATAACGCGTAGGAATCGTCGTCTTAAGCCTTGATGGACGACACTTCAAAGCTTTTAATGGATGCTTGCTTCATATATGCCTTTGAGAGATACTGCAAATCAGTTCTTGTAGCCGAAGTGACCGCAGGAAAGTACGCAAAATATAAAAATGAAAACAGGCTGACACCGACCGTGAATATTCGAGATCTCAGTGTAATTGAGCCGAACTCATTGCTGGGCTATTTAGAACAATTACTCTCAATTAACTAGACGCCGAACGACGGCCAGAAGAAGGAGACAGAGGAAACAAAAAGGGCGTGTCTTATTCTGATTTCTTCTGCCTTAATGCTTTTTTTGGTGGTGATTCGGCGTCTAGTTTATTCAGAGTAACTGAGCTGCTCTAATGGAATTTAACTGTGCTCAGAAAGCTGTGTGCTGATATTGTGCCGAAAGCACACCGAACATTAACCGCGCGTTGGCGAAGCTGCGAATACGGCGCGTATCTTTACAAATGCGCTGTAAATATGACTTCGACGTTACGAGGGCTCAAAGGTATTGGAACTCAAAGTTAACTCGACCGGTACAAAGAACGGTCGTCCTCAGGTTCCTTGCACGGCTATTGTTATTAATTGCTAGGCGCCGGGTGGGGAGGGGATACCTTACTGTCCGTATTTGTGCGTGTAAATACATATCCACGTATATATATATATATATATATATATATATATATATATATATATATATATATATATATATATATATATATATATATATATATATATATATATATATATATATATATATATATATATATATATAATCTCGCAAAATCTCGCTTTACAGATAAAGCAATGAAATTATAATACAAAACGTTGTCCAAAAGAAGTTTTTCTAATGGCATCGATAGAAGATCAGGAAAAGTGCAAGCTGTCCATTGAAAATGAGAACTGGCTGTAATAAATTTAGGCAGAATAACCGACGGGCTACATTTCCATCTGCGCATTTTAATATGCTTGAGATAAGCCCTGATGCATGAAGTTTGTGCCTCGAAGGTGAACACGCGCCTTCGGCTCGGCTTCCTGGCTCGCCTTCCTGGTATTTTAAGCCCTCAGAGGTCGCATAACCGATGCATCGTAACCGCGGAAGCATGCTGTTCATACAAGATAGCCTTTCGGCATTAAAGAAACAGCGCAAAACTGGCAGAACTCAGCCGTCACTAATATAAATGTTGCGATAGAGTCATTTGTACTTAGGTTACTCATGAAACAGTCGAGCGCATTGGAGCTCATACAGGGATCAATGCTCTGGATATATCGTAGAGACTGCCGGCAGAAGAATTGTAGGCTTTTTTTCGTCGCTGGTTCGTTAGTTCTTCGTAGTCAGTGTTCGTAGACACTTATAGTGTAGCGCGGCTCGAAGTGCTGCTTGCAAACCGCACAGCAATCAGTGAGCAGCTAGATGCATGTGCGCAAAATCCCATTGTCGCCTTCACTGGGGGTCGGCAGGCTCCAAGAACAGGGAATATCTCGGCGCAATTTTGGCACGCCAGCATATTCACTCATGCACCATGGCGCGTAGCAGGCGTGGATACACCGATCGAAGCTCAGTAATGCATTAAACGCGCTCAAAACGCGCAATTACACGCTTTCGTAGGCTGCAACGAGCGCGCGCCAAATGCAGACGCTCTCCACAGCTTCAGTACAAAGCGACTACAGCGCCGCCGCTACGGTCGCCCGTCGGAGCATCACCCGAGATGCGGCGCGGCCGCTTCGTTCGTTCCACTGCCCCCTTCTAGTACACTGTAACTAAGAGGAGCTTCGCCCCTAATAAAGCAAGCCTGTGACAATTAAAAAAGCCTGTCACACATGCTCACGCTGGTCGAACAACTCAAACTTCAGTCTGTTTCTCTTGCCTCACCCGGGTGTTAACAAAAGTGTGTCCGAGTGCTTTTCTTTATGAAAGCATCGCTTATACGATATCGTTCTTGTGTGTCTGCATACAGGATATTCAACACAAGCCACGCGTTTATCACGATATCTTGCGACTTCAGGTATAACAGCGGAGGAAGAAACACATGTGTGCTGTACTGAAGGCGCTCACTGCGATATTACCGGCAGTTTTAACGCGGTAGCGTTAGAGAGCTCGTGTCGCAGAAATTCCGCTGTCGGCGTCGGCACCGTTGGTTGTGAGCGAAAAATCGAGAAAGTAGCAAATAAAATAAACGATAGAATCTTCGGTCCCAATGAGGATCGAACCCGGGCCGTTTGCGTGGCAAGCAGGTGTCTTACCACAAAGCCACGATGTTGCTTGCAGCTGCTTTGGCAAAAACACTACATAAATGTCATGTAGTGAAAGGAGTTCGGCAGGTGTCACGACGAAAACGAGCCCATACGGTAGGCGCATTCGCGAGGCCATCAAACTACGTCGAAAAACGCCGGGATAGTGCAGCCATCGCCGCTAAATACACACACGAACTTTCAAACAGCTCTAAAAATGGACAACTATGTCCATCTAGAGGAAAACATATCAAGCCAACGCAGCAAACGCTAGATAATGTGCTGCCATCTGTGAGGCGTTGTGAGAAATATGTCTCGACTTTTTATGGCATCCGAGAGGGCCGGCGCGCGGCGTATATCTTGGAGGCCATGCGACTCTTGCTTTAGATCGAAAGCCTGTAAAATTCGCGCGCGCGCGTGCGTGTGTGTGTGTAACAATACACATTAATAAGTATGCACTTAGTGGTTGAAGTGCGCACTAGGGGCCGGATTTCGCTATCGCGTTCAACTCTTAAAGGCGAAGCTTAAGGGTCCCCCAATTTTTCGTTGCATAATATGGCTCGTGTTGGCAACAGCTGTTACTTTTCGCAGTGATACATTCCCCATCTCATTCGCCCTCTCTGCGAAGCTCGCCCACAGTCGAAGCAGCACAGGTAATGTGAGCGCCTGCAGCCTCGAGAGGCCGCCGTTACGGGCCGTCTACTCAAGTTTACCAAGCGGTTGATCGCAAGACAAAGCCTGCCGCCCTATGTAACCTGGCTGCGTATTTGTTGTTTTGGAACATCTGCTGCGTTATTATTTCGCGTACAATTATTTTGAAGAACTTGTATCCGATTTGCAGCAAATAATTAATGGCTCGAACGCTAGGCTGAGTTTTTCATGGGGTACCATGACCTCCCTCTTCACCCCGCAAACACTTCTACGGGAAGTTCATGATATAAACGTGTCGTGTTGAGTCGCGTATTTCATAAAAATGTCCTTGGTGTACTGAAACCACTGATAGCTCGTATAAGACGGTACAAGATCAAATGGCGTGTCATAAAGCACCGAGTATGTGAGATATCAGCGTTAAAAAGCATTGACACCGTGATCTAAAAAGCAAATTTTAAGCTAACGGACTCATGAGTCGACTCTCTCAGGCTCACTTAGACTCAGGTCAAGCCGTGAGTATGAGTGAGTACGGCTAAGTAATGTGCTGGTCAGTTTGAGTCAGATTGAGTACGGTTGAGAAAAAATTGAGTCTGAGTCCCAGGGAGCCCAGGGAGCAAAATATATTTCTTGAGTGAGTCTGCTTGAGTTCCAATTTTTTCCCGACCCATGCGAAGAAGTGCACTGTCTTTTCGCTAAGTACGCTGAAATTTCAAAAATTGCATATTTCACGAAAGAGAATTTTCTGGGGCCAATATTTCTACATTTTTTAGACCAACAAACAATTCTTCCACACTTGTGATGGAAAGTTGGAAATGTGGCGTTCATGATTCGCGCGTAGTGTTTGATTCATGTCTCATTCAGAAGGCTTAAACTTCTTCCCTACGTTCTACTGCAGTGGTGCGATCTTGTACGCGTTACAAAATAAACACGGAGGCGTGGCAGTACATCCAGCCGCACGTGACCGCACGCGAATGGCCCATTTGAACCGCGACAGACGTCACGGCTCTGCATTGACCAATCGCGTGCGGTCACGTGCGCCTGGTTGTCATGCCACGCCTCCGTGTTTATTTTGTAACGCGTACAAGATCGCACCACAGATTGCCAAAAAGCTGAAGGCGTCAACATCATCATCTGGGGCAATCGCTCATCCACGGTTTCCAGACGCCCCTCACGCCTTCGCAACCCTGGACGGCCGGAGCCTGAGGGTCAGCAATGTCTTCAACGACGAGGCCTACATCCAGGGAGAGTTCCCAACCTATAGGTGACAATCTTTTCATGAATAATAATTTACAGCACATTTACAGCAGAGCACTTAAGCAAATGATGTGTGGCAATAGCCACACCGCCCCCACGGTTATCATCAAAGCGGTCTTTGCGAAAGATGTCAAAATCTGGTAGATCGGGAAGAATTTCGGAATCAAGTACGTTAGAGGTTAGCCACGTTGCCGTCAATAGTACGACGTTGCTAGAAGATGATGAGATCAAGGTGCATAACGGACCTCGTTTAGGTATCAGGCTGCGAATGTTAGTGTAGAGCAGCGAGAGATCATGCTTGACACTCTGATTCAGCCTTGGTGGCTTTTGCGCTCGTTGCTAGGCTTGGCGTTCGACAACCAACTGCTTAGCCTGATCATAAACGTATGTTTTACGGCCACAGATGAGCTTGTCATAACGGAGCTCATACGGGGAGTGCTGCGCTTTTCCAAATTCGATAAGGCGTCTTCTGGCTGAGCGAATTTCCGGGGGGAAGTCATTACTGATGCCGTAATCACGTAATCAATGCCTTTCAGATTACCGCTAGACGAAAGGAGCGCTTCCTTATCCTTGAAATGTGCAAATTTCACTATGAGTCGACTCTCTCAGGCTCACTTAGACTCAGGTCTAAGTGAGCCTGTATCGGTCGCCGTTTCCCCTCTCGATAAGTTCCGAGTCTATGGGCACGTTCTATGTCACGACTTTGAGTAGTCATGGCCAGGCTTTTGTGACAGAGTTCAGTGGTTAATTCTGCACTATCACGCCACGCCTAATCAGGTTACACCTTCGGGATCTGCTTTCCATGTCGCTAATCCGGTCAGATGGCCTCGTTTAGGGTGCCTTGATGCCCGCGCGCTCCGCTGAGGGTGAGGACAGGCGCGTCGTCTGCTACGACGGCCGCCATTGCGAATCCCGCCGCAGCTCGGCAGCATGCGGAGCGCGCTACACAAAGCGCTTGCGGTGCGCGGATACGTCCGGAAATAAGTGCACGCTAGTGAGCTTTCTCTTTTTCTTTTCTTTTTGAAGCTTGGGCAGCTTTTATTGCTGTTGTTGCCTAAATGTTTACTAAGGAAACAGGTAATTCATCTAAGCTGACGGCCTGTGCATGTGTTATGCGCTAGAGGTAGACGTAGACTTATGTTGAAACCCAATCCTCTTCCTTACGCCGGAAACAATAAAGTCTAAAGCCTTACTTAATTTTCTCGTAAGCTCTGCATTCCAAATACACAAACAATCGTTTAAAGTATTTGTATACATGTCAGCAGCAGCAGTATATGTATCTGAACACACACAATTTAGTGTTGCGAAGCTACCTAAGCGCGATTAAGGTGGCTCATTTAGCTAAGTTTGCAAACAATTTACTCGTTTATTATAAATGGCGTCATACATATTGTACACAGAATAAAGGGCCGAGGGGTGCGAATATCCTGCTAAAATGAAACGAGAGCTTCTTTATCATTATTATTGCTGACATTTCTTGCTCACAATCTGTAGCCGCTACTGTATCGGCATCGAGTTGCACCTTGAGTCCTTATGGAAACGATGAATACGTTGTTAAGTAGTATCCCGTAAAAATTTGCATGCGCGCAGTATCAGTGCGTTTTTCCTTCTTTTTGTATCTCCAGTTTCTGCAGGTTTTCTCGCATGCCCAATTGCATGCACATATCATCGAGTATTTCCAATACTGTTTTACACTTTGTGCGGCAGATGCACGGCGTCGTTTATTTGTCTCTTTCAATAATATCTAGGGTTTTACTTGCCAGAACCATGATATGATTATGAGGCACGCCGTAGTGGAGGGCTCCATGAATTTTGACCATCTGGTACCTGCACTGACATCGCACGGTACACGGGCATCTAGCATTTCGCCTCCACCTAAATACGACCGCCGCGGCCGGGATCGAACCCGTGACTTTCGGGTCAGCAGCCGAGCTCCGTCACCACTATACCACCGTGGCGGACGTCTTTTTTAAGTCGAAAGCCTTAAATGCCTCATCAAACGCAAAACTTGACCGTCGGCGTCCCGCGTCTACGGCGTCAGCGTACCACTACGTTGGGGACGAGGGATGCAAAAAATCATCGGCGCGTGATGACGTCACCATATGACATCATCATGGCTTCACAAATTTGGCGTGACGTCATATGATGTCTTTATCGCATGACATCGTAGCTTGGTCAAAAGTGGGCAGATCACGAAGGCAGTGCAAAGCCAGGTGAGGTGCAACCGATCTTGGAGGCAATGTTAAACCGCGCTTTGTGCGCAAAAAACGGAAAGAAGATGGCTTTCGCTTTCGAGCCGTCTTAAGCGAACGCATAAGGGAGCCTGTGAGTTTTTATTTCATTAACTGGTTTTCCATGACGTACTCATTGTACAACTTGACTTTGTTTCTTGTATTTTTTTTTACTGACATAGCGTGTGTACTGAACACAATGCGTCCCCGTCTTCTTGTTGTTTTCATGCGTCTTCTTTGCATAGACGCTTTGCGAGAACTGTTTGTATGCGCATTCCTGTATGAGCTTTCAGGGCTTACATTATTAATAAATAAATTATGCTTGCCCAAAGAAATAAGATACTCAGTGTGTGTGTGTGTGTGTGTGTGTGTGTGTGTGTGTGTGTGTGTGTGTGTGTGTGTGTGTGTGTGTGTGTGTGTGTGTGTGTGTGTGTGTGTGTGTTTGTGTGTGCGTGTGTGTGTGCGCGCGCGTTATTATCCAGTGTACAGGCCATTTATTTGTGCGCATTTACGCTGCGCTGAGAGAAGCAACTACACAAATAAAACGCAGATTACATAATAAAACACAAGTGCCACTAGTCGATTCACAGTGATCGTAAATGATTAAAAAAACAGGAACTGCGTAATTATCTAAGACAGGACGAAAATGTAACCTTGAAACACAGAAACAGAGAAGGATAAAAACATTTAACTGCAGACATACATACGTGGGCATCAGACCAGCACAGAAGGCGTACTTGAAACACGGAAAGTAATATAAAAACAAAGAACCCACTGTGGTTTTAGTTATGGTGCTTGACTGGTGACCCGAAAGTTGCGGGATGGAATCCCTGCCGCAGCGGCCCCATTTCGATGGAGGTGAAATGACAGAGGCCCGCGTACTTAGATTTATGTGTACGCGTTAAAGAACAACAGATGGTCAAAATTTCAGGAGCCTTCCACTATATACGGTGCCTCTCATAATCATATCGGGGTTCTTGGGACGTAATTCTCACAAATAATTATTATTAGGAAAAAAGAAGGATCTGATCTGCAGACAAACACGTATAATATATTCCATGATACATTTCAAATCACAAAAAATAGCGTAAGCAAAAGTCAAAGGCAGATACAGGACCAACCAAGTGCAGTAAAGAATGTTTGCGAAGTAAAATGCAGGATTCATGCACACGTGAACCAAAGCATTTTGAGCATGTAGCTGATATCAGTGTGTCCATTTATTACGCAAGGTTAACACCGGCAGAATTATTCTTGCATGTGCATTCGAAATACCGGCCGGAAACGTACGCTGCAAGTGCATAATGTGTTCTTCGGATGCCGCTTGTCACGTTTGATTTTTACTGTCCAAAGAAACCTCGTATCTTCTAAAACGATACAGCTCCCAGCGTTTCTGGAATGATTGGTGCACTGCGGCATGCAACACCCGGCCATGGTGACGGTAGCGAGCGCATAAAACTGGAGGGAAACGAGCACCGACCCAAAAACAGCACGCGCGCCACGCACAAGTGACCGGGCGGGGGATTCAAAATGGCGGCAACGCTGCCGCCGAGGCCGAGGAGGCGGCATCTGCCCTTTCAAAAGCTGACACCACTCTAAGCGGGGGCGCGCGCATCGAGGCACTCTAGCCTCGTTACTTGAGCAGCGCTGTTAGTGGCAACACTTTCAAGTTATTGTCAATTTGAGACTTTACATTAGGAAGCGACAGGATTCTATCTTGGTCAACCGCGAGCTCAGGTCACTGAACGTTTTTTCATGATCAGCAAGGGTTGATCTGATTGAACTTAACTGCTCAAGCATGGCTGACTGCCCAACTTGTAACGCCTTCAGTACATCAAGCATATCAGCAGACAATGCACTGTGTTCATTCCTAGGTCCAGGATTAGTCTCAACATCACCTGCTAATAACAATTTCAATAGCATTTTCGCACAGTCAAGAACTACACAGATGGTGCGCCGTGGGCTCGGCAGGACAAGTAATGATCGGTAACCAGTCCGCTTAGCGTAAAGGCAGAGGTAATTCGTTACCTGTGTAACCTGTGTTACAGTAGCAAAGAGAACGTTGAGATTAGCAAGGGGCTGAGACAGGGATGTCCTTTGTCCCCGCTGTTATTCATGCTGTACATGGTGAATATGGAAAAATAGCTAGAAGGTAGCAATTTTGGTTTTAATCTGTCACACAAATAGGGCGGCGTGATGATTGAGCAGAAGCTTCCAGGATTATTTTATGCTGACGATATTCTCTTATTTGCTGACAGTCTAGAGGATATACAGCAGCTGGCGGATATATGCGGAAGGGAAGGGAAAGCTCTAGGACTAGGATTTAGTGTAACAAAATGTGGATTGATGATATTCAATGATCCTTGTGATCAGGCGGTGTCAATACAAGGCTAAGAAATACCGAGGGTGAGCGAATACAAGTACATCGGAGTATGGATAAATGAGGGTGACAGGTACATGGAGGTACAGGAAAAAGCCTCGGCAGCAAAAGGAAAGACGAATGCTTCAATAATGAAGCACAGAGTATTGTGGGGATACAATAGGTACGAGGTGCTTCGAGGTATGTGGAAAGGTGTAATGGTTCCGGGGCTTACTTTTGGGAACTCATTGGTGTGCATGAGGGCAGAGGTGCAATCGGGAATGGATATAAATCAAAGGACTGTGGGACGCCTCGCGTTGGTGCTCACGGGAAGACGACAAATGAGGCTGTAAAGGGCGATATTGGATGGGCAGGTTTTGAGGCGAGGGAGGCTCAGAGCAAAATAAGGTTTGAAGAAAGGCTAAGGAATATGAAGGAGAGTAGATGGGCAGAGAAGGGGTTCCGTTACTTGTATAGAAAGAGCGTGGACACACAGTGGAGAAAAAGAACTAGGAGGCTCACTAGTAAATAATACGGCTGGTAGTGTAAGCAGTGGTAGTCATAGGCGTGCGCACAGGGGGGGCAGGGGGGGCGCCCCCCCTAATCATCTAGGAGGGGGCCGCAAAATCTGCCCCGTACATTGACCCTCCTAGTCACATAAGAGGGGAGGGGGCGCAAAATCTGCCCCATACATGGACTTAGTAGGGTGGGGGGCGCTGCGATGAACCTTCACCCCCCCTAATGAGGAACCCTGCGCACGCCTATGGTGGTAGTGTCAACAAAGAGCGTTAAGCGAAAAGTCAGAGAGGCGGAGAAGATTTACTAGACGGCAGCTATGGAGAAAAAACCGGCTTTGAGTAACTACCGAAAGGGCAAAAATGAAATAAGGAGGGAGGCATTTTGCGATAATTCAATGGGAAGCGATTTACTGCTTGAAGCGAGATCGGGTTGAGTTAGAACGGGTAGTTATAAAGCGAAATTCAGTAAAGAAGAAAATGCACGTGCTGCGGGGGAAGATAAGGAAACGGCGGAGCATGTTCTGATTGAATGTGGAGATATCCACCCAGGTGTACGTTTGGGCACGAGCCTACGTGACGCCTTGGGTTTTAGAGACAATGGAAAGCTGAACACACCCGCGATTGAAATAAGTAAGAGACGGTTATAGTATTGGTGGCAGAAAACTAGAGAGAAAGGACAAAAATAAATATTGGAAAAAAGAATATAAGGACATTCTGCCGTAAAGGACAGAGAACGCAGCTGAAGACTTAGGTTCTTTTTTTTTTCTGGAGTAAAATAGTTTTAATTGAAGTAAAGACACTAGGCCAACGCTAAGAAAAAGACGAGTAAAGGGTTTTTTCTCTTTTTTTTGTCGAGCCTGGTGGCACACTTGTGACCGCCCCGTTATAAAGGGGACGCTCATAGCATCCATCCATCCATCCATCCATGCATGGTGCGGCCGCCGCCGTCGCAGACTGCCGGAGGAAAGCCCAGCACTCGGCAACGCGGCGTCGTATTTTTCATCGTTCAAGTGGTGCTTATTGTTCGAGGGTCATGGATTTTTGAGGTGTGAGGACAATATGCCATAGAAACCGAAGAAGACTGGACGTTGTCGCTTCGTTCCTGGCTGCAACTTTGGGTACTGGTCGTCGACAGAAAAGGCATCTCTGTTCCGAGTACTGGCGTGGAAAGAGTTATTTTAGAAGTAAAGTCGTGCGATACCGAGAGCTGAAAGACAGCTGACAGAGAACTCAGCGCAATGCGAGAAGCATTTCGACGCAAGGCACGTAGAAGGGAACGACGTTGGGCTAGTTGGTATTGCGTAGTCTGAAGTGAACGACGGAGCGTACAACGTGATACGTTGTAAATTTTAGGGGCGAAGCTCCTTAAGGCGGCACCCGTTCGTCCCTCGTAGCGTAGTATGTAACCAGTCTTACGCTTTGACCTGCAAGGTGGTGCCGGTGGGAGATTTCTCCTGTGCGTTGTTGAACAATAAAAAAAATTCGCAGCGTGCGCGTTAACTAAAAGCCGAATTCTTCTGTCTCTCATTCCCCATTAGCAGCCATTGGCATGTTCCAGTAGGAAACGTTAGTAGAAGTAGAAGTGTAAGTGTTAGCTAAACCAACGAAAGACGCCAGATGTTTTTGTAAAAGCAAAACGAAAGAACGCCAGATGTTTCTAAAGCAAAACGAAAAGACGCCAGCTGCTTAACGAAAGACGCCAGATGTTTTCTAAAGCAATGGTTTTCTAAACAATGAAAATTCACAGCGTACATGTAAAATTAAAGTGAGCTGCAAGTCGTCATAACTCATCGAACCTTTAGTATAAACGCGCCCGATCTCACGTCGGTGATGATGTACTGGGCAGAATTCACGGAAGATTCACGGTTTACCGATGAACCTCCGCAGCTTCGCCCACTCATCATCATTCACTCCGTGGATATGCTGTGATTTTTTTATTCCTTAACTCGGGTGCACTTATTTTAGATGCGAAGTATCTTAAGGCGGAGCTCAATCCGGTGGTGGTGGTGTGCGGCGTGACCACCCTTACTGCGCATGCGCATACCCTCTCCACACACCCCTCTCCCCTCCACTTCCCCTCCCCCTTTCCACTCTTCCTCTGAAACGCGGGCTAGACATGCCGAATTTCTCTCCTGCGCAACGCCGCGATGAGCTCGAGCGCATGCGCGTCCCCTCCGCTTCTCTCTCCTCTCGCCCGCCTGTCGACCGCGTTCCCCGCTCTCCCTGTGAGAATTAACGGCCAGGCTGAATGGGAAGATACGACGCGCGTAGCGTCCCTCTTCGCGTTCCACGACGCGAGGTCGGTAGCATGCCCAAAGAACGCCAACGGAACGCGATCGTGCAAGTGCTCCGGCTTCGCATCGCCTCATGGTCCCCTTTAGCGGGATATGGTGTAATTTTTTAAAGGGGGTTAACCATACGGAAGAAGAAAAGAAAGCCAAGTGGGCTAAGACCTGTGTTCTGTAGATAGCTCTTCATTGCAGAGTTCAAATAAACTTGTTTCGTGTACGAATTTTCTTTTCAACTAATAAATCTTTCAACCTGCCGACAAAACGTACACATGACGTTTTGACCAGCAGCTAGTGCCTAGTAATGGGTAGTGCGAGAGCAGGCAATTTTTTAGGTACGTTTCCACCTTTTCTGAAATCTTCTTAGATTTTGGCCCGAAATTGATTGTTTAATTTTGTTTGCCTTTGGGAGAACAGTTTAAATGGGCTTAGAATAACAGATAGCTGAGCTAGTTGGTAAGTATTCATTCTAAAAAAAAATTGGCCGCGTATCTGCGTGCTTCGCTGCAAATGTCGTCTAAATACGGTAGTAGAGGCGCTGCGTGAGATATGGACGCCATCTGGCAATACGTCGGGAAACGTGTGCTGTGTTGTGGGCTGTTAGTCCCGGCGCAGCAGCAGGCGAAGACCGGCGGTGACCAACGCGACCGGCGGGGACGCCAGCCAGCCCGAACACGCGGTTTGGCGCGAAGCGCCGAAGCAGACGAAACGTTCGTACTCAACGAGTACTCTCCACACACTCTTTTATTTACACGTCGCCTGGGTAAAACAGGAATGACAGAGCGGCGCCCCATGGCTTTCGTACAGTGCAATACTGAACCGAAACACAACAATGAGCTCGTGCAGAGGGCACGGATGAAGGCAAGTTTCCGCGCAGTCGCATTTTCAGCGCCGCTTAAGAAACTAGGGTCTCTAGAATTACGTATCTATGTATTTTTTATTAAAGGAACACACCACCTAATACTTACCTAGTGATGTTGTGCCTCAGATATGCGCAATGTTTGCTTTTTGATCAACCATGTACACAAGTATGAACCTAGTCAGCCGTTCAAGATGGCTGGCCCTTGGGCAAGTGGTTCAACTTTGGCCGAGTGACTGAATCGAGTGACGTGCCGACAAACAGAAAGACAGACAGACCAAAATTTCTCCGTTTAAGTATCCCAAGAAAGACGATCGCCTTTAAAATATCTGCGTTTAAGTTTCCGAAGAAAGACTATCGTCTTTAAAAGACAGGGCGTGCAAACACGGACACAACAAAGAAGTCAGGACGGCGTTTGTGGTGTCCTGACTTCTTTCTTGCGTCCGTGTTTGCACGCCGTCTTTTTAGAAAGTTTAAAGGGGCTTTGCAAGTGTGTTGAGTAAAAAAAAAAGGAAGGTAATTATAATGTAATTACCAATATTACGCATAATACGGCCATCACGGCAATAGTCATAACTACCAATCCAACCATAAAAAGAGAAAATGACTTCGCAGCACTATCGCTGTGTACCAGGGGCGTAGCCAAGAGGGGGGGGGGGGGTCGGGTTTTGGGGGAGTTCGAACCCCCCCTCCGAAATTTTTCAATTTCCTCCCCATTCTAGCCACCCTAGCCGCGCGTTCGAAGAAAATCAAGGGCTCAAGGTCCTGGCGCGCGTTGTCGAAGGGATGCATCTTCTTGCCCCCTTGTCATACCCCTCCCTGCGTAGCTTTCAGCGCGCTCGCTGGCACGAAAGGAGAGAGAAAGCGCTTGAAGCGTTCGACAAATACCTGCAACTCTGTTCGTATACTTGACGGATTCTAAATATTTTTGCGGCATGTGATTCGTGAAGCGTCATGCAGTAATAGAGAGACTATTCCATTATAACTCAGAAAAGTGTTACGGGGACCCTTTAAATGGCCCCTAAACCACCCAAAGGTCGAAATTTAGTTGTGGCGTTGTAGTTGTACACGAGTCTACAGCGAATGCTAGCGGGATTACAAGCGTTTGCTCGCTTCGCTCTTTCCTTCGCTACGCTGCGTTCGTCGTCTCGTCTGTCCACCTCTCCGAATGCCCTTCCTCAGCGTCCGAGAGGAAAACGCAAGGAGTGTGCGCATCTGCTAGCAGAGGGGGCACGCAAGCGTCTGTTGGTGGTGGTTTAGGGGCCCTGGCGTTTTGTGTTTACGCCACGAAATTTTCCGACCAACGAGGTAAAACGACCATCATCATGAACCGGCACGCGCTCAGTCATTGCCCAAGCCACGGCCGACCATCCGGTGTTTTTTAATGTGTACCTAAATTTAAAGAGACAGGCCTCAAGCACTTTCGCCGCCATCGAAAATGCGGCCGCCTCGGCCGAGGTTCGGTCCCGCAACCTTCGAGTCAGCAGTCGAGCACCATAACCACTAGACCACCGCGGCGGGTAGCCTTCCAGGTGCTTTTTCATATATTGAAACCTCATTATAACAGTCGCATTTGACGCGGAAATAACTTCGCTATAGCCGAAAATTCGTTATAAGGGTACATTCGAACCACTGTAGGTATTACCAAGGCTATCATTCATTTACTTCGTTATAACCGATAATTCGTTATATCCGTGTTCGTTATATCGAGGTTTGAGTTATTTTGGCCACATTGCCACAACGAAATTTCCTGCAACTTGGTATGTCAGGACTCTGGCTCCTCCAGAAGACAACATATACTTCACTTTTACCGATTAGGAAATACATAGCCCTAGAAGACGGCATCAAAACCAATGATGTCATGGCGACTGGTGCGGGAACTTCGAAGTGGCATTGCACTTTCTTTGGCCGAGTTTTGTCGCTCACCCAAGTGTCTTCTCGCAGCAAGCGTGGTGCTTTTGATATCGTGAAAGATGAATTTACAAATATGAGAAAAATCATTTTTCTCATTCGTGTCCTTCTAAGATGCTTAAATGGAACATTAAGGTCACATAAAGCTTTGTTTTTTTTTTTTGCAGTGGGGCAAAGGTCACAATCAAGGGACTAATTGGCAGAGTTGGCAGGTAATGAATGCTGTAAGTTCACATGGTTCATTATTTGACACACAGACACTTAACATGGAAATCATTTTATGTTTATTTTCACATGCAGCAGTGAGAAAACATTTGCAGGGAAGACATTACCACACAATAAAAACTTTATGCAAGTACAGTATGAATGGGAAGAGTATAAAAAGATGTCTTTTCAGAACTTTTGATATGCGTATGGAACATGACCTTACGGTAGGTGGCTCAACAGAAAACGACACTGTTACTGAACAACAGCATTATGATTAATACTACTGATATAATCACTGCCTATCACTGTCTATCTGCATTGAATTACTCAAACACAGCCGGTGCCTTTTGCGCAACATACGCAATAACGACAACCACAGTTGAATTCAGACACTATCCCAATCTAAAGCAACCCAATAGAATGATATACAGCCACGTACAATTGAAATATGAACAAGTTCACATGTTCTTTCTTTTTTGTTACTGCCAGTGCGTGTAATAAAAGCCTGATTTCGACTTGTACGCTTATTTTCTGGCAGAGACAATCTTTCGCAGCCACATAAGTAGTGGTCCAAGGTAGTGCCCACGAGTGACATGCAAAATCTATTCTACTTTGTAATTCCTTGTTCGCTTTATTTGTCCATGACTGCACATGAAGACGACGCACATGCTGAGCGGACGTCAGTGCTCAACAAGCGCATCGTCTGAAGTGTTCTGGAGAACTTTCGTGCTAACTCTGTAGGCAATGTCTCTGCTTCCATCGTTTGAGTCAGACACCAGCATCCTTAAAATAGGAGCAAATTTGAAGTTCAGGCACACAGTGAATAAAAAGTGCAACCCTTACACAAGAATATGCAGTAATTCAAATCATGTATAATTATGCAAAGTGAACACTGAGGAAACGATATCATAAATGTATCAAAGCATGCAAATTATGTGCAACAATGTCAAATCTTAAAAGAGTAAAAACAGTAAGAGGTGAAGCCATCTTGCTTTTCTGTTTCATAGAGACAAAAACAAACTCAACTGAGTTCAAGCAAAGAGGTTGTTGTTGGTTCATGCTGCATATACATGTCACTTCAGAGGTCGCCATACAAAAAAGGAAAAAGTACAACATAACACAGTAGCACATTTTTTTTTCCTTCTTTGTTTTGTTCACCTGTGTTAACTAGGTAGGCATTTCACTTTGACACGACATTAAAAATGCAAGACCCGCGAGGGCCTAATATCAGTCTGTTCTAGAAGCGAGGCGATGTGGTACTTCTGTTGACCCAGCAACAGTGGCAGTGGGTGGCTGGCCAGTTAGAAAAACTGGGACGGGCAGCAGCGAGTCGAGTCATGTGCCTCTACAGTGTCAGCGCTTGAAGAAGGCCGTTATTTGCTGCTGTGTGTTCAGCAGCGCCCTCTTTGCCTTGCTCTTTCCCTGCACATGAAAAGGAGATTGCACACGCTTACCTTTTGCAACAGAATATACGCACCTTCGTACAGTTCAGCCTTGCCACTATGAATACAGATGTGACTAACTGACAGATGCAGCCACCCATTGCAGACTTCGTTGAATCGAGCGAAAACTGAATTAACGGAGTTCGCAATGTAGCAAACTGTTTTCATTTCCTAGTCTTAGTTCCACTGAAAACTACCGTCTTTCTTTGTTTCTTTTTCCTCTTTTTGCAATTCAACGGTATGGGCTAAAAGCTACGAGCTGTGGTATTTAGCGGTACGAGTTAACAGTGATGAGCTCCAGTATGCTTTTGCGTTACCACAACATATGGCAGAGGGTTGCGCATTTCTCATAGTGCGAGCACTTAATATGAATACAGTCAAACCTCGTTTATACGTACCCGCTTTAAATGTACTAACGGTTAAAACGTAGTTGCGACAAATCCCCGACCGAGTCCCATAGAGCCCAATGCATTCGCTGACCGCTTAAAGGGGTACTGACACAAAATATCGCGGCCGAGATAGCCTGCTGGATCGATTTCCGTGTACGTGCGTGTACCATCTGCAAAATATCGACAGCGAATAAAGCTTGGAAGCTATTTTATGTGAATTTTGAAGTTCGCGTGCGCGATCCAGCATTATAGGCCGCACCTGTTGCATTGACACCCTCGGAGGTGACCCGAGGTGACCCCCCTACTTCCCCTACGTAACCGTTGTAGCCGGTACAACAAGTTATGATGACGTCGTAGACGCCATTTCTGTTTTGACGCGCTCGCCGCTGCGCTGTTGGTGTCTCAAGAAAATTGTCGCCAAGAGACGACGATGAGGAGAACGAGGACGATGATGGCGACGACATCGCGCAGCATGTGCGGCAAGCGTGCGAATGCGAGAAGACGATGCGAACAGCGCGGAAGTGCGTCACACTTCTGTGTGCTGACGTGATCGAGCGCTGCAGCCGCTAGGTGGTGATAGTTGCACCCGGAGGCTTGTCGTTTTTGAAACCGAAACTGACACTGGTCGGTAATGAGGAGCCTGTAATTAATTATCTGTCGCGCGCTGCAGCAAACGATGTGCCGTGTTATGACTAACAGGCCCCCAGCAACACACTGCAGCAAAAGAACGCGAGGCCAAAATTTTTGTGTCAGCACCCCTTTAAGCCGTAGTGGTTCGCCCTATGCCTACCGGTTACTGCGTACCCTGCGTACCGCGATAACTTTTTGTGCCATACAATTTTACTGTGCCGCTCAACTTCCCGACGCCAGAATGTGCCGCTCTTCGTCCTTTTTGAGAAGTGCGCAGATCAGTCGATCCCCGATTCCGACTTCCGCGCGATTGCGGCGACGCCTTTGCGGTTAAGCATCGGGAAAGAACGAAGGCGAGGTGGCGGCCACCGACGAACGCGCCGACATGACTTATCGCCGACAACCTTATCACAATAAGTATCTTCAGCTATCTGCTCGGGCACGCATGCGGCGCAGCGCTACTTTTTAAGCCTACTGCACGCTTTTATTAGGCGACAACCTGAACGCGCTGGGCCGCCGATCGCTGCCGCTTCGTTGTGCGCGGCCGTCTTCAAGGCTGAAGTTGAATTAATGGCACAAATGCTCGGGTAGGGTCGAAGAACTTCAGCCATGTACCAACTAGCCCGACAGCAAACGCTACTAAGGCGTCATAAGGCGCGCACCGCTGTGTAGAAGCGAAAGCAGATCGCTGTTGCGTAGTTAGCGTTGCGGGTCGCGGGCGCCGAGAAACCTCGCTGCATTGACGCTATCGCACTAAACGCACGTGTACGATACTGCAAGCGTAGCGCGGTTGTAACCATACTGCAAGCTTTTATTAGGCGACCACACGCGCCTCCGTCCGCTGCCAGGACCGCTAGAGCATCGCGGAGTGCGCATCGCTTGCATGAAGCTCGTCATCGCTGCGTTAAGGGGAGACGTGGGTCTTAAAAAATGGTTTTTTAAAAGTTGGGTGAATGGCATGAAATTTAATACACTTATTCAGCTTTTTCTGCAGATTCAAAATCTCTAAGTAGATTTTTAATAGCTGCATTAGAACAAAAGATATGCAATTTCTAACACATATTTAAGCATATTTCTTACGGGAATTTTTGGCAACTTTGCTTTGTCAAACACAAAAACAAAGTATGTGGCAAGATTGCCAGGAAGCTGGTCTAGCCGGTGATGCTATTTATTTTCTTATAATGTTGTTCACCAAATTACAATTCTCGATTATCAGAAATAGTTTGCGGCAAAAAAATTTCACTCACATTTACGTCTACAGTAAAACCTCGTTATAACGAAGTTGAAGGGGGAGTCGTAATTACTTCGTTATAACCATTAGTTCGTTATAGCCAATATCCATTTCTACCGACAATTAGCACGCAAGAGAGGCTGTACTGACCACCAAGTGCCACAGCAGCCCGCCACGCAAACGAAAAACGGCCGTCGCACGGAGAAAAACTAGCAAAAGAAAGAACAGCAAAGAACTGCTACTTTATTCACGCCAAACTTGGCACACCAGCTGGCGGCTCACTTAGCAGAAAAATAGTCCTTAATAGACTTCTGCCGTGTCTTCCTCAGACGGATGATGGCTTTTTCGGCCGCTGCCGCTATGTCGAGTCCGTCCTCGCCGTCATCGTGAGCGCCGAAGAAGCGGCGCAGCGGGTCTGCCGCATCCAGCGCTTGCGCGGACGTCGGAACATCGGGTTCACCAACTCCGGGCTGTCGTCGACACATTCGTCACTGTCGTCATTCACCACCCCTGTCACCGTCAGCTCTCCGGTTGTCACCGCGTCAGCATCGGCACTAACGTACGTGCAGAAGGTGTCGCAGTCGGGCACAACTCCGGCGTCAAGGAGAGCGTCCCACGACGCCAGGTCTTGGTCACCCGCGGCACCCTCATTGGCGGCAGCACCGATATCTTCGCTGTCACCGCCGCTGTTGACGCCAAATGAGGCATGTCGGAAGCAGTTTGCGATCGTGCTTGCTGTAGCGCTTCATGCTCATATTGAGTAGAATTCGGTCGATTACACGCTCGCGGTACCGTGCTCAACGCTACGCCGAAATCTTCGGCAACTTTTTTCTTCTTGACGCCGGACTCAACGGCTTTCAACATAGCCGCCTCCTGTTTGATTGTAATCGTTTTGCGCTCTCGTTTGCCGTTGCCGTCGTCCATCTCCTGTCTAGCGGCGGGAACCGAGAGGGACGCTGTTCTGATGCACACGCAGCGAACGACAAGCAAAAAGGCCCGCGCCCACGTCGCGCCGTCGCCGCGTCGCCGTCCACGCGCGCAACAGGAGAGCGGGCGGGTCCACGAGTTCCGCGGGAGAGGGGAGGCCGGGTGACGTGTGCGGGTGGGTCCACGAGTTTCACTGGAAGGGGAGGCAGGCAGACGCGCACCCTCGCGCGTGTTGGCAGGCGGCTCCACGGGAGCGCGAGGCGCGAGTTTTGAATTACCGCATCCGTGATGGGACGTAAACCGTCGCGCGCTATAAGACATTGACTTGCCGGCTACCAAAATGGTCAGTAAATGCTCGGTGGGGGAAAAAAAAGGTTCGTTATATCCATTGCGAGGAAATTTTAGCTTCGTTAAAACGAGGTTTTAAATACATGGGCGTCTATGGGAATTTCAAGGGGAATTACGATTGCTTCGTTATATCCATTAGTTCGTTATATCCCGCTTCGTTATAACGAGATTCTACTGTATTTATTTTGCATTCAAAGTTTGTTGAAGACAATCGGATTAGCATCACCGGCTAAACCAGCTCTCTGGCAGCCTTGCCACATACTTTATTTCTGTGTTTGACAAAGCAAAGTTGCCAAAAATTCCCGTAAGAAATATGCTTTTAGAGACTGCACATCTTTTGTACTAATGCAGCTACCAAAAATCTAATTAGAGATTTGGAATCTGCAGAAAAAATGGGATAAGTTTGTTAAATTTCGTTCAGTTCACCGAGCTAATAAAAGAAATAAAAAAAAGACCCGCGTCTCCCCTTAACCGAACAAGCTACTCGCCGCATCTGTGCACGATCTGGAGCGAAGTGGGTACGAACAACATTCCCACGATAAATGCGCGCGTGCGGCACAGCAAGCGGCCCGGTAGTGACGGCGTGAGCCGAGTAGGCGACGCGCTGCACGCAACTAGCCGGGAGACGATCGGCTCCACGCGGCGGTACCGCGTTTCACTGGAACTGTGTCAGTTTTCGTATAGTGGCAGATCGCGGTTAGACGCACAACATATACCGCGGAAATCACACTGTCCCTTCTGTCGCTATGTCGGTCACTGCGTTGACCGCGTATCAGGGACTCTGCAATAGTTTCGAAATGCTCTTCGGCGTCGCCACTACGCAGTTATCGGGCGGTCGTGCGAGTGTGCCAGGATGATTTCTCCACTTTGGCAAAAAGAAAGAAAAGGCTTTGCGGTGGGTACTTTAGGCAATATTTGCTGTGGCACTCTATTTATTTGGGCGATGGCGTACGCTAGGAGATGCAAATTTGTACTTGGTGTTTAATGCGTACTACCGTTTAGTGCGTAGTTATGCCGCGTTCCCGGCAGGTACGTATTAACGAGGTTTCACTGTACAGTGTAAAGTGCGTTGACTCTCGTGTGGACGCACACGTGGTTCACGTGATGCGCACGACTTATGGTACAGTATAGACCGCTTATAACGTAAGTCGCCGGAGTCGCGAATATCCGCACTATAAGCGGTACCGCACTATAACCAAAACAAACTTCTTCAAAGGCTGCACTTGCGCAAAACGTGTTCAGCATGTAGCCTCGCGTGTCCGACAATCGACATATGCGATATGGGGCGCTTACAACCACTTAAATCTCCGAATGTTCAAAAATTAACCGCCAAGACCCGCATTGCCAACGAAATGAACACGGGGGAAAAAAGCAAACAAAACAAAGTGCCATCGCGGAAATTCGCCGACTACGTTTCAGGCCACCTCGAGGTATGCGCATTACACAGAAACCAGAATCGCGATAGAAATTTCACCTGCTGAGCGGTACCGATCGCTCGATTTCACGGGCGCGCACGCGATGTCCAAGACATTGCAATCGAATCCGGAACCACCATTCGAGAGTTGCATGTGCCAACCATGCCCTCGTTTGCATTAACGATATGATTCCCTTCCCTTCAAGTGCAGCCATCGCAAAAAGTTTCGTTGATTCCGCACCAAACCGCAACTTTTATCGCCCGCGACCGCTACCGAAAAGCAACCAACGCTGATTAGGCCTAGCCTGCGGTTCAGCATGTTGTCGCGGGAAGTTTGTCTAAGACAACATGAAGATCGGACGTCGAAAAGATCGCACTCAAACACTAACCCAAGAACAGCGCGCGTGATACGAAGTTTGTGTTCGCGGCCGGGAGATCAACGGCGACAAAAGCCCGCCAAGCTCGTTTAAGTCCGCGCACTGGCAGAAAAGGCGAAAGCTCGCGTCATGAAGCCGCAAAACTTTTCAATTTGCGGACGAGGTAGCAAACGCGATATCTTTAGCAAGTGTGATAACGACGACGCTTTTCCCGACAGGAAACTTACTTTAAAGCGCACTTGATGAGGACGCGATCGTACGTTCCACGCGGAACGCGCTGCCGGCAAGCGGCCGCGGAGCCTTGCCGCCGCCGGTGCTAAGGCTACTCCGTCGCCTAGGCAACCACCACCCTTCCCCACTTGGCGAGCCCGCGCAGCGCTGCCGCGGTCTTTGTCCTTCCTCCGCCCCTCGTTTGTTCACTGTGTGTGCCGTCGCCCTTCGCAACGACCTCGTCGCTCCCTCCCCAGCGGCGTACCTCCTTTGAGAACCGCACTCGTTACCGCGTTTCTCAGAAATATTTTCCCGCCACCGCATTATAAACGGTATTTCATCTTGGGGGACTGCACAATAAGCGGTATGCGTATACATGCGGTTCTATGGGAGGGTAAACGGGAGTCGAAAAAGACCGCACTATAACCGGTCCTGCACTATATGCGGTTACGTTATAAGTGGTCTGCACTGTACGATCCAATGTGGAGCATTTCTGCTCTCGGCAGGCAGATTCAGAGCGATAAAATTTGAGCGCCCGCTCCAGATCAACCAAGGGGAAAACAACTTCACACGTACCTTGTCAACGGCAGAGGCTGCCTGCTTCTTGAAGAGCCTAGTCATGATTTTGTGCTGCTTCCGGCTATGCGATGCACTCGGAGGGGATGGCATCACCTCGGATGCCACGGGCCGTGGTGGCGTTTCTTGCATCTGCAAGGGCTGGTTTTCCAGGTCACACGTTGTCAAGCCTGTCGCACCGGCATCTTTCTTGATGTCGTCTTCGAGGGCGTTGAGGCAGGGCAGCAGGCGACGCTGCGGAAGGTTTGCGGCGTTGTCGACTTTCTTTCTGGGGGACAGCACAGCTTCGGCAGGAGGTGACAGAGACTTGCCATCCGGTAATGTGACAACGCCCTCCGAGCATGTGCTATGATCCTGCAAAAAATCATGTGCAATAAAGGTCAGTCAATGAAATATCCTCACTTACAGTAGACTCTCGTTAAGTGGAACCTGAAGGGACCAGGAAAATGTGTTCCGTTAAACAGGAGTTCTTTTTACCGAGGGATGAACAGTAGTGCAGAATTCACATTAGAGGCAGTTTTTCTATTTAAGCAGCAGTTCTGTAAAAGAGGTTTCCTTTTAGCGAGAGTCTACCGTATGTGTTACACATGCAAAGAACTCTTGTAAGTCCATCCGTATCCCTAGCCATAGGCTAGTTGACAGCCTTTAGACAAGTGTCAGTCTATTAGAGAAAATGAGAGTAACGCTATGTACAGTGAAACACTGTCTAGAATGGATAGGTAGAACTTTCACAGTGTAAAAATGAACGTTTTGTGTAATAGCAAAAGGTACACAAACATATATGTGCAGAAATACAGGTACTGAAAGAAACTTGAAGTATACTGTGTAAAGTAAACGTTCCGTACAAAAACAGTAGGTACATGCAAATAGCATGCAAGAAAACAGCACAGAAACAGAGTTGATGATCACAGGTGTTATTTGGAGAGCAGAGAGTGAAAAGAATCTCGAAATAAATATTAAGCGTTTATTATATGCTCCAAACTTATGCGGGTCAGCTGCCATAAAAGTGCAAAGTATGGAGTCGTCGTTTATACTACAATAACACAGGGACAACAAATAGTCTGGACAACATAACTGTTGTCTTTTAATTTGAGGTTATTGATAGCACGCGCCAATCATTACATACAAGGCCTGGAAAAAAAAAAAGAAGAAAACAACACAGGCTGTTCACAGCTGGGTACAAAATAAGCATTCACATGCATGAAATGAAGTTATTGAGTTGTCTATAAAAGCGAACTGCTGCAAATTTAGAGCGATTAGACTTGTGTAAGCCAGTGCAGCATTAATTTGATGCACTGAACCATGGGTATTAAAGTCCATTATTGTCAATTTAGTTAAAATCAAACACAAATAAAAAAAGCATTGAGGTTTGGCTACAGTGTTTTAAAAAATAATGTGACTGTGATTGTAACAGTAGGGGTGACTTCAGTCACTCAAGATAAAAATCATGAAAACCCGAATGCAATGCAATATGAGTGAAGAAAGAAAAGGTACCTTTGTTTAAACAGTTCGTTTATACGTGTTCATTTTTCGTCATCATCATTTGAGGAGCTTCCTTAGGCAATATTTTCGGGCGGTCATTTGCAAAGGTAGTTTAACTTTTGCAAAAATTAAAGGGACACTAAAGAGAAATACGATTTTTCTCGTATTGGTAAATTGGGCTTTCATAATCAAAAAGCACAATTCCTGCAGCAAGACGACCAGTAAGCTAAAAAATAAGCAGAAATAAAACGGTGGTGGTGACGCTGCCTGGAAGTTCCCGCATCAACTCGCTGTGACAGGAAAATTTTGATGGCGTTTACTAAGGTATGAATAGTTCTTAATGGATAAAAAATGAAGCAAATTGTCCTCTTAGGCGGCCAGAGACTTAGCATACCAAAAATCAGGAGATTTTATTCAGCCAATGAGCTCGAAAAATGAAAACATGCTTTGAAATCTGTAATGTCACTAGATATTCATGTGCAGAGATTTTCACTCGAAGTTGAAAAATGAAACCTCAACCTTTGCATCCTTTTCATTTTTTGGAAAAAGTCTCTTTGCTTAAAAGACTTGCCAGTGTCCGAATGATAGGGGTGTTAAGCGACTCAGACTTGAAACAAAACCCGAAGAAACACATCGTACACCAAAAAATTACACAGATATACTCGTGAAATTTCCACAGTGGCATCACAGAAACATCTGCAATAAGTGTGCCGATTTCATGAAAGTTTATAAAGAAATGAGAAAGTTGGTACCAAATTGCACATCCCTCCAAAACTCTGCAGATCGCAGGCAAATTCCTGGTGTAAGATATATCACGCAGGCAGCCCAGACTCTCTTCGTGAGCACTTACCAAAGATCCGGGCGTCGTGCTGGTAACACTGGTTAGCCTGCGCTTGGTGGGCGGTGTGAACCAGTCGGCCATGGACGAGCTCGTCCTCGTCGGGGTGCGGGCGCTGCATGCCGGGTAGTGTGGTGGTAAAAACCGAGCCAAACTGGGCGATGCACCTGCCCGTGTTTCTGCACTCTCTGCAAAGACAGATTTGCCTTGTAAAGCTTCGAAGTAATATTCACTCGAGTGTACAAACAGACATATTTTGATAACACATAAAACCCATACAAGTAGAACCTCGGTGATACGATCACGGCTTGTATGAATTTTGGAGTGATACGAATTTTTTGGTGGTCCCAGTAGGCCCATTAGCTTGCAATGTAATGAAGCATGGTTGACCCGAACCGATTTTCACCCTGCGACATTTCATATGAAGGCACGCTACCACACAGGTATGAACAGGTGCTGCTCGCGAAAGACGCAGCAATCACGCAAGGGTGCGAGAACTGTAGCGTGGGCATGTGCGCCATGCCATATCCTTCGAGATTGCACGCGCTAATCTTGGGGGCCCTAATGCGCCTTTGTTTTTGAATTACAGATGGTGTTGGCGTCTCGCTCTTTTTTAATGTGATAGCACTGTAGAGCTCGCTTTGCAGAAATTCCGGTGTCGGCGGTGGAACCTTTGGTTGTGAGTAAAAAATCAGCGTTGTCCACGAGCGAAAATTTGAGGTAGGTGCAAATAAAGAAATAAAAAATCTTCGGTTCGAGTGAAACCGGGGATTCGAACCTGCGACCCGTTGCTCCGTGGTGCGATGCGTTTAGCCACTCAGCCACCACACATACATCCTCTAGCATACTAACAGCGAGCTATTCATATTGTCGCGACGTCAAGAGAGAGGTCGTAACGCCAAGATCGAGAGAACAGCAGGTCGGTCTTTTTAATACCGCGCGCCAGCGAGTTCCTCTTCTTTCTTCTTTCTGGCTCCTGTATAACGTGTATGAGCCTTTTTGCTGTCGTCTTCGTCTTTCTCATAGCACGCACGTGGCATTTGCCTCCGTCCGAAAGAGGCATCGTCCCGATGCGCAGCCCAGGTGCTCTGCTTAGAGAAGCGCGCACATATGCACTGGAACCCAACCAGAGTTAGCTGGACAGGTACGGTTTCATCCGCACGACATGCACGACTTCGGGTGAATGCTTCCGGCGATTGGAACCGCAATCACTGTCGGGAACGACCACGCAGTTCACGTCGTTCAAGCGTCGAATGACTCTGTATGGACCGAAGTATCGTCTCAGCAGTTTTTCAGAAAGTCCGCATCGACGTATTGGGATCCAGACCCATACCTTGTCGCCTGGTGTGTAGGTAACGAATTTGTGTCGCAGGTCGTATCGTTTCGCATCTTTATGTTGCTGATGACAGATGCGTACGCGGGCAAGCTGTCTGGCTTCCTCGGCGCGCTGAGTAAATTCTTCGGCGTCGGTATCAATGTCGTCACCCTCGTGCGGCAGCATAGCGTCCAACGTTGTCGTGACCTCGCGACCATGGATTAAACTGAACGGTGTCATTCCAGTAGTTTCCTGTCGAGCGGTATTATAGGCGAAGATCACGTAAGGCAAGATTTCGTCCCAGGTTTTATGTTCCGTGTCGATGTACATGGAGAGCATGTCTGCGAGGGTCTTATTAAGGCGCTCCGTTAGTCCGTTTGTTTGGGGATGGTACGCAGTCGTTCTCCGGTGAGCTGTACCACTGAGCCTCAAAACCGACTCCAAAAGTTCTGCCGTGAAGGCAGTTCCTCTGTCTGTGATGACCACTGCTGGGGCGCTGTGCCGAAGGACGACGTTTTCGATGAAGAAGTGAGCCGCTTCTGCTGCTGTGCCCCTCTGCATAGCTTTAGTCTCCACGTAGCGAGAGAGGTAATCAGTGGCGACAATGATCCATCGGTTCCCTGCAGTAGAAGTTGGGAATGGGCCCAGGAAATCCATTCCAATTTGGGCGAATGGCCGTGCTGGTACTTCTACAGAATGTAATAAGCCCGCTGGTTTACCGGGGGGCGCATTGCGTCTTTGGCAGTCAGCACAAGTCTGAACGTGATGTTTTACAGCAGCAGGTAGTTTTGGCCAGTAGTACTTTCGTCGCAGTCGGGACAACGTTTGGGTGTAGCCTAGGTGACCGGAAGTGGCCTCGTCATGGCAGGCTTCTAAAATTTCTTTTCGCAGCGATGAAGGCACGACGAGCAAGTACGTGCTGCCGCTTGGAGAAAAGTTCTTATTGTAGAGAACGTCGTTCCGTAAACAAAAAGACGGCAGTCCTCTGGCAAAAATTCGCGGCACGTCTTTACGTCGTCCTTCCAAGAAATCGATGAGCGGAAGCAGCTCTACGTCGCCGCGCTGCTCTTGTGAAATAGTGGCCGTGTTGACGACTCCCAAGAATGCGGCGTCCATGGATTCGTCATCAATAGCGGCAGGCTCGACGGGCGACTGCGAGAGGCAGTCGGCGTCAGTATGCCTCTTTCCGGATTTATAAGTTATGCTCATATCAAATTCTTGAAGCTGAAGGCTCCAGCGTGCCAAACGGCCAGATGGGTCTTTCAGGTTAGTGAGCCAGCAGAGCGAATGGTGATCGCTGACGACCTTGAATGAGCGCCCGTACAAATATGGACGAAATTTGATTACTGCCCACACCACAGCGAGACATTCCTTCTCGGTAGTCGAGTAGTTCTCCTTGGTGCGAGAGAGAGCTCGGCTGGCATAGGCTATCACTTTTTCAGTGCCGTCTTGCCACTGTACCAGTACGGCGCCCAGGCCTACATTGCTGGCGTCGGTGTGAAGTGCTGTGGGCGCTTCCTGGTCAAAGTGCGCAAGAACTGGAGGTTTTGGAGGCGTTGACGTAAGTCGGTAAATGCCATTTGTTCCTTTTCGCCCCAAAGAAAGGGAACATCCTCTCGTGTGAGTCGTGTCAAAGGTGCCGCAATAGACGAAAAGTCCGCGATGAATCGTCGGTAATAGGCACATAGTCCTAAGAAGCGCCTCACTGCCTTTTTGTCGTGTGGTGCAGGAAAGTTTGCAACAGTGTCTATTTTGGCTGGGTCAGGTCGAACACCCTTGTGACTTACGACGTGGCCGAGGAAGGAAAGCTCACTGAAGCCAAAATGACATTTTTCTGGTTTTAATGTCAGGCAAGCCGAACGTATAGCTTGGAGAACTGTGAATAACCGGTTTAGATGTTCTTCAAATGTAGCGGAGAAGACAATAACGTCGTCCAGATATACCAAGCATGTTTGCCATTTCAGGCCTGATAGCACGCTGTCCATCAAACGCTGAAAAGTGGCTGGCGCTGAGCATAACCCGAATGGAAGGACCTTAAATTCATAAAGACCATCGGGCGTCACGAATGCAGTTTTCTCACGATCGCGCTCGTCGACTTCTATCTGCCAATAGCCGCTTCGTAGGTCCATTGATGAGAAATAGCGTGCATGCCACAGTCTATCCAGAGAATCGTCTATGCGTGGCAGCGGGTAGACGTCTTTCTTCGTTACTTGGTTTAACTTGCGGTAATCTATACAGAAGCGCAAGCTGCCGTCTTTCTTTTTAACCAATACCACGGGAGATGCCCAAGGACTTTTTGAAGGCTGTATGACGTCATCCTGGAGCATCTTCTGCACTTGCTTTTGAATCTCCTCGCGTTCTTTCGGAGCCACACGGTAGGGATTTTGTCGGATCGGTCTCGTGTTATCTTCAACAACGATTCGGTGCTTGGTCAATGGTGTTTGCCTGACCTTTGATGTACACGAAAAACAATCTTCGAACTGGTGTATTAGTTCCATTAGGCGCTGCCTATCAGAGGGTGACAGAGTAGAACTGACGTCGACAGACAAACTAGTCGAGGCAGGCGTGGTCGCGTCGTAAGGTTGCAAAGCGAAACAATCCCTCGTTTGGTCGATGTCGTCGTAGTAGGCAATCGCGGTACCCTTCTGAATGTGACGGCGCTCGTTGCTGAAGTTGGTGAGGAGTACTTCTGCCTGCCCACCAGCTAGTGCCAGAATGCCTCTCGCGACGGAAACACCTTGCGTAAGCAATAGTGTAGCTATTTGCTCCGCTATCACATCCTTATGACACGGCCGCTCACATGATACTGACACAAGGCAGCAGGATCTCGGCGGAAGCGTCACATCGTCGGCTACTCGCAAACGCTCGTGTCGGTCGTCAGCGGTGGTCGTGGTGGTGTCAACAGACGAATGTGCGGAAAACGTCACCATACGGTCCGGAATGTTGATGACAGCGTCGTACTTGCGCAGAAAATCCATACCCAAAATGAGCTCTTTACAACATTCAGGTAGAAGGACAAAAGTGGCGACGATGCTGGAATCGCCGATTACAAGCCGAGTGGTGCACTTACCCGTTGGAGTCATTAGCTGACCATGTACCATGTGCGAGCGCTATTTTCCATCGCGAAATAGGCACGGCCAAGCTTCTGTTGTTCGTTCCAGCGATTCACCACAGCGACCCGCTCGAACTGTTCGAGCCAGTCCTCAACATCCTCATACGCTTCCCCACGGAAGATTTCAGGCATGTGAGGATGCTCAAGAGTCACCTGGGAAGGAAGGAGATCCGCTGATGTTGTAGGAGTGGCCATGCTGGGAAGAGGAGGAACAGTCGAGAACTCCGGACTTAGGTCTAGGAGGCGCCGGCTGAATCGGTGGACTGGAGTCGTGACGAGAGGCTGAGTCTCCGGACTGGGGGTATGTGTCCGAATAAGGCTTTCCTGCATCAGGTTGCAGGCTCCAGCACCTCCACCAGTGTCGCGACGTCAAGAGAGAGGTCGTAACGCCAAGATCGAGAGAACAGCAGGTCGGTCTTTTTAATACTGCGCGCAAGCGAGTTCCTCTTCTTTCTTCTTTCTGGCTCCTGTATAACGCGTATGAGCCTTTTCGCTGTCGTCTTCGTCTTTCTCATAGCACGCACGTGGCAATATACACCATTTAGCGTTGGTGGTATGCACATCTCGAAGGTTCTTCAGCGGCTTAACTGTCACCCGCAAGATGGCTCAAAGGGTCTAAGGGCGTGCTTCTAAACATCATCGCCCGCCGTGTGGCCGTGTTTCGTCACACTTCATGCATGGATATTGGACCCGGAGCGTACACATTTTGGCTTTCCCTGCAGCAATGTTTAGGTCTCCACCGAGGAGCGAAGCCAGGCTATTGAGTGGGAAGGAGATACGAACACGGTCCAATTATGCTATCGCGTTCTGCTCTTGAAAGCAAAGCTCAAGTGTCCTCTAAGTATTTTTTTTCTCCAACGCAGTGATGTGATTGATCGAAGCTGTTCTGGTGCAGCTTCTGGAGCAGATAAAACCCCGCTTTGGAGCAACAAATGAGCCTGTTGCAGCAGTTACCAGTCCCAATATTCGAACGCATATATTCATGCCTGTAGCAGTTGTACCATGTTTAATGAAACTGATATATGCACACATGAATGCATGTTTATTAGGGATGGGCGAACATTCAGGCGTTTCGAATATTCGAACGGATATTAAAGTATTCGAATTCGCTTCGATACAAATTTAGATTATTCGAAATGAATGAATATACATATATATTTGACCGCACATAAACCCCTGCAAAGGTGGTTTCACTGCAGCGTCTGCTTGCTGTGCCGTGAAACCATCCATCCAGGGGAAATCCACAGTGCCGCGAAGCCACACTTCAAGGTTAAATGCACATATTTTTTTAAGTTTAAAAGCGTGTTATATGGGCTTATATGCGCTAAGTATAGTAATTTTTGCCTTCTAAAGTATTGTACCTTTTATAACTTGCACCCTACTGCTATTCAAATTTTGATACTATTCAAGGTTTCTTCCACTTCATTTCAAACCAAAAAAGTGACATTCACTCATACCTAGTTCCAATCCTTAAAAATATTGTGCGAGGGTCATGACAAAAATGCTCATTTTTCAAAATAATATGTGGTACATGCTATTCAAACTATTCGATTCGAAATTATTCGACCAAATCACTATTCGCTTCGCGTTCACTTCGAACCTCAAGTATACTATTCGGCCATCTCTGTTTATTACTAAAATTCCAGATGATTAAATTAACTACCTGTCTTCAATTTCTTGCACCCAACCCTCAGTTTCTTCAGTCCCTAACATCTGATCACCTCACGTTCTCTTGTGTAAATCTCTCGAAAAACATCCCCGACACCACCGCGGTAAGAAAATAACAACAAAGGACAGCTGTTCTAAATTTTCTGGCCTTAATCTATCACATGCAAAGCACTGGTTAAGTCACTTTCGCCACAGTAATTTGGTGTCATGCGGAAAAGTATACAAAGATTAGGAAGGGGCTACTAGCTGTCACGGGTCACAACAAATTCGGTTCATTAATTACAAATGTGCCGTATATTTATGAGTACAAGTATGATCGTCGACATCTAAAAACTTTACTGGCAATCATTCAGAGCTGTTCATGGCCTTGCTGCGGACCTGAGAAACAATAAATGAAAACGTACGACGGCTCTCTTTTGTGACATACTAATTTTGCATGCTTTCTGGTGATAAGAATTTTGCATGATACGAATATTTTGGTGATGCCGCGAGATTCGCATCACCAAGGTTTTACTGTACAGACAGGACAGGTTTATAGCCTGTGCAGAGATAGCTATTTGGACAAAGTGAACCATCAAATCAGTTTAGACTGATAATTTGTGATAAATCATCCTTTGAGAACTTCATTGGACATCATCGATTCATTATTACAAAAGGAAACGAAGGTCAAGATTTCATTTGAGTTTTGCGCCACAACTTCACATGTGAATAACATCATACTTATGATGTTATTCACATCATAAGTATGATGTGAATCTACCACATCTGGTAGATTTTCTGCCTTTCTGGCGTCACGTCCTACGAGACGCCAGAAAGGCAGAAAAAGAGTGTTCCACACTCGCCGCCATAGCTCAGTGGTAGAGCATCGGACGCGTTATTCGAAGGTCGCAGGTTCGGTCCCTGCCGGCGGCAAGTTATCTTTTCATCCACTTTACTTACTTCACATTTATATTCTAAATACTACAGATAACACCCCCTATACTTTACATGGCGTTAATGTCTGTTACTTCTCATTAATATTGTGTCTAACAAAGAAAACGAGCCCTTAACAGTAATCTTCTTTCCTTCAATCATACTTATGATGTCACACATTTAAAGCCTTTTTCGTATTTTCACCACACTGGCTCGTTATTGCTTTCCAGAGCTTGCCGTGTTATGTCTGCATCGTCCCTTTGAACAAACCTGAATTTAATTTCACCAATGAAAAATTAGGTCCGCCCTAGCACAAACTGTCAAAATCTTAAACATTGTGGCGAGTTGGTGTGGGAACTTCGAGGCTGTGGCACCACCTGTGTTTTATTTTTGCATGTTTCTTGGCTTGCCAAGCATCTTCTAATGGCAAGAGTGGTGTTTCCGATCTTGTGAAAAGGTAATTTAATGATATGAGAGACATTTTTTTCTCTTTGATGACACTTAAGGTGTGTGAACAGCGAAAGTTCATCTAAAATCAAATGCCGAATGGTGGGCAAAAATAATGGACATCAAATACCAAAGCAAGCGCACCCTTGAGAGTGTCAATTGTTGATGGAAGAGCCGCTATTCCAATACCCAACAAAAGGGCACAGGATTGTGAATTTTTTATTTAAAAGGTGTGAATGAGGCCTCGACGCACGTTCTGGTAAGGCAGTAGTGCACGTCTCAAAAGCGTAATTACACACTTGGTCCTTCCTGCCAGGCCCGCACGAAGAGCACTGGTACTTTTGTTGTCAGCAACTCGTGAAACGTGTGGTGGTACAAGCCACCAGAGTAGTATGGTAAAACTGGGCTCCCTGTCCGTTTGCCTCACCCGTTTTCTATGGGAAATTCTACCTGCAAGCTGACATCACTAGGCTCCGCCCTCAACCTTCGTAGAAAACTCCCCAATGTAAATATCTCTTTCTACACCACATTCTGATCCCCAATTTTACACCACGTTCTGATCCCCCATACACTACCTCTCAGCAGTGTTCCCAATTCAGGAGATACAGCACCACATCCAGCGGATCAAAATTTTCTCAGCTTTTTGATATCGCTCAAAATTTCTATTAAGACTGAACTGCAACAATGTTCAATCAATCTTGCTAAGGAGGAGGCACAAGAAATTTTATCTGAGTTACAGAATTTAGACATGCAACTTTGGCCACAGCCTCTTGGTAGGGGCGCACGAATATTTATCAGTATAGAATGTTATAGTAAGGGCGATCGCGTAGGAGCCAGAACAGTCTCAAACTCTGTTTAACCTCGTAATATGCAGTAGATTTAGTGCCACTTTGCAAAGTACTACCACAGTGGAATCTAGTGCACAAGGTAAGTATGCAAGTGTCTAGCTGGAAAGAAGTCCGCCCAGTGATGCGTACCGATGACCTCTTTCGTCCCTTCTTGGCCTCTTATGCAGTGCAGATGTGACATGCACGAATGCACTGCTGGATGCTGTGGTGCAATCATGCAGGAAAAGCAGGGCAGAAGCTGGCTTTGACAATGAGCGTGTTGAGAGCGTGCGGGGACATTCAAGCGCTCGTGAGGTCAAGCTTCAAAGGTCATGCAGAAGAAAAAGATAACAAGGCAGCTGCAGGTAATCAGGCACTGACAAAAAGCGGCATGCACCCGCCACCACGGCAGCCAGATGAAATCGAGAAGCTCAGGGTTGCCATCCCAGTGCAGAAGCCAAACTCAGGCGCAGACGACAGAGAGGTCGTGATGGCCAACTGCGCAGAAAATAGATGAGCGAAAGCAACAACAATAAAACTGACTGTATACACTAAAAGCTCGTTAATTGATTTCACGGGACAGAAAAAAATGTCCGAATTACACGAATTATCGAAAGTATCAAGAAAACAACAAACAAATGTCTATTACGTCAATACACTTTCATTTTCTTGTTGAATACGTAAACTCGTGTGCTTATTTTGCATGAGAGCAGTGTAAAAGTCGCAATTTCCACCAACCTGCGACTTCGTTCGCGATGCGACCACGGCGCCAGACTCCAGTGTTTAATTAGCCCAAAACATGTTCTCAAATCACTTATTAGGTACCGCCACCATGCGCAAGTGACACCACTAGCATCATAACCACTAGACCACTGTGTCTGGTATCGTGCCACTTGTAAGTGGTAAAGGCGGAGAAAGTTTTTTCAGTGGAAGAAGGAGTGCAATGCATACATCCCATTAATCCACAAGAGGGTTAGCGCAGACTTGCAGCTTCGTTGTTGAGATATGGAACGCGTTAGATATGTAGTTCGCTGGGGATCAGAAAATATTTCATTGTGGCGAGAATTTCCCCTTCTCGGGATTTCGTTAGCGCTGAGACAGACTGAACTCGCATCATCCTGCAGTCTCTCTTCTTTGTACATACCGTAGTTACTCGAATCTCAGCCGATGTTTTTTTCGAAAAGCTATGTGCGAAAGGGGGGGGGGGGGGGCGTGGGGTTGGCTTAGATTCGAGTACTATGATTTGACCGCAGCCGTCACCTACCTAAAGGCCCGGCCACGCTAGCGGCATGGCGGCTCACCATGCGCCATCTCTGGCTACCGTATGCAGACGGCTCTGCATGCGCGTCCAAGGCTCATTTTCGCGACATCCTACGGTAGCTGCATGGTGACGAGGTCGCTTAGGCTCAGTGGCAGAATGGTGGTCCCCATGGCTACAGTAGAACGTCGTTGATACGTTCCCGCTTAGTACGATTTCCTGGCTCCTACACTCGAAATCGCCAAAATTAAAAATAACCCAATACAGCTGTGTGTAATACGTTCCGGTTAATACGTTCCCGGAAAATACGATTATTCGGCAGCAACGTTCAGCACCACGGAAAACTGCGGGTGTATGATACGTTTTGTACTCAGAAACTCTCATTCAGGCATGCAAAAAGGGCCTTCTCGTGTGCTTGTGAAGTGCGAAGTGGCAGACAGCCGCCGCGCGGCGACGGCAGCTTCTCCGCAGTGCCTTTGCCCCTCCACGCTCTCTCTGTTTTGCTCAATTGTCCCCTCCGCGTCTCTACCGAATTGCTCGATCGTCCCCTCCGTGTCTTCTCCGAATTGCTCGATCGTCCCCTCCGTGTCTTCTCCGAATTGCTCGATCGTCCCCTCCGTGTCTTCTCCGAATTGCTCGATCGCTGCTCTCTGCCAACCACACACCGACTCGAAGGCAGGCGGCGACGCTGGCCGTCAAAATTTTCAAACGGCTTTTAAAAAAAAGGGTATTTTCTGTAGCACTTGGCACGATTTTGCTGAGCATTGCAAATCCTTCATCCGTAGCACGGTACATAGATGCACACTCGTTCCACACACTTTTGTTCAGATTCCATGGCTACAACAACAGCCGGGGGAACTAACAATGCGGCCCAAAGAATGGAGGCTGTCGCTCCTCCAATCCGCCACAGTTCGGTACGAGACCTACGGAAACGCACATGCCGCCGCCACTGCACAACACGGAGCGACATGTACCCATAGCCATAGAGTTTCCTACAATACTTAATTTTAGGAAACTATGCCCATAGCAACGCCGCCATTGTGCCCAGTGAATATGGCCGATAATTTCCCCCACACTTTTATCCCGGAACACATTCGTTTTTGGGTTGCTCCGGCTGGCGCATTTCCAGTCGGCGTTCGTTTTTCTCTGGCTGGACAATTCTGCCTACGAGCGAGTCCTTAGAAGCTGCCAGAAAAAATTAGTTTTGGAAGATATCGGGGAGGTTTCTGGTTATCAGACGCCAAAACGAGACGATGCGCGCTCGCCGCCATCTTTGTGAGGACTTGACGGATCGCAATGCGGGCGCTTGGGGACTTCACCTTCGGTTGCCATTACTAAGGGCGTCATCTTTTAAAGCCTGTTCCGCTGTGCGAGGTGGTGCGATTACGAGTGGCGGTGAACATACCAGCGCATGTCTCAAGTTAATACAGAATGCAAACTGATCAGTGCGAGTGTGCGACGTAGTATGCGATAGCCGCGAGCAGCTGTCGCTTTCGGGGACGCTTATCACTTTCGCGAGATTTCACAAAACATGTTGTACTGCGGTTGTTACGTGCACTGCGAAGAGCTGAGTTTGTTAAGCCTTCAGCGGGGGCGGCAGTTTTTCTTCACAGACGGGGCGAGTGTCGCGCGTGATCTTGCGAACGTACGTGTTCGTATACAAAATGCGTATGCTCGAGAATATCACTTCCGCTCTTCAGCAAACCTAGCTACGTATTTCCAAACGGAAATGCAGAAAGAACCGACGCTCACGTGGCACAAAGTTTCGTCTGCTGACGCAGCGGTAGCATTTCTTTACGTTTACGCTGGTTGTCCCAGAGTTCGATTTTGCAATATTCGGGTAATCTCGGGATTTCAACACACGTGACCACGACATTATTTTCAGTCAGGACTGGAACTAGCTGGCTGACCTCTGGCTGCCAGCGAGATGCCATGTGTTTGAAAATCGAAGAGTCCCTCCATGTTTTTTGAGAAATAAATGTTTTTTGCCCTTGCACCTCAATATGGGCTTGTCAGCCTCAATTTTTACTAAATTCGGATCGTACGTTTATTTTCTGCATTTTTGTTCGGAAACATATCAACGAGGTTCTACTGTACTCAGGTCGACCGCGTCTTCTGCTTCATACTGTCCACTGTTCCGAAATCTCGCAGTCCCACATTCATGAAGCGAGGGCCGTCGAGCCGGTGTGATTTCACGCCGGCAAAGGCGGATCGGGTCACGTGATTATGGCGCCGGCGAACGCCACACACTTTGACACCCTCTGCTCCTGTCGCGTGACGCGGAGGTGGCAGAGGCGCGAGCGCGGAGTTGGCCAGTCTTCTGGAAGCGATCAAGCAGTGTAGTAGTGCCTGCATTCGAGGTAAGTATTTTTTTTTTGGCCTTGCGAATTTCAGGGTTCAGCCTGCAATCTAGGGCGGCCTAGATTCGAGTGAATACGGTACATCCACTAGCACCCTTTATGGATGGCGCTTTATTACACCTGTGAAATGAGCATGGAGTGTGTGAGTCGGACTAGGCGTAAGTGAATACGCTTACCCGCGGTTTCTTCAATGGCACTCTCAGTCGACGACAGGACAGTTTCGAATGACTGCAGTAGCAGCAACAAAAGCTCAACGTACAGCCATGCACAATATGAATTTTAACATGCTGCTCGTGGTCAAAGCAGCGCTAACACTGCCCGGTGGCATTGACATAAAAAACAATTACTGATGTAAACACTGTTTCGTGTACTGGTATTTCCAAAACCAATTTCACGTTTGCCGGTGTAACAGTAGAGGCTTGGGGCCCCTTTAACCATGGCCATTGTGCTTCAACTCATATTTAGTGCCACTGTACATCAGCCCACTGAACAACATCTTGTTGTATGTCTCGCCACACATCAGCCGTGCAATGCGACAAAAGCAACGTACCTGGAGCCGCGAACACTTCGGCACGGGTGCAGTCCTGCATGCTGCTGCCTTCCTCCTCCGCACCTGCTGCATCCCAGAGAAGTACCCGGTTGTCGTCACCACAGGTGGCAAGCTGTAAACACAATGTACATACAGAAACAAAGCTAAGAACAAAAGAAAGTTGAGCTAGTTGGCAAGGATTTATGATAAAAGAAGGTACACATGTCCGTGTATGCATGCCTGCCTTCTTTTTACAAAGAAACAAAGCAAGGCCCACAACAGTGGTTATACAGAAAAGGTGGAGCGATTGCAATGCTAGTAATACACCGAAAGCCTCGTAATAAAATTGGCACTGCCATGAAGCAGCTTTAAAGCCAAAATTTACATATTGTAACTCGCACATCGAATTTTTAATTTTTTGTGTGGGTTATAATGCGATAAGTTGAAGCCTTTTTTTTTTCTGTTGTTGAAAGAAAGGTTTGCTAGTGCAGTGCAAGTTACGGACAGGCAGCATTCTCACAAATGTTTCCCTTGTGCTTGCTTCCTGGCTTACTATGGTCTTTATCAAAGGAAAAAAAAAAAGATCCGGGCGTTTTATGTGCCAGAAGCAGCATATGGCGATGAAGAGCACAGTATAAAATGATTTAATCTTCTCCCAAAGATAAGCACATAGGCGCATTTTATCTCCATGAAGAAGAATGGCCACTGTGGCTGGGAATCGCACCCACACCCTATTGTTTAGCAGCGCAACACCACAGCCATTAAGCCATCACAAGGGGTGGCTTCGAGTAGGACTAGCCTGTTGAAATTTTAAGAGCACAACTTATAAAGTCAATAGGCTTGCTGCGAATATTCGAGCACTTCGAATATTCAAACTGAATATTACAGTATCTGAATTTAAATTATTGGAAATTTCGAAGTATTCGAAATGAACAAGTACATTAATCCACATGTAACCCCCCTGTAAAGGTGGTTTCACTGCAGTGGAGGAGGTGCTATATCGTGAATACACCTTTCCAGGGAAAATCGGCACTGCCGCGAGGCCCCACTTCAAGGTTAAATGAACATATTACTCTCAGATCAATTCATCATTTTTAAAGTTTAAAAGCTCGTCACACTGGCTTATATGCTCCAAGTATAGTAAACATAAAAACTTAACATATTTTACAGGTTATCACTTGCATTCTACCGAAAGTCAAATCCTGCTACTATTCAAAGTTGCTTCCACTTCCTTTGAACCAAAAAGAATGACATATGCACATGCCTTAAAAAAAATATCAGAAAAAAAAACATTGTGCAGGTCAGTTGGGTCATGACAAATGCTGATTTTTCTTTATACAAGGGGTGTTCAAATGAAGAGGGTGAGCTCTGCCTTCAGTTCCCCTTTTGTTTAATTTGTGCGTATCTATTCCAAATTTTCGTGCTGAAAATGCATGTAACAAAAACCTATTTGCAACAATTTTTTTTTAAATATGTTAATTTCGTTACATCCAGGTTTAACTGTACGTCTATTCGCTCATTTCGAATACTTCGAAATTTAGAATCATTTAAATTGGTTCCGAAGATAGTTCGAATATTCAAACCGCTCGAACATTCGCACAAGCCTAGTCATCTCATCATTTGTTGTCCACGTTTCTAGCGCAGTTAACTTAATTTAAGACGAACTTACACCAACTGGCCCAACTTGGTGCCCTACATCAGTAATGACGCCCGGTGTCACAAAGAAAGAAGAAGAAGGAGAGACTCACCCTGGCAGGGTGGAAGGTGTCCCAGGCAAGTACGGCCACCTCAGCCCGGTGGCCAGCAAGCCGCAGTTGGGGCAACCCAGGTGTGTCAACCTGCATGCAATACGCAGAAGGCTCCACAAGAATGCCACAATAGCTACAGTGCAATCCCCATTGTTAGGAGCAATCACACAAGCACGTACACAAAAACAGAAAAAGGTTTAATACCGTATTTTCTCGCACATAACCCGTACCTGCATATAACCCACACCCCGAACTATAACTCTGCAAAAAGAAAAAAAAATAAGGCATATAACCCCTGCATATAACCCGCACCCCCACTTCACAGGCACATTTTCCCGTTTTATGGAGCGCGTTATATGTGAGAAAATACGGTTATCTTTGCTTGCCCCATCCCCCAGGTATGGCGTTCGTTGACCTTTTATCGCTGTCTATAGTCATATGGGCATTTGTCAATATAACACATAGACAACATGGTCCACTAAGTACGAGCTGGCTTGCCAAGAAGACAATTTTGGTCGCTGTGTACGTACAACAAAATAGAGTAAAACATTAGGGGAAAAAAACCATTCAGTGTTGCTTCAGAGTAAAACGCTTCTAGTTTTGGTCCCCAGCAAGCCTATGCATTCATTAATTCGGTCGTCAGTGGCAGTGCACAGGTTAATATGGAAAACTTTCTGAGCATTCGACCAATCGCCACAAGAGAGCGAAAGCAGCACCAGTGTCCCATGTTTATGAACCAGAGAATGTGCCCATTTTTTGGGAAATTCACCCAGAAGATATGTGCAACTGTGACAGAAGGTATACAAGACCCTAAATGTTTTTTTACATATGGCATAGTTCTCTCTTCACATTTCTCGCTCAATGAGTATAACGCATTGTCTTCGTGCGTATGGCGGAGACATAATAACCAGAGCTGTGCAAATAGGACAATTTTGGGTGCGAAGCGAATTCGAATATTGAAGTGTGAATGCGAATCGAATCAAATATTTTTTGAATATTTCTCAAATATTTTTTGAATACTTCGAAGCAAAACTGCAGAAAAAAAAGTTGGAGAGGATTCCTAAGCATATTCTTATGAGATAGCAACGTGAAAGTGTTTCTTTTCGCTAGGTTGATGAAGCGCTGGCGGGGTGGTGTTTCATAGTTGTCTTATCAAGAATGAGGCAATATAGAGGCCAAATTGTATTTATGTACATGATTTGGTGCAACCAAAGTGTTGCCGACAACACTTCACATGTGATAGGCAAAGATGCCATTTACTCAGCCTCTCCTCCTCTTTCAACTTCTGTGGAAGCCCAACTGATGTGGCGGACAAGGGTGTGCTTTCTTCAAGTCCGGAGTTCCAAATCTGCCTCGTAGACGTCGATATACAAGAACATGTGAAATTTTGAGCGGTCAGCGAATGCATTAGGCTCTATGAGACTTCGTCGCAACTACGTTTTAACCGTTACAGTGATGCTACCGAGGACTTCTGATTTGGAGCAATTTTTGGAGCAGCAAAATTTCCGTTTTGGAGCACTTTGGAGCAGCAAAATTTTCATCTTGGAGCACTTTGGAGCAGCAAAATTTCCGTTTTGGAGCACTTTGGAGCAGCAAAGTTTTCATCTTGGAGCACTTTGGAGCAGATAATTTTGCATTAACATTCAAGCACCTGAGTATTATTATGGGGCTCTTATGAAGGCTAGAAATATTTCGATTCATTGCAAATCTCATGGAAAAAATCATCTCAGAAGCATAGGCGTGCGCACAGGGGAGGGGGGGGCAGGGGGGGCGCCCCTCCTCCTAATCACCTAAGAGGGGGGGCGCAAAATATGCCCCGTACATTGACCCTTCTAGTCACCTAAGAGGGGGGGGGGGCACCAAATCTGCCCCATACATTGACTTAGTAGGGTGGGGGGGCGCTGCGATGAACCTTCGCCCCCCCCTGATGGGGAACCCTGCGCACGCCTATGCTCAGGAGAACTCCATATTTCACTGCCTAATGAAAAAATAAGGGCTCATGCAGTTGAGTGTTCTGGATTAACCTCTTCGGCGATTATTTTCGACACTAGCAAATAAACAAAATATCGGATCAAGATAATTGCACTTTACGAAATAACACTCTAAATACATCTATGTGGTTATCAGCAGACATGGTAGACAAACGCCGTGATGTACAGCAGTGCCTCAATGCCAAAGAGCCACACTGTCCCTGATGCATTCCCCTAAGACAACCCCAAGGCGAAAGCCAGGTTCTTTTTCTTCTCGATCGATGGGTTGATCCTCCCCCTCTCTCTCTGCAAGCTTTCTGCACCTCAGCTGGTTTTGCGCTAGCTCCATGATCAGCGCACCGATCACGGAAGCAGTGTAAAGTGACGATGTCATGTGATGGCGTCATCACGTGACATGACGATATATTACGCCATGATGACGTCACAAGTTTTGACGATCTATAACGCAATGATGACGCCATCACATGATCATTATTTTTAGCATCAATCGACTGACGCCGCCGACGGTCAATTTTCGTGTTTGAAAAAGCATCTAAGGCTTTCGCATTAATATTGCGTCTTGAACGTTAACAGCCTGGCCCTACATACCAAACTGTCCTCCACCATGTCACCTGTGTGCCATGCGCGAAACAGCTTCACTTATCATCCATTTCAAGAGTGAAATGGCTCCTCAACTTTTTAAAAATTTTTATTGCGATAGCAATTATATGGACACTCTCGGCGGACTTTTGCCGTCGCCGTTGCCGTAATTTTCCGTATAAAGTCCAAATTAATAACATCACCACGCACATTCTAGCCGCGGGTAAAAGCTCGCGAGCGCTGGCGACGAACGCGACTGAAGCGGAGATTAAACTAGCCGGCCGTCAGTCTCCGTCGCACGGACAGCGCATGAGATAACATCTTCCCGCGTGCGGGCCTGCCGTCGATTGCTCATCAAACAGAGAGGAAACGGCCCGCCCGTCTTTCGTAAGGAGCATGGCGGGACGCCAGGGGAGCGGAGGGGGGGGGGGGCGCATCGTTCGAAGGCCGCAGTCGCTTGCGCGCTCGCTATCTCGAGGCATCAGGAGACGGCTCGTAAACTTGCTGTGCTCTCAACGCTTACTTCGCGTTTAGAGAACTCGGAGCAAGAAAACGCTTCGGTTCCTGGAGCGGCCATATTCCCTCAAACCAGCGTTTTGTTGAGTTACGCGAGATCGGATCCAAAAGAGTTAGCTGCTAGCCTTACTTCGTTTAACAATACAATTTTTTGGTATCGCATTCATTGCTTCGCTCTTAAGCGAAAATGAGTTTTTTTAACCGTTAGCTATTGACCCCCGAAAGGGCGGACGTGTAACATGGCGTAGCCGCTTCACTGTGGGCCGTCAGCGACGGGCTCTCTACTGACAGCTGCGCATTTGCGGCTGCTCCGACCAGGAGATATGATTTTACTAATGAGATGAAATTTTTAAAAAACCAAGCAAAAATTCGAATTGGAACCCTAGCACGTGAGCTCGAAAGGGCAGGGCCTTTTAGGGGATATTTACCGCAGAGTGATTACAAACTCGGACGTGCTGGCGGAAAGAATTACGAAAAAGCTGTTCTGGATGAAGATCCATGGACAAAGTGTATCTGAGGAAAACTGTCAACGCGTTTCAACCGTTCGCGTGCTCTTCCATAAACGCTAAGCAATTAAAATTCGATATTCTCCCATATATCTACTGCGAGCGTTCCCAGATTTCATTCCGCGAAGTCCGGAACCAGAAGTGACAGGCATTTTAGCGGCACGCATGTAGTTATTACTGAACATTGCTTTCCTTACGTGCCGTGCGACGCTTGAAACGAGCTATCAGCAGCGTTTCTGGAACAGACGACGTCCGCCGATGAATCGCCGTCGCACTTTCTCGCTACCGATAGGCCTAGACGTCACGAGCCTCTGCGGAGAGCACGTTTTGCTGTCGAGCCGACTTGCAGAACAGAAGCTGCGTCGGCACCGTGCATGGCATCGTGGCTTACTCGGAACGCACGCGCGAGCGCTATTTATTCAGCGGAATAATTCTTGGTCCATGATTGCGACTTCATTGGCAGCCCCAAGATCGAGCTGCACATGTTCTGACGCGCCGGCGGTGCGATTGCCGGTGATAGACGCCCCCAAGCCCGAGACTTTGGCGCAGTTTGGCGCAAATTTCGTCGATATTATCAGGATGGCGCAGTAAATACAATTTGGCGCACTTTGGCGCAGTTGGCGCAGGAGTGGAATCACTGCCGTTAGTCCGCTTAAGGGTATGTATTAACGAAGTTCGACTGTATAGCGAACATTTTTCAAAGCCTCCTACTTTAACAACGAACACTTCAGACACGGTCGCGGTAAAAATATGGCGCATATGAAGCGAAAAAAAATCACACCATCTCCCGCTAAAGGGGACCATGAGGCGATGCGAAGCAGTGTTTCAGCATGTAGAGCCTGCGTTTCAGAGGTGGAGTGGTGAGGGGGATGGGGAGAGGGGGAATAGAGAGGGGATGGGAAAGGGGAAGGGGAGGAGAGGAGGGGAAAGGGGAGGAGAGATGAGGAGTGGGGAGGGGAAGTGGAGGAGTGGAAAAGGGAAATGAGAGGGGGAAAGGAAAGGGGAGAGGTGATGTGGAAAGGGAAAGGGGAGAGAGGGAGTGGAGAGGGGAAGTGGAGAAGGTTTGCGCATGCGCAGTAAGGGTGGTCACGCCGCACACCGCCACCACCACCACCACCACCGGATTGAACTCCGCTATAAGAGCTCCAGTTTACTCGCGACTCAGACAGCCCTGATCGGCGAGCACCGCATGCAGATTTCTGACGCTGCGAGCGAGCTCGCTCACTTTCCAGCCTTTTCTTCAGTGGCAGAATGGAAAAAAAAAGGAGGCAGCATGAAGCCTTGCGGTCAGCTTTCGCACGGTAACCTTTCCTGACGCCGTTCTCTGCAGCTACGGACGCCTACGATGAACCAAACAATGCCTTGGAACGCAAGAAGGCATAAATGCAAGAAGTGATAACCGCGATAACTTTCCATCGGATAAAAGTTCACTGCGTCCCTAAACTCGTCGACGCCACTATGTGCCGCAAGAGGTCGTCCGTCTTTTCGGTAACGGCAGAGACCGGTCGATTGGTGATAACGATTTCCGCGTGATTGCGGTGATGCCTTCGCGGATAAGCATCAGAAAAGAGCGAAGGCGAGGTGGCGGTTGTCGATGAATGTGCCATTATGACTTCTAGCCGACAACCTTATATCACAGTCATCTGTAGATATCTGCTTGGCTGCGCATGTGGCGTACGCTGTACACTGTGCGTATTGACGGCGGTACGAGCGCACCATGCTGCCGTTCGCAAGTTCGCCGCTGCGGCGTCGTGCGAGACCACTTTAAAGTGCGCGTCGCTTTGTAGAAACGTAATTAGCTCGCTGTTGTTGAGCGGCGCGGGCACTGAGAAACGTTGACACACTGACAGCGAGTGTATACAGCTCAGGCCACTTATAACGTAACCGCTTACAGTGCAGTACCGGCTAAAATGCGGCTTTTTCTGACTCCCGTTTACCCTCTCATAAAACTCCATGTATAGGCATACCGCTTATTGTGCAGTCCCCCCGAGATGAAACACCGGTTATAATGCGGCTGCTGGAACGTTCCCAGAGATGCGAGGGAGCGAGCAGCGACGGCGTTACGAAGGAGGAGGGGACACGGAACGAACGAACAAGGAGCGGGGGGGAGAAAAAAAAGGGATAGCGGTGGGGGGCAGCAGCCCGGCGCGGGTGCGTGGCGTGAGGAGGGGGAGCGGTTGCGTGGCCGACGGAGAAGCCTTTGCCTTCCTTCGGCCGCTTGACATGCGCGCTCCGCTACGTACGGGAGCCCGCGTCCGCATCAAGAGCGCGTTACCGCTGTTTGTCTCCGTCGGGCGAATAGTTGCTTCGTCTTAGAGCGCAGATATCGCACGTGCAACCTCGATTCCCCCGCAAGTAACAATTAATGCTTTGAGACGCAATTGAGCTTTCGCCTTTGCCACCACACCAATAAGGCAGATTTACAAGCTTGAAAGACTTTTAAGTGTGAATGCACTTTATAAGCGACCCTGAATCCACCGTCATCCGCGCTCCTCCTCCTCTCCCCTAGCAACGGCGCGAGGAGCGGAGAGGAGCGTCTGTAGCAACGGCGCAGCGACGTCACGCCCCACGTGACTGCGCGCACTCCGCCCTCCGCTCCGTGGCCGTGGCTGCGCGCGCCCTTCACATTGCCTGTGGTGATGAAGGCCGGCGGCGAGACGCCGAACGAAAGCGTGCGAAGCGAGCCGGGCATTCCGAAGCCGATCTGGTGCGGGGACTCGAATTCGATCGGCCGGACGCGCGCTTCAAGCGAGACTTCCTGGACCGCAGCTTCGGATATAGCTGCGCAGTGTGCGATCGACTGTGGTTCGACAACAACCTGAGCCCCATCTCGGGCGTGCGCAACGCCGCCAACAAGTTGAATGCGTTGCGGGTTCTTTGGAACGAGTTCGGAAGACAGATCATCATCATCAGTAAAAGTGCTTTGCACTTAAAAACGGCCAGACCTCCGTGGGTCGGCTGGCGCGTGCTCTCTCGCTGCCGTCTCCTTCGCTCGGCTCTGCAGTTTAGTCGTGCGCGCCCCCTCATAGCATCACCCCGTGCTTCGCACTTCCTCATACTCCCCTTCGGGGAAATGCGGGTTTTTTTCAGGATAGTTGCCGCAGCTGTTCTCCCGACCGCGAACCGAAACTTCGTTTCACGCGTGATGCCCTCGGTTTAGCTCGCGAGTGCGATCTCTTCTTCGCCCGATCTCCGTGTTGCCTAGGGCGAGCTTCTCGCGACTGCATGCCAAGTTGCACACGCACGCTAGGCCTAACAAGCGCTAGCTGCCATGTCGGCGGCCGCGGACTACAGAAGTTGCGGTTTGGTGCCGAGTCAATGAAACATTTTGCAGTTGTTGTATTTAGAAGGGGTGACTTATATCTTTAACGAAAACGCGGGCATACATGTGAAACACTGGAGTGATGGTTTGTGGTCGCCACCGTTTTCGTCATCGCGCACGCACGGTGTGTTACCGCTGTGACTTCCTGTGACGGCGCATTTTTCCCGCGTTCATTATGTCGCCACCGCAGGTCCGCAGACACTAACCCCCGTATTCACGAACCTAACTTAACCTTATCCTTATGACTTAAGTCGCCCTTAACCATAAGTACGCCCTTAACGCGTTTCAAGAACGAACCTTGTACTTATCGCAGAACTTTCCTCGTACTTATCGCCGTCATAAGTAAGGCTCGGTTAAGGTAGCGTATGACATACCTTAAGGCTTCCTTGTAGACACACAACATGGCGGGGGACAACTATGCGCAGTTCGTTGATATATGTGGACCGTAATACAAAATATTGAACGGCACAGCGTATGCATACGCGTACCCGCCGCGGCGAATCCTCAGTGGAACCCGATGGAGACCTACGATGGGCACGAATTTCTGTGTCGCTTCCGGTTTAGAAAAAGTGCCGTCAAGAAGTTGCTCGCAGTGCGCCTCTGCAGGAAAATACCGATGGTGGTGGTGGTAAACACTGTACTCAAGAAACTCGCAAGATACACACAACACGCACAGAGTACACTGTTTACGAAGTTCGGTCACATTCATGGCCCGAAGAAAGTCAACAACGCAAGTACCTCACGGTACCTTGTTGACGAGATCCGTCAAAACACCGCGACATCGGCCGCGATGCCGCACTCTTCGTCGTGAAGTTCGCCTGATGCGTTGTTTCATAATGAACGCAATTTAAGAAGGCAAAGGACTCTAAACCGCTCAACCAATTGCATAAATCAAGTGAAGTAAAAAAAAGTCAGAGATAACGATAAACGCTGAAGCGAGCACGAAAATACCATCAACGAACAAAGCAAAAACGTACGTGAGAACACGTCGAAATAGCAATCGTTCTCTCGCGGCCCGACTGTCGACGGGGGTTCAACAAATGTGGCCAGACAAAGAATGCGGATTTCACCAAAAGCGGGCGGTGCCTTAGCAAACATTTTTGGTGTTTACGCATGGGTGCTTTTGTGCATACCATTATTGGTTTCTTGCAATGAAACTAGAGCTGTGCGAATACAGTAGAATCTCGATGATACGATCACGGCTAATACGAATTTCGGGATGATACGAATTTTTCTGTGGTCCCGGCCAAGGCCCATTAATTTACAACGTGCTTGAGTACGGTTGTTACGAACTGATTTTTGACCCGCGTCGTTTGATACGAATAAACGCCGCCCCACCCAACGTAACGTTGGCCCCACCGACGGCCGCGGAAGATAGCAGCGTGCACTTACGGCGCTGGAATGCGTGCGGCGCCGCCGGTTTGGCAGGTTTGGCACGTTGCCAGCGCCGCCGGCGAGCAGCGCGCGACAGCCTCCAAGATCTGCGTGTATCGGAGGCCGGAGTGTGCCTTTTGCTTTCTCTTGAAGATTACAGATGGCGCTGGCCACGTTTTTTTTTGTTTGTTTTTCTTGGTGCGGAGGCAGGCCGGCAGGCGGAGACGCCGGAGAGGGAGAGGCACGGCCCGCGGGAGCTTGTTTCTTCTATGCGTGCCGTCGGACGGAGTGGTTGTCGTTGCTGTGCTCGAGCCCGCGTTCTTGCTTGTTGTGATTGTGCCTTTTTTGCCGAGTGGCAGCAAGCTATGTCTCGCAAGCGGAAAGCCCTCTCCTTTAAGGAGAAACTGGACATTCTTCGAAAGGTCGATGAGGATCCCAAAAGAAAACGCACGGAGTTGGCTAAGGAGCTAGGCCTCGCAACGTCGACATTAAGCACAATTGTTGGACAGCGGGACTCAATAATGAAGAATGTGCTTTCATTCAACGTCAACGCGAGGCAAGCGAAGACAGCCCAACACGTGAAGCTTGAAGAAGCTCTTCTGACCCTGGTTTAAGGAGGTTACTGCAGCTGGTGTGAACATCGATGGCAAAGTGTTGCGTGAGAAAGCCGACGAGATCGCACTTGCTCTGCGCATCGACGGATTTCAGGCCTCAGGTGGGTGGCTGCACCGTTTCAAGACGTGACACGGTCTCGTTTACAAAAGCGTCTGTGGGGAAGCAAAGAAGGCTGACGAGACCGTTGTTAGCGACTGGCTCGCGAAGCTGCAGTCACTCATCTCTGGGTATGAGCCGCGTGATGTTTTTAACGCCAGACGAGGCTGGCCTGTTTTTTAACCTTCAGCCTGAGAAGAGCCTTTGCTTAAAAGGCGAAGCGTGCCAAGGAGGCAAGAAAGGCAAAGAGCGAATTACGGTGCTTTTGTGCTGTAACGCCGACGGGTCGGAGAAACTTAAGCTGACGGTAATTGGCAAATCCCAAAAGCCTCGGTGTTTCAAGCGCGAGAGCCATTTGCCGTGCGTCTATCGCGCAAACAAAAAGGCGTGGATGACGGCGGCCCTGTTTTGAAGAATTTCTGTCGCTCCTTGACAGAAGGATGGCCTGCAAGAATCGGAAGATTGTTTTGATTCTTGACCAGTGCGCCGCCCACCCGAGGCAAGTAACGCTCCAAAACGTCAAACTGATCTTTTTGCCCGCGAACACGACGACGCACCTGCAACCGCTTGACGCTGGAATAATAAAAACCTCAAGCATCATTTCAAGGGCCTTCTTGTGCGCCGCCTACTTGCCAATATTGACAGAAAACACGAAGGCGACCTGCGAATAAGCCTCCTGGACGCCATCCATTTTATCGCTATGGCTTGGGATCGAGTAACGCCGACTACCATAGCAAACTGCTTTGCGAAATGCGGCTTCTTCAGGAGTTCCGAAGAGGTGCCCTCAGAGCAGGAAGAGCCAATTGAGGGTTGGGAACTGCTTGATGCTGGGTGTACAGCTGAAGACTTCTGCACGGCGGATGACAACCTCGCCACTTGTGGTGCGCGCACGGTGGAGGATATTGTTGAGGAGGCCACATGCGAGGTTGCCGATTCCAGCGATGATGGCGACAACATAGACGAGGGCGATGGTGAAGGACCACCACCGGCGGCTGAAACGCTGCATGCGCTCGACGTCCTGAGGCGTGCTATGGCCGCTGATGAAATCAGCGACGACACGTGCACGCGTTTTTACGGATTTCAAAGAAGTCTGCTGAGTGACTTCGCGAAAAAAAAGAAGCAGAAAGACATTAGAGATTTTTTCTGCAAGAAATAAATGTTTTTTTTATGTGTTCCTAACAATGAGTTTGCCTCTGACTGTTAATTTAGCTAGTTTTACATGTGTTTCAGTGATACGAATTTCGGCTAATACGAATATTTTTCGTGACCCCGCGGGATTCGTATCATCGAGATTCTACTGTAGCAATATTTTGGGTGCGAAGCGAATTCGAATAATCAAGATTCAGTGCGAATCGAATCGAATAATTTCGAATAATTTTCGAATATTTCTCAAACATTTTTCGAATAATTCGAAGTGAAATTACAGAAAAAGTTGCAGAGAATCCCTAAGTATGTTCTTGTGAGATAGCAACATGAAAGTGTTTCTTTTCGCTAGGTTGATGAAGCGCTGGTGGGGTCATATTTCATAGTTGTCTTTCTTATCAAGAGTGAGGCAATGTAGAGGCCGAATTGTATTTATGTACATGATTTGGTGCAACCGAAGCATTGCCGACAACACTTTACACGTGATAGGCAGAGATGCCATTTCCTCAGCCTCTCCTCTTTCAACTTCTGTGGAAGGCCAACTGATGTGGCAGACAAGGGTGTGCTCCCTTCAAGTCCGGAGTTCCAAATCTGCCTCATAGACGTCGGTATATAAGAACATCTGAAATTTTGGATGCTAAAAAGCTTCGGTGTCCGATTTTTTCGGACTTCCTGCCCAAATTTCAGGTCCAAAACAGCATTAATTGAGCCCCCAACTCTGCCACATCTTTCATCTCCATATTGGAACCAGCGCTTTCTTGTGTTAATACATTTGTGACCGTAGCGGCGCTTGAAAGGCAGCTTTGCCGCAATACGGGGGTGTGATGAGGTGAAGCATATTGAAAATCTAGGGACCACCGCCAAACGGACGTTGACTGTCTCTTGCCTAAGTTCGACCGTAACGGAGCTTGAAAGGCAGCTTTGCCGCAATAGGGGGTGTGATGAGGTGAAGCATATTAAAAATCTAGGGGCCACTTCCAGTCGGACGTTGTCTCTTGGCAAAGTTCGACCGTAACGGAGCTTGAAAGGCAGCTTTGCCGCAATACGAGAGTGTAATGAGGTGAAGCATATTAAAAATCTGAAGGGGTCACTTTCAACCGGACGTTGACTGCATTTGTCTTTGGCAAGTTCGAATAGTTCGAATAGTAAAACTTCAGTGCGAATCGAATCGAATAGCAAACACTATTCGAAAAATATTCGAAATTTCGAATATTCGCACACCCCTAAATGAAACTAATTTATTGTTGCTTGAAGTAATCATTTTGCAACAAAACTTTACCTACCCTGGCTCCCAGGGCACATACTTGACGAGTTAAGGACGCCTTTCATAAGGCGCACTTATGGCAAGATAAGGTGGGTTTTTGAAACTCACCTTATCCTTTTCTTATACTTTTCTCTTCCTTTCGTAAGTAGCCTTACCGCGATAAGTTAAGGTCGGTTCGTGAATACGGAGGTAACTGTTCAACATTTTCAAATGCAAGCAGATGCAAACTTACGACTGAGTCACATGGCTCGATAGTTGAAATCGTGTGCCTGCCTGTTGGTCATGTTTTACACACGTGCAACCTTTCAAAAATGTTGTTTTGGTTATAGTGCGGATATTCGTGACTCCGGCGACTTACGTTATAAGCGGTCTATGCTGTACTGCGTGTTTGACTAGGTGACAACTCAAGTGCGCCGCGCATCGTCTTGCAGGGCCGCGAGAGCATCACGGAGACGTAGAGTGCGCGTTGCTTGTAAAATGCTTATTTTCACCGCGTTGAACGAAAAGGCTACTCGCCGCACCCATGCACGGTCCGGAGTGAAGCTGGCACGAAAAACGTACAAACGCGCGCATACGGCATACAGCAAGCGGCCCGGCATGTGACTCCGCGAGCCGAGTAGGCGACGCGCTGCATGCAACTAGCCAGGCATAATCGGCTCCAGATGGCGGTACCGCGCTTCGGTGAAATGGTGTCAGTGCAATGCAAAGACGGGTAATTCACTCGTGAGCACGTAGTAGGCATCGCTTCATGACACGAAAAGGCTTAGCTTGTTATTGGAGGGGTTGGGTGCACTTAAAGCTCGTTAATTCGGATTTCTAGGGACCGGAAAAAATGTCCGAGTTAACCGAATGTCCGAATTATCGAATGGTCGAAATAAACACAATAAATGCACGAGTTTTTCCAACATACCTTTACTTAACAAAGTAATCACGGATGTTAGTCTGTTTTCGAGCAGATATTCGCGCGGACACAATTTTTCTGAGCCCTTCAAGGTGCTCAGCAGCTCGCATGATGTCTGCAGTGTCCGCAAAAGTTTCACCCGTCATCCACGCTTTTCGGTTGGCACGGTAATCCACGGGAAGATTGTTGATGTTCTTAAGGGGGGAAGCGGGTCTTTGAGACCGAAAATCAGAAAAAAAATCGAATTTTTGAAAATGTTTCATTTGGATTCTGCCGCTACTGATGCATAACCTCGCCAAGTTTCATGCGTCTTAGATCAGTATTTTAGCCGTGACAGCATTTTATGTGCCGTCAGCGAGCTAAATTTTTAGCGATGAACGCGTAAAAAACGGGCTTATTCAGCGCCGCGCTGTTGCCGTTCTACGTTACCTACGGCAGCCATCTTGGTCGCATTCGAAAGAGCCGCGCTTTTTCTTTAATATCCCGCCGCCCTTGTTTCCGTCCACTCAGAATTCACGTAGAAAATCCGCGCCAAAAAAAGGTCCCTCCGCGTGAGCCTATTGGCACAGTGAGCCCACGTGACTAAATAATGCCTTCCGATTCGTCGGGCTTCCCGCGCTGTCTGCTACAGTGCGCGCAAAGCGGTAAGTTGATGTCGCCGTAGTATAACTGTGTTGTTCTCGTCGATTTACGTCCGTAAAGTTCCAACCCGCCCAAGCTGGCAAGAAACTGGAGCAGGCGTTTTTATCATCCTCAACAAAGACTGCACGTTGCGGCGGCTTACTGGCACGGCGCCAAGTGAGCTAGACGAAGTGCACCGCAGCCGCCGGGAGTGAATTAGGCCTACGCTCTCGGCCGCGTTTTGGAACTTTGATCGTGGCGAAGCCGTATCGAAAGTTGCGCAGCGCTCATAAATTCGAAAAAAAAAAAGAAGCGAGATCACGGCTCGAGTGCATCAGAAGCGCATCCAGCGGAGGACGGCGTGGTGGCGGAACGCGATTCATCGGTCGAAATGCCGACTTCACCTGTGTCGGCGGCCGCCTCGACGACGTCAGTGATAGCAAGCGTGGTAGAAGGATCGACACGACGTTCTTGACTAGCACCGATCGTGCGCAACAGCAGAAGAAGACTGAAGATAAGATCTCCGGCTTATCGGCAACTTCCGCTAGCGAGCGCAAGCTGCGCACGCTCGCAACAGCGTGCGAGGGCTCTGACCCGTCGGCGGCTAACTACGGCATCGTCGACTTCTCCGCAATCAACAAACTGCTTGAAATGACATGCACTGGGGCCGTTTCGATTGGAAAATGTGATAGGCTACTCTCCTGGTGTCTTCTAAGGCATTTATTTGCAAAGTAAAGCATTTTTACTTGCGTAGCGCTCTTTGAAGATACAGAGTTTTGTTTTTTGCTTTTTTCTCAGTTTCAATTTTTTGGCCACCTTTCATTCTTCTGGCGAGCGTTTCTCAGCTTTGGTACACTCGGTTTTGATCATTTTTGTATTACTGAAAAGCTGGATGTTAAGTGAGTGCAACAAAGTGTCATATGTTACTATAGAAAAGCGTAAATTTTTACAAGAGAGAAAATAACAAAAATACATTTTCTCGGTAATCGAATGGCGGATTTTGAAGCTTCATAACTTTTGTTGTAGGAAAGCTAGAACCATGAAATTTGCTTTTTGCACTCTTTGATAACTGTAGAATGCAATGACATTTAATTCAGCAGGATCCGAGTAGCCAATTTATTAAAAAAGTGATTAAACGAAATTTTAATGAATTAATAATTAAAAAAATTGTCGTAAGGGCTACATAAAAACTGAGTTCATATTTGATATTTACACATGTAAATACATGATCACCGAAGTTTTCGTTATCCTAACTTAAATAAAAAGATGCTTCATGTCAAAGTGCCTCTTCCCCCCTTAAAGGAGCGTGGCTTTTGAACCTTTCTGATAACGAGAAGCGGCAAGCGCTCTGTTCCCGTCACGTTGGTGGCTAAAAGTACGGTTACTCGTTCCTTGCTTCTTTTGCCGCCGATACAAGGATCCCCTTTCATCACTCTTCATCACTTCTTGTCGGGAGAGCCCATTATTCAGAGCACGCAAAATTTCTACTTTGGTGGTGAAGTCCTTGGCCTCGTACTTGGGCCACTTCGCCGGCGTTGCCATCGGTGGAGAGTGCGGTCACACGAGAAGTCAGCACAAAAGCACCAGCAACGATCAAGCTAAAGGAGCCGTACTAAAACGTTCCTCGATAAATCGGCGATCAACGATGCAGCACACCAACGGGAACAAAGCAATGAAATGGCACCGCCAAACCCACACGCGAAAAAAAGGCGTTCAACCAGTCTCAATCCAAGCCAAGTCGATAATTGATGTACATGGCGATGCTGCGTTTGAGCTTCACTTTTGTTCCGAATTGTTCTTTTTTCGTTTTCGAGCCTCACCAGTAGCCCGAAAGTCGCCGAATTATCCGATTTGCGGTCAAATCTGTCCGAAATAACGAGCGCCCAGTCTCATAGAGTGATGCGTATATTTACAGGGACCAGGTAACGTGTCCGAATTAACCGATTTTCCGAATTAACGAGAGTCGAATTAACGAGCTTTTACTGTACAACGAACTACTGATACAGTGACCACTTTTCGCGACACTTTCGAGTTCGTTATAAGCGGGTTCGACTGTATTAGCGTTTCCGGGCGCCATATCGGACAGGAGCAGAGTGAGCGACATCATCAGTGCAGATAACGATGTAGCTGTTTCTGACTGCATCGATGCCGAGATCATAGCTGGCGTTGCCGGTGCTGCAGAAATGGACCTGTGCGCTTTGAAGATGCCAATGCCGCCGCTGCCACCACTAAACCCTTTATCGCGCTACAGAGCTTGCATCGGTATTCAGCGTTGATCACTGCTGTTGTGGCCGAAGGTGCTGGATTTGCTTATTTGCTTATTTGGAAAGCTTCAATGATACTGACAATGACTTGATGAACCTCACGGCGCGCAAGAAGCAAGACAAGTTTACGAATTATTTTCATGCGAAATAAAGTGCGGTGACTTGCACAAGAAGAAGCTGTCGCCTTGTTCTTTAGCATATGTGAGCAAATCGTCATGTTCGCGCTCTTTACGATTTCCGAAAACTGTGTCGAGGCCTGCAGTGCTTTAATTAAAGCTTAAATACACATGTGTTGTATTTCGAATGATTGATATATCGAACAATTTCGCAGTACCCTTCGAGTTCAATATATCCGGGATTGACTGCATATTAAAGCAAGAAAGGCTGAACTCACCTTCCAAATGTACGCTGATGCATCTGAAGAGCCACTGGCCAGGAAGCGTCCGTCACAGCTAAGGCCCAGTTTGACATAGAAGCTCTGGGTGCTGTGTCCAGCATAAGTAGCCACTGCATAGACGTAGCAGAAAACCCAGCTATGTTACTACACTCTTCGACGTTTTTTTTTTTCTAGTGAACACACACACACACACCTGCAGAATAACATGCAACCACACAGGACAACTGCTGGAATTGGCTAGAAAAAACTGAATGCATTAAGTCAGTGCCAACCAGATTAGCTAAATCTGTTAACGAGATATCTTACTATATTCCATTACACACAGGGCACAGGCAGGCAACACTGTGAAAGCTAGAGAGGCCTCTCTGTCACTGCTTGCACGTGTGACCAAATAATTGTGTTGCCCATAAAACAAACACGAACATGTAAAAAATTCAGCGCCACTTCAGTCTGGTGCTGTTATGCCATAATTTCCAATGAATTTTTAACTTGCAGTCAGTTACAAGCTAAAAAGAAATGTCGGCTCTGCCTACAGCCGTTGCTGTCTCTCCCCCAGATAATTCGCATAAATGCTCCATCCAATAGTGCTTACTCATTTTCTTGATGTCAAGCTTTAGACATTTCGGTCGCTGGTTTTAGGCTTGAAACTTGAACGTCCTGGTGAATTTTGCCGGGGACTTTGACACTGCTGCTCAGCCAAATGTAATGCTTTAGTTAGTAACGATGAAACTTCAACACTTAACATGTATAGTACACTCAAACCTCATTATAACAAAGTCACATCTGTCACGAAAATACCTTCGTTATATCTGAAAATTCGTTATAAACGTTTATTTGCAACACTGTATCTTACGACAAGACTAGTCTTCATTTACTTCGTTATAACCGATAATTCGTTATATCCGTGTTCGTTATATCGAGGTTTGAGTGTATTTACATTAACCGAGAAAAAGCATTCATGGTTCAAGCAGAAACCAGCTAGCACGACTGTCTTTCACAGGTGAAGAGCAGGTGCACTGCGGTTCTGCGAGCGAAGCTCACATCCCTTGTTAGTTAGTAATCCACTATAGTAAGCATAGCAGATATGAAGCCTACTTACAAGTAATCGAGGTGACATGTTCTTGTAACTAGCAGTCACACACATCATTCTCACTTTCAGCCAAAACCTGCTTCAAACTGCCTCGACAGTTAGGCCTAATTGGTTCCGTTTCATTGGGTGCTGCGACTAAGGTTTCATTTTAAAGCGGTGTCAAAGTAAACGTACTCGCAGTGGACACACGACTGTTGGCAAGCTGAAATACCACTTGCCTTTGAAACCGAGAGTTTGGGAAGCAATCTGAATGAAGCTTCCCTCACAAGACACTGTTTTAGGATAGTTTTTAAGAACATTTGACAAGTGCGGCATAATATAGAAATTACACCATCTCCCGCTAAAGGGGACCACGAGTAGATGCGAAGCCGGAGCACTTGCACGATCGCGTTCCGTTGGCGTTCGTTGGGCATGCTACCGAGCTCGCGTCGTGGAACGCGAAGAGCGACGCTACGCGCCTCGTATCTTCCATCTAGCCTGGCCGTTAATTCTCACAGGGCGAGCGGGGAACTCGGTCCGCAGGCGTGCGAGAGGGGGGCAGCGTAGGAGAGGAGAGAGAGGGGGAGGGGATGGGCATGCGCTGGTGGTCATCGCGGCGTTGCGCAGGAGAGAATTTCGGCATGTCTAGCCCGCATTTCAGAGGAAGAGTGGAAAGGGGGAGGGGAGAGGGAAAGTGGAGAGGGGAAATGGGAGAGGGTAAATGACAGGGGGTATGGTGAGGGGGGCGGAGAGGAGGTGTGTGGAGAGGGTGTGCGCATGCGCAGTAAGGGTAGTCACGCCGCACACCACCACCGGATTGAGCTTCACCTTAAGATACTTCACATCTAATAATTGTGGGCGTCTTTACGTCCCAAAACCTTGGTGTGATTATGAGGGATGCCGTTGTCGAGGGCTCCGGAAGTTTCGACCATCTGGTGTTCTTTAGACAAAGTGCAGCAATTCCTGTCACTGCAATATCAGGTTTCTACATCACAGCAACGTTAGAGGCCGACGAAACGACAACAATGTGCGACGTACGAGGTTCCAAAGTGTTGCTGGCCAGCAGGTCAAACTGGTAGATGTGGTGGTCCTGTGCAGCTGGCAAAGGCACGCCTTCGCGACGCATCCAATACCATGCTGGTGTAGCCTGTAAATGTGGAGATGAGCGAAACGTTGCTTTCGAACTCAAAGTGTGGTGCTGCAACGTGCCTCTCCGTGTCAGCTGACAAGATGCACAATTCAAAGCGGACAAGTACTCCCATATTGCACTCATGTTAAAAGCCAAACACTTAAATAATTTTACGGTACACCCTTGTTAAAAAGAACCTGAAGGGACCAGGTTGATTTGTTCCGTTTAACAGGAGAGTTCGGCTTACTGAGAGATGAACAAAGGACCAGAATTCAAGTATGAAACCAATTATATCGGAGTTCCATTTACTGAGAGGGGTGCAGAATCTACGTACGAAACCAATCATATCAGAGGCAGCTATTCTATTTAAAAGGCAGCTGTTCCGTTTACTGAGTCTACTGTACTTCAGGCACCCATCATCTGAATTGCAGGTAATGCAAAATGTTAGGCAACAATAACGAGCTTCTGTGCAAATAAAGGTAAAAATGACACTAAAGTTGTCGCACATTTCATAGCTACCAAAACCTTCGTTTTGCTTGGTTTTTCATGAGTGAAATAATAGCACACCTATGCTATTCACTGCAGTACACATCATGCAATTTCAATCGACATGTGACTTCACCTAATCAGCGTGAACCTTTTCTCATCTTGTTTATTTTCAGTAAAGGCGCGAACGATACCACGGCAATATTTCACAAATTTCTTAGACCGAAGACGTGCGCTCACTTGCGAGGGGTCCTTTGTAGAAACGAACAGGAGCCTACAAGATTGCGAGACAACGCCGAAAGTCACTTACCGTGAATAGCCGAGCTGTGACCCGGGTAGGGCAGGGAAGTGACCGGTCGGGGATCGTTATTGTAGAGCTGGTAGTTCTTCCGCAAGTCCCACACCTTCACTGCCCTGCAAAAGGTCACCGGCAAGCACAGCAGCGCTCACTTTCATCGCTATAGCGACAAAAGCCATCGATCGACCTCAGTGTCTTGAGACGAACCTGGCTCTCGTGATGCAGTATTCGAGCAGCCATAGGGGTACTATGCATACTTTGTTTCATGCATAGCAGGCACCACTACAATCGCTGAACAATAATTCGAACTCAAAGGAGACTGCCAAAAAGTCCAAATAATCTGTAGCCCAAATACCAAAATCATCAGAAAATATGTGACATTATTCTACAAGTGTCCCCCGTCACCCAAAAAATGTGCACAGTATTCTCGGATTGTCAGTCAATATTTTTCGAATATTTCTCGAATACTTCGAAGCGAAATTGCAGACAAAAGGTTGGAGAGGATTCCTAGGCATATTCTTATGAGATAGCAATATGAAAGTGTTTCTTTTTGCTAGGTTGATGAAGTGCTGGTGGGGTGGTGTTTCATAGGTTGTCTTATCAAGAATGAGGCAATGTAGAGGCTGAATTGTATTTATGTACATGATTTGGTGCAACCAAAGTGTTGCCAACAACACTTTACACGTGATAGGCAAAGATGCCATTTCCTCAGCCTCTCCTCCTCTTTCAACTTCTGCGGAAGCCCAACTGACGTGGCGGACAAGGGTGTGCTCCCTTCAAGTCCGGAGTTCCAAATCTGCCTCGTAGACGTCGATATATAATAACATCTGAAATTTTGGACGTTAAAAAGCTTCGGCGTCCGATTTTTCGAACTTCCTGCCCAAATTTCAGGTCCAAAACAGCATTAATAAAGCCCCCAACTCTGCCATATCTTTCACCTCCATGTTGGAACCAGCATTTTTTTAGTTAATACATTTGCGACCGTAGCAGAGCTTGAAAGGCAGCTTTGCCGCAATACGGTGGTGTGATAAGGTGCAGCATAGTGAAAATCTAGGAACCTCTTTCAATCGGACTTTGTGTCTTGGCTAAGTTCGATCGTAACGGAACTTGAAGGCAGCTTTGCCGCAATACGAGAGTGTAATGAGGTGAAGCATATCGAAAATCTGAAGGGGTCACTTTCAACTGGCCGTTGACTGTATTTGTCTTTGGGAAGTTCGAATAGTGCGAATCGAATCAAATAGCAAACGCTATTAAAAAATATTTGAAATTTCGAATATTCGCACACCCTTACTTGAAACATTATGGAAGGAAACACATCCGCAAACGCAAACGTGCAGAAATGCGACTGAAGTTTGTCAACGCATTCCTACGCGCACATGGCCTGGACAGTCCGTGGAAATGATGACATGTTTGAAGATATGTGTTTTTTTCCTTATGCTTCGCACTTTTTTCCTTCGTACTTACGCTTTATCAGCGGTCACAATGGTGCTCTGCCTGCGTTATCAACAGTGATTGCATTAATCAAAGATGTAAAGCAAAACTCCGATGAAGGTAGTGATGACATCAGATCAATTCTGGCTGCTCAAAGAACCACTGAGTGCCACTTGGGGAACATCTGATTTCCACGAAAGGTACTACAAGAACCTCTCGCATTGCATCACCATGCCCAAGAACCACACATCAATTGCTCTTTCGACAAGCAAGGTTTGTGAGTAACACGCATAATGCCTTCGAAGTCATCGGCATAACCGACGTATCAGAAACACCATTCCTGCAAGAATCACTAAAAAAAAAGTACCTACCCATTGCTGGCACCGCACGTCACCAGGTGGTGCTCGTCACGGAACTCGCAGGCGGTCACGCTACTGGCTACTGTCGGCTGCAACACACAGACCGAGAGCGAGTAAACCCTCAAGAATTCCCAAACTTTCACGATTTGAAAAACGCCATCAGCTTTTGCAGAGTGCTTAAGGAACTCCAATGCTAATGGGCGTGAATTGCTAACAAAATCAAATTGTGGGGTTTGACATCACCAAGCTACAATGGACACTGAAGCAAGGTGCATAAACCTAATTGGGTGACTTGGTTTAGCATGATGGATGTGAGAATACGCGTAAAAGACGAGGACGAAAGGTGAGGACAAGACACATGCGTCTTGTTCTCACATTTCGTCCTCCTCTTTTATGCACTTTCCCACATTCACCAAGGGGGTGTAGATTATGTGTATAGTACTTAATCTGAAATTCTTCTACTCAGTTTGAGTTAACATATCTAAATCAAAGAATGTGACTAGTTTTGCATTCCAACCACATAAGAACGCATCCACTGAAACCGGGATTCAAACCTACGACTTGGCACTCTTCAGCACACACCATCTGAGCCACTGTGACAGGTTACGTAGGTCTTGAGTCATGCATGCGCCATGCATTGTTTGAGCCACAAATAGTGGCCGTTCGTCCACTGCTTTTTCCACTAGCTCTACACACCAACGCAGACCTCCTTTCTAGCGGTCAGTGGACTGAGCTAAACCATCAATACAGTGTACTCAGCAGTAATTGTTGGCGTTTTACATCCCAAAACCACGGCATGATTACGAGGGACACCATAGTGGAGGGCTTCGGAAATTTCGACCGCTCTAGGTTCTTTATTGTGCATCTAAATCTAAGCACACGGCCTCAAGCATTTTCGCCTCCATCAAAATGCAGCCGGGATTTGATCCCACGGCCTACGCGTCAGCAGTCGAGCGCCATAACCACTAGATCACCGTGGTGGGGCTAAAGACAAGCGCTAAAGTCGAGCACCATAATTACTAGACCACCGTGGCAGGTGTACTCAGCAGTAATTTCTTTCCTTCCTCTTCTTTTAGTGTAGTCAAACAAACAAGTAATGAATACTACATTTAACGCGCCATTCGCTACAGTCATTTGCGCCTACTGCAGACAGTGCAACATTTGGCTCCCATACCAACGTCCCTCCTAAAGGCTCTGCAATACTCCGACTTTCCCGAAGCGCGCGCGAGGACGTTGCGTTTTGTTTAGTCGAGCCGGCGAAGCTACGCCAGGTGCAAATCGGTCTCCGCTATAGTCGAGCTGGCTCCAACGCGCCGGTGCGATCGCATCTTGAGGAGCCCATGCACAGTAAACTGAAGAACGCGCCGCGCCACCTGTCGGGAACAGACGAAACAGCCCGCGAAGCAGGTTCCTGTATATGCGAGTCCAGCATGGCTGCGTGCATCCAGCGCAAAATGCAGCAAGATCTATTCAGAGCCACGCACCCCTCACGCGCGCCAGCAGCCGTCGGCGGTCAGCCAACGCCGGACTATAGAGGGCTGTTTCTTGCTGACGTAACGTTGCCGCGATGCGCGCGCGACGACGTTACGCTAGAGTATATCAGCCCCTTTACCGGCGCTCATAACACGTCTGCAAGTTGTCTTCCCAGTGCAGTCAGTGTACTTGTAGAATACAAACTGTTGCAGCAACGATGAGCAAGGATGCTCAGGGTTGAGAAGATGGGTCGTCGCGCATGCACCGAGTTGTCCAGCACTCACCATCGTGCGGCCACTGTGGCTTCTCTTCCGGCTTGGCGTGACTCCAGCCACTTTGCAGTGTGCCCTTGGAATGGTAACCTCTGAAAGAAACGTGAATGTACACTATGAACTTTCCATAACGATGACTGAGGGAAGAAAAGAAAAAGCGAAAGATGTGAACTGTTGCAATAAGCAATTAGAAATTGGTCGATTTCACCAGTGTGCTTCGTTGTCACAAAGAAACGATGCTATCAGTGAAGGTGTACTGAAGAAGCATTTATAATAATGAGGGATTTATAATAATGAGGGATGGGCGAATAGTAAATCTGAGGTTCGAAGCGAGTTGTGATGTCGTTAAATTTCAGAACGAACCATTCAAACAGTATACATCGTATATTATAAAGAAAAACAAACATTTTCACCACGACCCAACTTACCTGCACAATATTTTGAAAAATTGGAACTAGGCATGTCACTTCTTTGGTTCAAACTGAAGTGGCAGCAACTCTGAATAGTAGCAAGATTTGAATAGCAGTTTGGTGCAAGTTATCAGCTGTAAATTAAGTTGAGTTTTAAAATTTGTTATACTTAGTAGAGGCGTGCACGGGCTCCGGGTAGCCCGAAAGCCCGAGCCCGACCCGGCCCGCGGGCCGGGCTCGGGCGGGCCGACGTATTTTCACCTCGGGCCCGGGCCGGGCTCGGGCTACTTGGAGTTTTATCGGGCCGGGCTCGGGCTGGCGCAAAGCCCGACTCAAGCCCGAAATGTAGAGAATGAGCGGGAATTTTGAGGAAGAACCTGCCACAAAAAAGCAATGCTTGCAGTTGTTCAGCGAGTGGAGCGACATTGGTGAGAATGTAGCAGTTACAAAAGATGAGCTCTTCGATTATCTCTCTATGGAAACGCCCTCCTGTCCATCTGAAGTTTTAGTCTTCTGGAAGAAGAAGCACCAGAGATATCCCAAGCTTGCCAGGCTGGCAAAAAAGATATTAGCAATTCCGCCGACGAGTACAAGCAGCGAACGTAACTTCAGTTCGCGCCGCACTTCATTGAAGTCAGAATCGTTGGACTGCTTGCGGTTTTTGCGCGACAATTTGTAATCTGTGTAATAGAGACTGTTCGTCGTGTGTCGTTTGGTCATATTTGATAGGCTCAATAAAATCCCAAATTACCGGAAAACGATGTTTTGTTTTCGCAGCGAACCTTCAAAAAGCCGGGCCGGGCCGGGCCCGGGATTGTGTTTTTGTACGTCGGGCCGGGCCGGGCGGGCTCGCAGTCCTTTGCCGTCGGGCTCGGGCGGGCCTTCGACAAAGTCAGCGGGCCCGGGCCGGGCTCGGGCTCGGAAATACGGCCCGTGCACAGCTCTAATACTTAGTGGATACAAGTCCAAATAGCACGCTTTTAAGCTTAAAAAGTAATTAATCGGAGAGGAGGTAATATGTATATTTAACCTTGATGTGTCGCTTCACGCCATTGCTAATTTCCCCTGAATAGCTGGTTTCATGGCATAGTGACCCCATGCTGCAGTGAAGCTGCCTTTTCAGGGGGGGGGGGTTACATGTGGTCAAACATGCATTTTTTTCGTTCATTTTGAACACTTTGAAAACTTGAATAATTTAAATTCACGTCGAAGCAAATTTGAATTGTGATTTGGTGCCCAATCACGATTTGAATATCTGCGCCAAGTTCCATCCGGATTAGTTTGGACCATGTAATAGCAACCATTGTTGATCATGATCAAGAAATCTGATCCAGATCAACCATGATCGCGATCAAAAGTGCCCATGTGACACTGGTATTAAAGAAAAGTAAACTGTGCATCAGAAACCAATGACCAGAAACTGACTACGGAGAAATTGAAATGAGCAGCAGAAAACAGGCAGCACGTTAGACTACAATTCAAAGTGCACAAATGGCTGATCAAAGACTAGAACATTGCAAACAATTTCTACATGGGAGACTCACGAGGTTTGGAGCAGCGAGTGTCCCAGATCATCAGGCCACCATCTCTTGACCCCGATGCAAATACATCTGCAAGTAGATGTGCAAGTTCACATAGATTAGCTACTTTCACATCACTTAAAAATAGGGATGGGCGAATAGTGAATTTGAGGTTCAAAGCGAATCCGAAGCGAATAGTGATTTGGTCGAATAATTTCAAATCAAATAGCTCGAGTAGTATTTACCGCATATTATTAAGAAAAATGAGCATTTTTGTCATGACCCTTGCACAATATTTTTAAGTATTGGAACAAGGTATGAGTCACTTTTTTGGTTTGAAATGAAGTGGAAGCAGCCTTGAATAGTATCAAGATTTGAATAGCAGTAGGGTGCAAGTTATAAGTGGTGCAATACGTTACAATTTAAAAAATTACTATACTTAGCGCATATAAGCCCATATAAAACGCTTTTAAACTTTAAAAAATATGTACATTTAACCTTGAAGTGTGGCTTCGTGGCAGTGCAGATTTCCCCTGGATGGGTTGTTTCACGGCACAGCAACTAGACGCTGCAGTGAAACCACCTTTACAGGTGGTTATGTGCAGTCAAATGTATACATATATTCGTTCATTTCGAGTACTTCGAAATTTCGAATAATCTAAATTCGTATACTGTAATATTTGTTCCAATATTCAAAACGCCCGAATATTCGCCCATCCCTACTTAAAAACATCATACAGAGGTTTTCTTGAGCCAACTAATGCCAAGCCTTAGAGAGACCCTGAAACGCTTGTTTGAAATTTTGTCAGCGTTTAGGCCACAGCATCATCACATCATTTGCATTGGAAATTAAGCGATGCAGCTTGCATCAAGGCAGCTACGGGCAATTTAATGGTTACTCTCATTCTCAGCACTGCATTTTCTCCCTAACTCATCGAACGAGCAGCCATCATTGGCAACGACTGCCCGTTCGACGAGTTAAAGGGGCGCTAAATAGAAAGACAATTTTTCTTGTACCAGTGTACTACTCTTTCACAATACCAAAATTGCCACACTTGCCGCAGGAAAACTGTCGGTAAGTGAGAAAACGCACAAAAGCAAAATGCATGCGGCAACGACACATCGAAATTTCCGCACCAGTCGCCGTGACATCATAGATTTGGACGGCGTCTACTAGGGCTCGCATAGCTCCTAATCAGTCCAAATAAAATACATTGTCTTCTGAGGGAGCCGCAGACTTAATACACCAAGTTTCAGGAAATTTGGTGAGCCAATGTCTTAGAAGTCCATGACGTCACGTGCAGAGATTTCGGCACGAAATTTAGAAATGAAATTTCGCCCTTGATTATCTCCTCTATTATTATGCCTATGGGCGACGTCAGCGAAAGTCCCAGGAAAGAGCGTGGCTTTTCAAAATGTTTTTCGCTCTTGCTGATTCAATGAGCCACGCTTTTTTGCCCCCTGTGTTCACTGAGCAACCGAAACTAATTGCAGAAACCCCAAACCACCGAAATAACTTTTGTGCAGTGCCGTGTGTGATCCGCGCAACTTCCCTCTGCAAAGGGTCCTTCAGAGCAACCACAAGGGTTTCAGTGAAGGACTTTACTTTCGCCCGTGTGTCAGAGGTATAGCTGCATGCAAGAGCATAGTTGCGCGGTATTCTTCCGGATGGCCGAGACTTTCTCTGCAGCCCGGAAAGATTAAAACGACAAGAAAAGTTGAAAACAACAGAAAGAAATTACAGGACACTTGCTAATAGGCTCCACAATTTTTCAATTAAAAGATTTCTCATTTAAAGCAATAATTTGAAAGTTTGTTAAGGCATTGTTATTACCTAATTTCACAATAAAAGAAAATACTCACTATTGATCAAAAGGACAATGACAACACTAAGTTTCCTGCATTCTCTAAATGCATTGTCGAAATTTTAAAGCTGAACGTCACTTAGGATCTGAGTAAACAGAAATCGCTTAAACGAACTTGCTGTACTGAACTGCCTCCAAGAAGGTTGGTTTTGTGTTTGTCTGCTGAACGCCTACGCATCTTTCTCAGTGAACGAAACTCCCGTTCAATGTGGCATATTTTCCCGTTCTCTTCAGGTTGCGTTTAAACAGATTCTGCTGTACTGTTTTGTACAATGAACGAGACTAAAGATTTCTGCCAAATCACATTTCGCACACCTGATTCCTGTGAGTGTGACATGCCAGTCCTTCTATAACAATAATTACTACGTGGTGCAACAGCCTATCGTAAAGAAAAAAGAAAGAAGAAAAAATATGACATCTGTTTCCATAGCCCGAGTTCAAAACAAAAATTCTGTGGCTGAACATGGTTAAACCAAGCTTGTGGAGAGACAGCGCAGTTTTGCTTGCTTTGGGATAGGACGAGATCATTGGTTTGCAAAGATTTAACTTTACTGCATGTCTTGGTTTATGCGAGGACAACCAGATGTCTACACGTTTCGACTACACGCCGCGACAAGGGAGCCAACGTGCTGCACGGTGCAAACATGCAGCAACCTTGTATGCAGACAGTGCCTCTGGCGGTGGTGGCATGAAAGACTCACTTTTAGCAATTGTTCATTTTCACAAACGCGTCATTTTGCCATCACTGACCTTGGCTGAGCTTGAAGGTCAAATGAATGCACAAGATCGTTTTCAGGGTTTGCACCGGAGAGAGTAGAGGTATCGCTCTAAAGGCACGTTCACACCTGCAACTAACACTCGTCACGGGATTGTTTGTGACTGCTGACCAAAAAGCGACTAAAGGCGACCGATGTTCATACCAGCGTGCAAGCTATACCCATCACCACACAGAATGCACGTCTGCACGCATACGGCTTACATTGCCATTGCCAAGTGAAATAAGCTGACAGCCTGTTCCTGTGCATGTGATCGGTTCAGAGGCTTGCGAATGCAGTCGTGCAAACTGAAAAATCGAACAGAGAGCGACTGAGCCAAAGCAGTCACTTTGCGATCAAAGTCGGCCATATTGCAACCAACTTGGTCATGCAACTGGTGCTAGTCGAAGGTTTGAACGAGCCTTAACAAAAATTAGGAGTACAGTCGGTAAGGAACTCACCTGCATGCCCTGGAAGAAAACGGACACACTTGACACTGCCCTTGTGAGCTTGGAAGCTGGCCACCCTAGTCTGTTGGTCAATGTCCCAGAGGCGAACCGACAGGTCTCCACTAGCCGTGGCAAGCTGCCTCCGCCCGGGCCTCGCGCACACATCAAATATGGCATTGTCGTGTGCCTGCCATGCTGTCCCGATAATAGATAAGGGCTCATGTAATCAACTTAAATAATACAGCAAATTTATTAGTGTTCAAATGCTGCAGCTCCATTAAAGGGGTACTGACAGGAAAATTTTCAGTTGTCGTTCTTTTGTGTCAAATGAAAGGCTAGGCCCTCGAAAGCCTAGAAAATGTACTGGTAAGAATGAGTGCACCCTGAAAAATTAGTTACATTATGTTTTTAAAAGGTAGTTTCAGTTCCTACTGTACCCTGATGTCACAACATGGTATGAGCGTCTTGTGAAATGCTCGATGGGCGCAAGATATTGCGACATTTCCACGCGCACTCCGCCTCGTCATTCCGTTGGTGACGTACAAGCGGACATTTTGAATGCTTTGGGTGGCGCACAGGCAGCCTTTTTGAATATTTTGGCACCTGATATCATCCCAACTAGCTATACTGGTGCGTGAAGTCACCGGCAGCCTGACATCACCGGAGTGTCGATGTCAGTAGGTGTGCCATGTGAAAATTTACTTTACTATCAAAATAAATTATCTTATCACCATTTACCGAGCTTCACACATGCTCAGAACCATCTCTATATTCGGGAGCGTTTTATGGCAGAGTAAACTCGGCTCCGAAAATTGGTGTCAGTACCCATTCAAGGACTATTGTTAGGACTAGGCACCGTATTTTCTCACGTACAACTCACACAAAAGACACTGATACTACAGACAATCTGCGTTTCTTTAAGAGCAGTCATGCCCACCAGAATGCATCTACTCTCACGACAACACATTACGAACCACCGAGCACTCACAGGATTCCAAGGTAAGGCGGGCGTCAGGCTGGCCCGTGCGCAACATGTGCACCGTGCCCATCCTCATCGGCTACGGCCAGGAGGTCACGAAGGTCTGGCTCTGCAAGAGTTACAACCAGGTCAGCATAAGAATGGGAGTGGAAACAACACAAAATAATGCGCAAGCCAAAAGGTTTTGTGTGTACTAGTTATTTCTAGGCATAGGCGAATATCCGAGTGTCTCAAATATTTGAACGAATATTACAGTATTTGAATTTACTGCAAAACGAACTTAAGACTTCCAAAATATCGAAGTACTCGAAACGAACAAACAGACACATAATTTTCTGTATGTAACCTCCCTGAATAGATGGTTTCACTGCAGCGTGAAGCTACTACGCCATTCAAAATCTGCACTGCCATGAAGCCATACTTCAAGCTTAAATGTATGTTTACGTGCAGCTGAATTTTTTTTTAAAGTTTAGAAGTAGGGGTGTGCGAATATTCGAACTTTCGAATATTTTTCTAACAGTGTTTGCTATTCGATTCGGTTCGCACCGAAATTTGACTATTCGAACTTCCGGAAGATTAATGCAGTAAACGTCCAATTGTTTGGGCCACGAAATTGTCCGAAAAAAAAAAAAAACGATTTCATGGTTTTTTATTTCACTCAAGCGATCAAATCGCCACAGCCACGTCCGAAATAGCCTTAATGCCTCCCAGTACACCTATCAGGTATATTGGTGCGCACCCATAAAAAAGCATGAATTCGTTTTTTCGGACTGCCCGATTTTTCGGACAATTTCGCAGTCCCTAGGGAGTCCGAAAAATCGGACGTTGACTGTACGTAGTCCCTAGTAGGCACCGTCAAAATATGTGACGTCACGACGAATGGTGCGGAAACTTCAAGGTGGCATCGCCACCCACATTTCGTTTTTGCGCATTTTCCCGCTTACTAAGCGTCTTCTCGCTGCAAGTGTGGTGTTTTTGGTGTCGTGAAAGAGTACTTTACTAATATGAGAAAGATAGTTTTGCTCTTTAGTGTCCCTTTAACAAAAATGAGTTTGGAGCAGCATACTATCACTGCTTCCCCAAACAGTACTGCAACTCCTCCTTACATTACTGGAAGCATTCATGCCAACAAAAAATCACCGTGTTTAAGTATGATAGCAACCAAGCCATTAAATCTGAGGAGAATCACATGCCATGTAGGACAAGCAGGGTGCATGTATCAAAATATAAAACAGGAAACTTATTTGCACTTCGTAAGGAGCAAGTTTGTTTATGCATCACTTCAGCACAGGCATATAGTGCAGGGAAGCATCCAAGTAGTGGTGAGGGCTGCTGTGCAGTGAAGTGTATGATCGGTGACTTGCATCTCTTGACATTGAATTACCAATAATACAACTATCTTGTGATCTCCAGATGAGATACACAGGAGATTGTATCATTGCTTTCGGAATTGAGAAGTTTGCCAGGCCTACGCTGATCAAGCATAGAAAGCTCGTCCGATAAGCCTGAAACTAATGTCATCAAATTCATGAGTTCCCAAGAAAAAATAATCATAATACTGGGATTTAAGGGCTTTGAAAACACACTTAAATTTCCAAGATTTCAAGAGCCTGAATGCATTCTGTGTTTACAATCACTATTTCAACCCACAATGACATCTAGACTAAGATTCCTACACATACTCGACCCCAATTCCCGTCAAAAACAACGGAAAATACACATTCTTGTGCCCCTGAGACATTCAACGTGGATGAATCTCGATAAGGTAACACGTCAACATGCGAGCCAAAATAACACTCAGAAATATTATTAATGTGTCGGTACCCAATGATGTTGTAAACTGCACTTCTGTCTACACATTCAATAACAGCACTTGCAACTTATAATTTGAACAATAACAGTGACTTATAATTGAATTGCATTTGCACCACTTGAAGCTGTATGTACATGAACTGGTATAAAAAGCATGTCTTATTCCATGCATACTCCCACTTGTGCAACAATATGTCTTGTTTCTGGATGAGCATATCACTTTTCTTTTTCAGATATACAAATTATGTACTGTAAACTACCCTGCATGAGCCCAATGAGGGCCTGCACTAGAAGGAAATGCATGAACGAATACCTGAAAAATAGATGCAGGCAAGTGGGGGCACCTCTTGCTCCTCCTGCATGGAACACACACACGGTTTCATCACACAAACACTTCAACATCAATAGGACAGGCAAATGGGTCAGCTCGTACAACATCATGTACAACACAGTACAAACACACACAAACGTCGACAGAAATCACAGGATGTTGGCGCTAACTAGCAGCTGAGAGCATTGTTGCATGCGATCAGGATCAGAATTGAAAGCCGAGTTAGTTGTCCGTCAGTTTCCTTATCAGACAAAGAAATGCTTTGGTAACAATAGGAACATGTGTTTGGTGAACTTGCTGGGCTTACTTGTCTGTGTTTTTTTCCCCCCTTCTTTGTTGTGTGATGATGTCGGTCAAATTACGTGCAGTATAACTTTTAGTTGCTAGCGCCGTGTCCCGTTTTTCTGTCGACGTCCGTGAACCAAAAAAAAAACAATGCGCTACAGTGTACGTATTTTCGAGAATTCACAACCGCATTCACGTAAAGACTGTCGAGCTGTCAATTCTCGCAAGAAAACCGTCGCACTTATTCGAAATGTGACTGCGGCGCATCAAACCTTGCCACGCTAATCCTAAACTGTGCGCTGTCTTCATAACTGAAGCGTAAGAGTGCTGCACGCAACTGCGAAGTAGCTTCGCGACGAGAAATAAAAAAAAAAGCAATAGAAACAGGGATACGCCATTCTGTCGCAGTACCACACGCTCGCCGCAATAGACAATGCGAAACAAAACAAAAATTAAAAATGCGTGCATACACGCAAGTGCCTGGGTGAAATCGAGCGCCAAATCAGGCACACGTCACGCATAAATGTGAGTGCGTTAAGTACGTAGAGTATAGATGCCCTATATGTTATCGATTCAAAGGACCCAACTCGAACGGCAACACTTTTTTTTAATACATGCACAAACCTTTTCCTTACAGGCAAATGCCAGGTTGCACGCTTTTCACATAAGGCGCGCACATCGATCGAGGCCTACAATTTGGGCGCGCATTCGCGCTCTAACAGACTGGTTGCTCATTCGTCGGAAAGTGCGAGAAAAAGTTAACGGGAGAGACCAACTCTAAAAGACAAGAAAGGGTCACTTACGTGGTTTCGGGTGACATATTCATTTGCTGCCCGGTTGTGGAGATTCTTGAGGACGGAATAGGTCAACGCGCAAGCCCGCCCATCGGTCCCTGCGATTATAGTAAAAAAAAAAAAAATACGATAAGAGATCAACCCGGAATCAAACTAGCAGAGTAATTCGTTAGATCTGAGTACTGCAACAAACGCCACAATGAGAACGACCCATCAATCAAACGCTCGAAAGACGCGATGCGATTGTTCATCTACGAGCGGCGAAAGAAGCTCCCGCTCATTAAAACAACAAAAGAAACCCCATACTCAGCTCTACGACAGCTTCTACGAATTCAAAACTGTCAAACTTGAAGAACGGGTCAGCTTCAATTTCAAGTTTCGGGGGTCACGCATCCGACCGTTACGTAAGGTGGCGGTTATAAGCGGCCCGCTATTAAATGCCCGAACATGTTGGATCGCGCCCGGGCGAGATAACAAGCGCGGCTTCACAAAACTTACCCGACCGACGAAAGTACTCGTTCCCACGAAGAACGTTTAGCACGCTGGGACCCATCGCCGCCCCTGCTCAGACTTTCAACGATCTTTCGATCCACAATTTATCACCATAAACTCGCATCGAACTTTTCACCCACGCACTATTAAACGGCCGCCCGAGCTCACAGCGATTTTTCGCGCAAAAAACAAATTAAGGCGGGCTTTCGCCAGTTGACGGTCACGTGGCGCGTCTACGTAACACCTGTGGCGCATTTATTGCATCATAAATCGTTTTTACAATTTTAACATTGTCAGTTCTGATACAATGCAAAAACCTAAATTTATTCTCATTAACGCAGCACCTTTTTTGTTTAAAATAAGTAAACATTACATAATCTGCGGAGCTATTCTAATGCGGGGCAGGTTTGCCGGAGCTTTGTGTGAGCTGCGGGTACAGTGTACTAGAAGGGGGCAGTGGAACGAACGAAGCGGCCCCGCCGCATCTCGGGTGATGCTCCGACGGGCGACAGTAGCGGCGGCGCTGTAGTCACTTTGTACTGAAGCTGTGGAGAGCGTCTGCATTCGGCGCGCGCTCGTCGCAGCCTACGAAAGCGTGTAAATGCGCGTTTTGAGCGCGTTTAATGCATTACTGAGCTTCAATCGGTGTCTCAACGCCTGCTACGCGCCATGGTGCATGAGTGAATATGCTGGCGTGCCAAAATTGCGCCGAGATATTCCCTGTTCTTGGAGCCTGCCGACCCCCAATGAAGGCGACAAGGGGTTTTGCGCACATGCATCTAGCTGCTCACTGATTGCTGTGCGGTTTGCAAGCAGCACTTACTGACTACGAAGAACTAACGAAACAGCGACGAAAAAAAGCCTAAAATTCTTCTGCCGGCAGTCTCTATACGATATATCCAGAGCATTGATCTCTGTATGAGCTCCAATGCGCTCGACTGTTTCATGAGTAACCTGAGTACAAATGACTCTATCGCAACATTTATATTAGTGACGGCTGAGTTCTGCCAGTTTTGCGCTGCTTCTTTAATGCCGAAAGGCTATCTTGTATAAACAGCATGCTTCCGTGGTTACGATGCATCGGTTATGCGACCTCTGAGGGCTTAAAATACCAGGAAGGCGAGCCAGGAAGCCGAGCCGAAGGCGCGTGTTCGCCTTCGAGGCACAAACTTCATGCATCAGGGCTTATCTCAAGCATATTAAAATGCGCAGATGGAAGTGTAGCCCGTCGGTTATTCTGCCTAAATTCATTACAGCCAGTTCTCATTTTCAATGGACAGCTTATATTGCACTTTTCCTGACCTTCTATCGATGCCATTAGAAAAACTTCTTTTTGACAACGTTTTGTATTATAATTTCATTGCTTTATCTGCAAAGCGAGATTATGTTTATTTATATATATATATATATATATATATATATATATATATATATATATATATATATATATATATACGTGGATATACATTTACACGCACAAATACGGACAGTAAGGTATCCCCTCCCCACCCGGCGCCTAGCAATTAATAAAATATCCGTGCAAGGAACCTGAGGACGACCGTTATTTGTACCGGTCGAGTTAACTTTGAGTTCCAATACCTTTGAGCCCTCGTAACGTCGAAGTCATATTTACAGCGCATTTGTAAAGATACGCGCCGTATACGCAGCTTCGCCAACTCGCGGTTAATGTTCGGTGTGCTTTCGGCACAATATCAGCACACAGCTTTCTGAGCACAGTAAAGTTCCATTAGAGCAGCTCAGTTACTCTGAATAAACTAGACGCCGAATCACCACCAAAAAAAGCATTAAGGCAGCAGAAATCAGAATAAGACACGCCCTTTTTGTTTCCTCTGTCTCCTTCTTCTGGCCGTCGTTCGGCGTCTAGTTAATTGAGAGTAATTGTCCTAAATAGCCCAGCAATGATTTCGGCTCAATTACACTGAGATCGTGAATATTCACGGTCGGTGTCAGCCTGTTTTCATTTTTATATTTTGCGTACTTTCCAGCAGTCACTTCGGCTACAAGAACTGATTTGCAGTATCTCTCAAAGGCATATATGAAGCAAGCATCCATTAAAAGCTTTGAAGTGTCGTCCATCAAGGCTTAAGACGACGTTTCCTACGCCTAATAATGATAGACACGCAACGAAAGCCACATCAGTGTCGATTTGCCGGGTGCCGCCGACGCGTCCAGCAGTTCTAGCGGCCCGTTCTAGCGCGCGGCGCCGCGCGCCTTCAGTACCGAGCGACTGCAGCGCCGCCGCTACGGTCGACGCGGAAGGCATCAGGCGGCGAGGCGCGTTCACGCCACTCAACAGTTCTAGTACACTCTACTGCGGGCGTGTAGACCGGTGTAAACTTCTAGCAGTTTCCATTGATACGAGTTAATTTAAAGGTATCGCAATGAAAGCGCCCACGCCGGTTGCATCTTCGACGGGCGGTACTGGCGACAGGGCCACTTATAAGGACAAGGACAAGCCGGCGCAAGTTCGCCAGAGCAACATCACCGCTGCCAAAGGTATTTTTGTGTGGGCACACGCACGTGCCTTAGGCCTACACGCTGACACATGCGAACTCGGCGGGCTGTCTCGAAGTTTGTAAAGCGAGCTGGTGATCGGGAAATCCTGGGCGAACATTCTTAGAGACGAAGTGAAAAAGTGCGGAAGGTTGTGGGAACTGTTGGGTGTCGGTTCGCGTTTGTCTTGGGCGTTTAGCGGGATGTAGGTGACCGGCAATCCAGCGTTAGCCATATAAGGCAAAAAACAAGCAGTTCCTCGGTACTCCACTGAATAGGATTTAGAACTGGGCTAGTTGGTAAGGATGCATAGCGAGTATAATCAAGACGGCGCATATAAGAGTATTCTAAGGTGTTCTTTCAATAAATTTTTCAGCTGAAAGTCTGCGCTCGTGCTGGGTCCACTCTTAGTCCTCGTTCATTTTGCGCTGTTTTGCTCATACTCGCTATGAATCCTTGGTATGCATGTATTTCCTTTTTCTTATCGCCATCTGTGAACTACGTGCTGTGTAAGTAACATTCTCGTACAGTTTGATGTAACCTCTTCATAAACTGTTTTCGGTTGGTGGGGGGCGAACTCATGTGAGTCGCCTTCAAATGCACCGGTATAGTTTTTTTTTTTTTTTTTCATTCACTTGCATGTTCGGGTTGGTGGTGAAACTAGCGGGTTATGAAATAAGTTTACGTTAGCAGGAGTGGCTAAGGAAATCCAGAAACTGAAATATTGCACTCTGTGGCTTTGAAGTAAATTAATCAAGGTTACATCGAATGAATGGCGAATACCGCAGAGTCGCGACTACCAATAACCACTGCACTGGAGGTGGTCCGCTGCATGTTTGTAAAGCCTCATGTATGCCTAGCGAAGCAGCTTGACGCGGAGGATGCCTTCGAAACAGATAATTCTTTTCTTTTTAAGTAATGTCCGGTTCTAGCAAACTACAGTCACGTGACAACCTTAAAGGTCGTGTTTATTTTATTCTTGTTCGGGGAGTTAAGTGGGAGTCGCACTGTAAGCTGCTGCGTTGAGTGTTTTGAGCAGATTTAACGAAGTGTGTGCCCCATAACTGATCAGCTGCAGGTAGCTCGCATAGCTCAGTTACAATAATCTGAGCATGCAGGGTTTAAATATGTAGACACAACGCACCACACATCAGAGAAAGAGACATTAGGAAGAGGAACACATCTGCCAAACTAAACAACTTACAGAGCCACTACTGGAAGGCAGAAATATTTCTCACAGTGGTTGAAGACATGAAATAAAAAAGACGGCAAGCACATCATCGATGAAGGTTGAGCCTCAACTCATCCTTCCTTGCGTTTCCTTAAAATTTATTTAGCTTTAGCAGTTTTCACACATTTCACCTATCTCAACTCTGCATCAAGTTTGTATTGTTTCCACAGTATGCTTAGTCTTGCTTAGCACAATTTAAGTTGCTTTCTACAAAATTTTCTGCTGTCTTTTTTTTTCAGTCATTCTTTGACAGCCATTTTGAGAGTAAAATCGTCTTCTTCCACGGATAATTGCCTGATAGAAATAAAAATGAAATGCCAACCAAAACGTCATAGAAAAAATAAGGCTTCGGATTACACACGGGGAAGCGATGTTCACTCTTGGTGTTAGTGTGGAAAGCCACAATAAGTTAATAGATGTAGGAACACATCACGTGAAGAATTTATTTAGATGATAGATGGATTGCTGTTTTTTAAATGAAACTTGTTGAGAAATGGTGGGGAAGTGCGAAATGTGGGCATCTGTCTGCTCTCAATGTGTGCAGCAAATAGAGTAGAGGATCACTCTTCATACGTAGCCATGTAGCATAGGGACATTTCATTTGGACTGAGTGACTTGGAACATCGTGTAGATATTGACTTCGGGGGCTCTGACACGCAAGCAGCGTTGCATGCAAGAATTGAACACCCACCACGCCCGGGTGGTGACACCTTGCCAAACTAACGCCTTAGGACAACATCTGAGTCTCTGCTACGGTGACTTTTGCTGCAAGTGTTCTGACGTGCGTGGTGGCACTTGCTTGTCAAAGCACCACTTTCTAGTACAATTAGTAACACAGTGGAGAGCTCTAATGTGCAGTGAAAAAATAACCTACAAGGAAGTGTTCAAGTAAAGCAGGTAATTTGCCATGCTAATCTTTGTAGCCCTTTTACTGTTTTCTTTTTTCCTTTAAGTAGTAGTTCTAAATCGTTTTGTTTGTTATAGTAGCCATAGTTTAGTGGCCAAGGCATTCTGTGAAGCACAGGGGCGTGGGTTCAGTTCTCGGCCATGACAACCACATTTTGACGAGGCCACCATGGTGAAAGTACCTTTGTATGTAGATTTAAGTGTGTTGAAGCCCATGTGCTAAAAATAATTCAGAGTCACCCCTACACCATGCCTCATGTTCGCGTCAAGGTTTTTCCTTTATTTTATTATATTGTGATACCAGTGATATGACTTGTGCTTTATTTGAAGGCAGTCTTTCTACAAAACCAATGCACACATCTAGGGCATGTGTCTAGCGGTCGTCAATGACAGTGGCTACACTGTCATGTAGATATTGGTATTCTTGGTGCCATATTACGCTTCTGAGATGTATCTCACGATCTGATCTGGATGATGGAATAGAACAATGGTGTTTTGACCAGCGATTTGCAAAAGTGCGTGTGTTGTGTGGTGGTTTGCCGTTGCTGCATTCTAGGTTTTTTTTTACTTTCTAAGCATGTTGCACATCTTGTTGAGAGTGTAATACTTTTGAGAATGTGGGACCCAATGCGCTTTGTTCTTGTCAAGTGATACCCTCTGCTAGTTTTGGTTGATCGTGGTCTTTCATTCTCCAGCCCATGCTGCAGGCCTGTGAGATGATGAGATTGCTGCATGGGATTTGAGTCATTGCCTAATGCGACCTTACACTTTCAGCTGTTGCCGATGCCATACGCACCAGTCTTGGACCGCGGGGCATGGACAAAATGGTGAGCACTTTTCTATTGACATATCTAGGGTGCATAGTTGTGCAAGTCACTAGTGTGCATTTTGAACGAGAAATCAAGGTGCCCTGTTTTTGTTGGACACGTCCTTATGCTTTCCTTGGCTTTATAAGCCAAGGAAAGCGTAAGAATTTTTTGGTAGTTTTTAACTGAAGTGTAATAATTATGAGATGTAAGGATAAATTAAACCATGTGTGCTGTGCAAGCAGCACCTGACTGGTAGCATCGAGTACAGTATTTGCACGATTCTAACGCGCACTTTTTCCACTAAATGTAGCCCTCTACTTTGTGTACGCGTTACAGTCGGGCTTAAAAGCAAAAACAGCATCATGTGTTTTTTTTTCTTAATTTTCCTAATGTAAAATTACAAATGTGTTACAATCGGGGGCGCGCTATAATCGTGCAAATACGCTACTGTCAAGAAAGCAGACGTATTTATCACATTTCACACACAGCCACTCTAAGACATAATGCAGTGTTGTTCTATCGGTGCACTGCGATGTGTTGCGAGAGCTGTGTAATGGGCCATTGTTGGGAATTCGACTTTCTGTAATGATGCACTAGTGAATTTGCATCTTGTTCCAGATTCAGGCAGCCAACGGGGACGTCACCATCACGAACGACGGTGCCACCATCCTGAAGCAGATGCAGGTGCTTCACCCAGCTGCCAAAATGGTATGACTGTGCTCTGCTTTGCTTTTTCTTTTCGTTCTTTGTGTATGCTGTGTCAGCGGCCTGCATTATTGGCGTGCTAGTTATGTGCGTGCAGTGGGGATTTTTATGCTGACCATCTTGGTGTAGGTGTAAAGTTGGTGTAAAGTGCATTATGGTGTCTGAGATGATCTGGAATTGAATCCAGCACAATTTGAAAGCCAAATGCTAGCATACTGCAGATATTTTGTTTTGTCAGATTTTCTAGGTCTGTGGGGTTTTCGTGCCAACCGTACAGTGCATTCCAATGTTACAGGGTTCCTGGTGTGATTATAATCACAAGGACCTCCTCTAGTGACATGCACAAAGCAGTTTCAATAGTTTCAGGGGTTCTTTAAAAATATTAAAGTATGGATGCTAATATATCTTCAAGGTGTCAACTTCACAAGGCATAACTTAAGTATTCCATGTTGGGCATTAGTTAAGTCTGTAATTGTGAAGAATCATTGCAAAGGTGTGTAACTCCAAACAGAGCTGTAATCGTTTACAATTTCAGTTTGGTGCTTCCTTTAGTAACCCTGGACTGTGCCACACTTGCGTGTTTCCTATGCAGTTTTTTCAGAAAAGTTTATGTTCACTGCTCCAGCACACAGTGCATTCAGCTTAAGAGAGGGATTTCAGTGAGCTCATCATCATTCATAGCATGAATGCAGCGCAGAAAACTGAACTGTGAAGAAAATGTGTGTGTAATTACTGGGGAAAAAATCGAAGTACGACAGCACCCACTACGCCATTATTCTTATTTCTGCGGATAAGCGAGGTACCCATTACGCATCTGTAAGGTATTATATGCGCTTTGTTGATGCTGCATGTGGCTGATAATGATGAATTATCTGACCACTTTGCAGTGGGTGGGGCGCATTAAACCTCACACTCGTGCAATTAGCATTGTGTGATGACTGGTTGTTATTTTACTCTTCTGCCATGCTTTATTACATAGGTTAAAGTGATTCCTTGCTGGACAATGACGCCTGTATAAGGTCTTTTTGCCAATGAGTTTCAAGCACCAGCATGGCTCTGTGGTAGAATACTCGACTGCCACACAGAGGGCCCGGATTCAGATTCCATTCGATGCTGGGTATCTTTTCTCATTTAATTTTTTATATCTATTGGCTATTTTTTCAAGTCTTATCGGTTACACCACCAACAGCGATGCCACTGAACGCAGGAACGGGTGCCTCAGAGCTGTGCTCTAAAATACAAATACAGGCACTGACATACATTGAATCTTATTGCTAAACGAATGCACATTTGGAAATGCAAAATATCTTAGGATTATAACAGGCATGAAGCCCTCATTCCAAATTTCCCGGCCATGTGTTTGCATGTTTGAAATCTTTGAGATTCAGCTTCTTTGCTGTCATCATGTTTGCAAATCACTTGCGAAAGTGCAGTATAATGCCTTTATCAGTTAGCCTCCGCATAGAGTGACCATGCTCTGTGTCCTGCCCGTGTTCTGTGCAGCTGGTGGAGCTCTCCAAAGCACAAGATGTGGAGGCTGGTGACGGCACCACCACAGTCGTGGTCATTGCGGGCAGTCTGCTAGATGCTGCAGCCAAGCTGCTTCTCAAGGGTCAGTTCAGCTTGGCGTACATCTCATTTCTGTGAGCCATGCCATGTTGAATCACCCACTGACTTTCGTTTGCCAACAATTGTGCACGGTTGATTATCAGTGCATAGCCTTAGTTAGGGCAAATATAGCATAGACTGCTGTAAGGGCTGCATCTCCTACATAATCTCCTGAAATTTGTGGAGAAAATAATCTGAACTGGTAAAAAAAAACAATAGTATTTCAATTTATGCATACCAAATAACACTTATTCCAACTGACAAATGCGGAGTAATTGCTAATACAGGACAGAGGTCTCTCAACACTATGGGTAGCATGCAGGAATACCGTATTTTCCGGTTTATAAGTCGCACCTCTGTATAACACGCACCCCCTAGTTTTTACGACTTTTGCAGGGGAAAATGGTAGTCAAATCCCGCTACAACTACAGTGGACTCTTATTAAACAGAACCTCAAGGAACCAGGAAAATGTATTCCATTTAAGGGGAGACACTGGTCTCGAAACGAAAAGTTTTATTATTGGAGATATTGTAATGAAATTGGGTGTGTATATGTATTTCTTCCTCCTGTTTTCAAAAATATAATTAGTTTTCATGTACTTCAATTAGTTATCAAATTGTGAGAGCATAAGTGAAATCTAATTAGGTAATTTCTTACGGGTCATTAAGACACTTTCCCTCAGTATTTTTAGGTTCTGTTTAAGATGCAGCTGTAGCCAAAGACCTGCCATGTGGAGCTATGCTATTTATATTGTCACTGAGATATATCATCATATAAGAACTTTCAATTGTATTGACATTGTGTAATCTTGAAATGCAATTAGCTCACATTATTGTTCACAAAATTTCATATGTTCATCTTAGCCACAAAAAAATAGCATAGCTCCACAGTCCTATTTCTTACGAATTCAACGGTATAAAATTTATCAAAATTACCTTACAAAAACATAATGAAAAGATCCGTAAGGCTGGTCAAGTTGGCAAAAAATGTGAAGCTGAGAAAATCGCGTTTGAAGATTGACACGCACTGTATAAATTTCTAAAAGGAACCTTTAACCATAAATTTTATTCACATGTTCCCCATCTGTTTCCCTTCAAAACAAAACAGAAAGTGTCTTGTTCCACCCAAGGAATCATATCTAAAAAAATTTTCCAATGTGCAAAGCATGATCAAAACCCCACCATGACAAGCGGCTGGGGGGTTCTGGAAAAGCCATGGGGTATGAGGCTCAAGCGACTGGCTGCTCATGTCTTTTCAGTCTTTAGGAAGAACCTTCTAGATGTTAGGCAGCATGTTACCCTGGGTAATAGGTTGCTATGCTTGAGAGAATACCTTCAAAGTAGTCCAGGACTGTAATCTTCAGTTGCACCCGTTTTGTGTCTCCTTGCAAGAGTCTTTTTTGTGTTGGTGCTCTTCAGATGAGTTGCATTTGCCTTGCGTAAACGCAGAGAGTCTTTTTCTAGGCTTCGTCGAACAAGGCAATCCCCAGCAATATAGCCCAAACTTGCAGCAATGGACTCGTTGGTTGCCCTTCTTCCTTGGTTGTAGATGGCAACAGCCTCAGCGGCAGCTCGCTTCACACTTTCCAGCGAAGCGTTCCCATTCTTTGAAGTTTGGGTCCAGATGACCGAATGAAGACTCTCACTCGCGTTCTGGGTCTTCCCTTCACAGCACCGTGCCAGCAGGCTCTCATCACTGAGCCTCGCAAAGACTGGCTCCAGAGCAGCCCCAACACAAGCCGGCAGGGCATTCTTGTGTGAAGGTGGACTCTCCCCATTGGCCAAGGCTCTCTTGTACTTGCACCAAGAGCTAGCACCCTCGGGGCACTTTGAGTGCTTTGGTGCATCATCTGTCGATGTCATGTGCAGCAGTGTAGCTTCGACTGCCCTCTTCATAGCTGGCACGTCATTGATATTGCTCCTCAGGGCATATCCGTAGTAATTCGCGATCTTCTTGATCTTCTCTTGTGTGAGCTTTCCTCTACCCCCAAGAGACTCACCCTGAGCCTTCTTTTTGTCCACAAGGTTCCGTAAAGCTGCACCCATTCGCTTGTGGACATGGTTGATGCAGTCCTTTTTGTCTATTTGGATAAAGCCGTACACCTCGGCTTCGGACAAGGCATGAAAAGTGCGGCTGTCTCCATCAGAGAGCACAGTCGTGTAGCGCAGACCATGCTTGGCCCAGGACCTCTGAAACATGGTCAGCGCAGCCTCTACTTCCATGCGGCCAGAGTTGCATTCGATGTTTCGTTGGCACTCGTGGGTTGCCAGCCAGTCGGTGTACCCTTCGTCTTGCGGCTGTGGTCCCAGGGCACAGCCGAGACAAAAGTTTGAGTAAACAACATGGTCAATTACAAGGCCAGTGTAGAGCTCAATGATGCAGCCCACACCTATGTGTGAGCTCCGACCTCGCGTCATCCATGAGCCGTCGAACACAACATCGATGTTCCCTATGGGGTTCAGGAAGTCTGTATACAGCTCTTTTATTACTGCCACACTAGCAGCTTCACTTTCAGTCGCTGTGTTTTCGCAGGTTTTCACTAAACTTTTTAGGTGTCCCTGAAACGTCTTGTGGTGCAAGCCTCGGTGCGAAAGGTTCATACACGCACAAAAGTCCGAAAGGGCAGTAACACCTTTGCCTATCATCTGTATCCCCTTCATGGCCCTCATGTTGACTTCGAAGGGAGTGATGGTGGCAGTTCCGCTCACTCTCGGAGAAGAAAATTGCTTCTTCTCGAAATCACAACTGCTGCAAGAAAAAATAAGCTTTACCGCAAGGCCGTACTCCTTGTCCGTTGCCTTCCTCACGCTGAGACTTTTTGCGTCGCATTTGTCGCACTTCGCTTGTGCAAAAAAGTTATTCAAAACTTTCATATCGACGAGCAAAAAATCGGTCCCGGCGTCACCGGTCTGGCACTCCGCGCTTACTCCAAGAAGGTCGAACTTGCGCTGGGTAGCCGACTTTCCAGACAGAACGGTCTTCGTTTGCGCCGATCTCTCAACTCGCTGCGCCTGCTCCGCCGTTGAGTAGTACGCGGCATCAACCCGAAGTGTTTCGCTAGTCGAACTTGGTCCCACGGTGTCGTCAGTTGAAGTTCCCGGCAGGTCCAAAGGGTCCGGCCGCGACTCCAACTCCGCTGCCGATGGTGCACTTGTAGCCGGCGCCTTCTTGTTCCAAGCCCGTTTTTTACGGCTTCCAAAAGCTCGTTGCGTCGATGGTTTCAGACGAGAGTCTCCAGGCATCTCGATCGCGTGGAAAAACTACCGGCACAAAGTAGAGACACGGTCCGTCGAGAAACACGCACGATCGCAAAAGCAGGCGCACACAAACGGACAGCCACGGCGGAGAACCAAACACAAAGAAAAAAAAAATGACGTGTCGGTCGCGCCAGCCAATGGGAGACTCGGAAAGGCGCGCTTGAAAAGCGCGCCGCGTGAGAGCCAATCAGTGGCCTGCAAACGACCTTCAGAAAACCCGCGACGGCGGCCGTTCTGCTTGAGCGACGCCATTTTGAGATGGCGCAAAATGTGCACAAAGAAAACAGCTTCAAATCTAGCCCAAGATGGCGGCGCTCGGCCCGCTGCAACGCTCATGGCGCGCGCGGGAAGTTCGAACAAATTTCGTCCTTTTGGGGACATTTTAGTGCTGCCGGGGTGCTTTGAAAGCCGATTTTATCGCGTTTCCCGACCGAATTTAGCGTTAGCAATTTGAGAGTAGGTGCTCAGAAGTACAAACGCCTCGAAAATAAGCTTTGCGAAAAATCGATTTTTTGACCATTTTTGACCGTTCCAAGACCCGCGTCTCCCCTTAAAGGGCCCGTGAACAGGCTGCGACTTTTTTTTTTACACCCGCCAAACAAGCTCGCTAATCTGTGCAGTAGACCGCGGCGATCACGTTTTCTGAATACTACAGCGCTGCGCGCCGCGCAGACCCTTCATTATCGAAAAACAATTCCCGCGCTTCTTTCCTACTACGCCTGACCAATCCTCCTCGTACGCGCAGTGACGTCAACTCGGCGATCGCCGAGTTGATGTAGCACTGAGCTCGTCGGTTGGTCTAAACCAGGCCTCAACAAACAATTGTCAAGTTAACGTCAGTTCCTGTTCTCACCCACCGCTACGAAACTGCGCCTTGTTTTTTTGGCCCTGTGGTGATGCAGTTTCGGCCACGCAGTTGTCGCGCGTATATTCCTCGCACCGCATAGCACCTGCACGCACTTCACCTTCGACATGAGGCGAAGCGTTGTTCAGTTGCCGGCTGCAAATCGAGCGGGGAGAGGGGAATCTCCGGTAGCTCGGACGGGTCGCGCTTGCTCGCGTGGCAAGCGGGGTTCTCCAGGCTTTTCTCTCGCGCCCCTTCGACGTCTCGGAAAGCAAGCACGCATTCCTGCTGCATTGTGAACTGTCACAAAGGTTTAAAAATAGTGAAGAGCCGAAAACTGCCCGTCAAGTTACGGAGCACGTGCGACAATATAAACAATAAACAACCAGGAGCCGCAGCAAGCGGAAGTGCATTGCGACTGATCGAGCTCGCCCATGACGTCAATTGTTGACGTCGTGTCACGTTGCCGAAGTGGGCGGAGTCACGACGACGGGCTACGCCTTTTCCTCCATGTGGCGGAGAAGGGTGGTGAGGCCGCGCGAAAATTTGAAACCAGCTGAAACGGATGTTCTAACCCCTGTAACTTCCTTATTATAGCACGTACTCGCAAAATTCTTGCGGCAGCATGTTCACATAGCAAAAGTGCGCATATTTCTTTTCATTACAATTTTTGGACATCTGGGTTGTTTACTGGCCCTTTAACAGGAGTTCCATTTACTGAGAGATGAAGTGGGGTGCAGAATTCAGGTACTAAACCAATCATATCGGTGTCAGTTGTTCCATTTAAGCAACAGTTTTGTTTAAGAGATTTCCATTTACTGAGAGTCTACTGTAAATTGACGGGACATGCGAAAAAGTTCATTGTCGCGAAATTTCATGTGTACACCTCAAAAGTTGGGAAGATCTGACAATTCTGACTCGTCCTTTGGTCCCAGCTAACACATGCATGAGCTTTTGCATTGAGCTCTCGCTAACTCGAATGTACTTGGCCGCACACAGGGTGAGCGTATTTTCTCGCATTTAAAATAGGCTGAGTACAGTAGACTCAGTGGGTTGCCCCTTTCTGCAGGCATCCACCCCACCACCATCTCTGAGTCGTTCCAGTCAGCAGCGGCCATGGCTGTAGAGGTGCTGACAGACATGTCGCACCCTTTGGACCTGGCTGACCGGGAGTCGCTGCTGAAGAGTGCCACCACAGCTCTCAACTCCAAGGTTGTGTCGCAGCATGCCTCCCAGCTGGCACCCATAGCTGTGGACGCGGTACTCAGGGTGGTGGACCCGGCAAAGGACACCAACGTGGACCTGCGCGACATCAAGGTCATCCGCATGCTCGGGTCAGTCTGCTGTTTTTCTTTTTAAGGGGAGATTTTTTAATTTCTTTTATTAGCTGGGTGAACAGAATGAAATTTAACAAACCTATCCAACTTTTTCTGCAGATTCCAAATCTCTAATTAAATTTTTGGTAGCTGCATTAGTTCAAAAGATGTGCAATCTCTAAAACCATATTTCTTACGGGAATTTTCGGCAACTTTGCTTTGTCAAACACAGTGGGTGGCAAGACTGCCAGAGAGCTGGTTTAGCCGGTGATGTTAATCCGATTGTCTTCAACAAACTTTGAATGCAAAATAAATAGATGTAAATGTGAGTGAAATTCTCTTGCTGCATACTATTTCTGATCATTGAGAATTATAATTTGGTAAACAACATTATAAGAAAATAAATAGCATCACCGGCTAGACCAGCTTCCTGGCAGTCTTGCCACATACTTTATTTTTGTGTTTGACAAAGCAAAGTTATCAAAAATCCCCGTAAGAAATATGGTTTTTAGAGATTGCACATCTTTTGAACTAATGCAGCTAATAAAAATCTACTTAGAGATTTTGAATCTGCAGAAAACGCTGAATAAGTGTATTAAATTTCATGCCATTCACCCAACTTTTAAACAACCATTTTTTAAGACCCACGTCTCCCCTTAAAGCGGAACTGTTTAGGCTTGAGGTCGAGCCAGCCGTCGTATTGGAAAACTCGGGGTGTATGTGCCACCGAATGTGGGTGTGTTCCAAGCAGCTCCTAGCATAGCATAGTGTAGCAAGGTGGTGGGAAAGGGAAGTGAGGATGAGGAGGAGGCAAAGGAGGAAAAAAAAATGGTCATGGACTTCTTCAGCAGTCTTGGGGCTCTTGTTCGCGGCAGTGTGCATGGAAATGACTATTCACAAACACGAGAAATGTAAAGATCAGACCATGGGAGGCACGGCATGGATGCACGACGAATAATAAGCACATGCGTATGCAACAGCTCTGTGCAGCAGACACTGCTCTTGAAGGCCTTACTTTTGCTAACATCATAGGAAGCATTGTAATATTGAAAATGCAGATCTTGAAGGCCATGCTTCCGTTCGTGGGAACCTGAATATAGTCATGTGTCTTGTGTCAAGTTTGGAGTGCGATCATTATTCTACAAAGACAAAAAAATCTAATTTTGACTAAGAATATAAGGTGCAGGCGCTTAGCCAAGGTAGGGCTGCTCAGTAGTTAGCAGGCCACTGTCCCCAGATGAGTGCTTTATCGGGGTGCAGAATGTGGAGAGGGCTTTCCGGAATGACACGAAAATTTGGAATTGGAGTTAAATCGGTGGGGGCGCTTATTGGGTGAAGTCACTTGCTTGGAATATTACGGAAGGTAGCATCATTTGCATTTCTTTCAGTATAATCTGCGAATATGTGCTCAGTCTTGAGGTAAGCGTTACCTTTCAGTATGCATCAAGTATTCATTGATACTGCTGAACCCTTTTATAAGAGGCACACTCAGGGGAGCAGTTCCTGTCCCTTATGCGAGATGTCTCTCATAAATAGGCTACCAGGTTCTCATTTTCTTATTAAACCCTGTTTCGATATAAGCACACTTGTACACTCAGACCTCGATGTAACGAACACGGATATAACGAATTATCGGTTATAATGAAGTAAATGAAGAATAGTCATTTCATAGCTACAGTGTTACAAATAAACGTTTATAATGAATTTTCGGATATAACGAAGTTATTTTCGCGGCAGCTGTGACTGTTATAATGAGGTTTGAGTGTATCACTTATACCCAATTGTCTCTTACATCAGTGCCTTATAACAGGCCTCAACCGTATTACACTCAAACCTCATTAAAACAAAGTCGCATCTGCCACGAAAATAACTTCGTTATATCCGAAAATTCGTTATAAACATTTATTTGTAACACTGTAGCTATGACAAGACTATTCTTCATTTACTTCGTTACAACCGATAATTCGTTATGTCCGTGTTCGTTATAACGAGGTTTGAGTGTGTATATTGCTGCAGAAGAATTAATGTTTAGGCAGGTTGGAATTGGTTATGCATCTTGGAAACGGGCAGCGCAAGAACCAAGGATATAAGGAAAGGTGTGTCGTACTTTTCCTTTTGTCTCTGTTTTTTGCGCTGCCCGTTTCAAAGGTATATATTGCTGTTTCCTTTCGGCTCTCTGTCACACACATGATGAAATTGCCCAATACGCCTTAGGACACTTCTGAGTCTCCACAGTGATCTTTCTTTGCAAACATTCTGATGTGTGGACAGATGGCTTTGGGGTTGGGGCAGTTAGTGTTCGCTAGGTTGGGAGAAAATTCTTGGCTGTAGAGATATTTTACCATCTACACTCAAACCTCTATATAGCGAACATGGATATAACGAATTATCGGTTATAACGAAGTAAATGAATAATAGTCTTGTCATAGATACAGTGTTACAAATAAATGTTTATAACGAATTTTCGGATATAACGAAGTTATTTTCGTGGCAGATGTGACTGTTATAATGAGGTTTGGGTGTACACAAAATGAGTATTTTTGTTGTGCAAGCATCATTCAAATGGTTTTCATTTATTTCATAATAACCTGCTGATATATGCTCAGTTTTGTAATAAGAATTCTTCGTCCGGTATGCATGATTACTATTTGTGATAATATTGCTGTTTCGTTTTGGCTCTCTTCCACACACATGATGACATTGCCCAATACGCCTTAGGACACTTCTGAGTCTCCACGGTGAACTTTCTTTGCAAACATTCTGATGTGTGGACAGATGGCTTCGGGTTGAGGCAGTTAGCTTTCGCCAGGTTAGGAGAGAAAATTCTTTGTGTAGAAATATTTGGCATCTACACAAATATGTATATTTTTGCTGTGCAAGGATAGCTGAAATGGTTGTGATTTATTTCATAATAATCTGCTGATATGTGATCAGTTTCGTAATAATTCCTCATTCAGTATGCGTGAATGGTCTTTATGATAATATTGCTGTTTCATTTCGGCTCTCTGTCACACACATGATGAAATTGCCCAATACGCCTTAGGACACTTCTGAGTCTCCACGGTGATCTTTCTTTGCAAACATTCTGATGTGTGGACAGATGGCTTCGGGTTGAGGCAGTTAGCTTTCGCCAGGTTAGGAGAGAAAATTCTTTTGTGTAGAAATATTTTGGCATCTACACAAAATATGTATATTTTTGCTGTGCAAGGATAGCTGAAATGGTTGTGATTTATTTCATAATAATCTGCTGATATGTGATCAGTTTCGTAATAATTCCTCATTCAGTATGCGTGAATGGTCTTTATGATAATATTGCTGTTTCATTTCGGCTTTCTGCCACACGCATGATGAAATTGCCCAATACGCCTTAGGACACTTCTGAGTCTCCACGGTGATCTTTCTTTGCAAACATTCTGATGTGTGGACAGATGGCTTCGGGTTGAGGCAGTTAGCTTTCGCCAGGTTAGGAGAGAAAATTCTTTTGTGTAGAAATATTTTGGCATCTACACAAAATATGCATATTTTTGCTGTGCAAGGATAGCTGAAATGGTTGTGATTTATTTCATAATAATCTGCTTATATGTGATCAGTTTCGTAATAATTCCTCATTCGGTATGCATGAATGGTCTTTATGATAATATTGCTGTTTCCTTTCGGCTCTCTGTCACACACATGATGAAATTGCCCAATACGCCTTAGGACACTTCTGAGTCTCCACGGTGATCTTACTTTGCAAACATTCTGATGTGTGGACAGATGGCTTCGGGTTGAGGCAGTTAGCTTTCGCCAGGTTAGGGGAGAAAATCCTTGCGTTTAGAGATATTTTGGCATCTACACCAAATGTATATTTTTGCTGTGCAAGGATAGCTGAAATGGTTGTGATTTATTTCATAATAATCTGCTGATATGTGACTCAGTTTCGTAATAATTCCTCATTCAGTATGCGTGAATGGTCTTTATGATAATATTGCTGTTTTCATTTTCGGCTTTCTGCCACACGCATGATGAAATTGCCCAATACGCCTTAGGACACTTCTGAGTCTCCACGGTGATCTTCTTTGCAAACATTCTGATGTGTGGACAGATGGCTTCGGGTGAGGCAGTTAGCTTTCGCCAGGTTAGGGAGAGAAAATTCTTTGTGTAGAAATATTTTGGCATCTACACAAAATATGTATATTTTTGATGTGCAAGGATAGCTGAAATGGTTGTCATTTATTTCATAATAATCTTGCCTTATATGTGATCAGTTTCGTAATAATTCCTCATTCGGTATGCATGAATGGTCTTTATGATAATATTGCTGTTTCGTTTCGGCTCTCTGCCACACACATGATGAAATTGCCCAATACGCCTTAGGACACTTCTGAGTCTCCACGGTGATCTTTCTTTGCAAACATTCTGATGTGTGGACAGATGGCTTCGGGTTGAGGCAGTTAGCTTTCGCCAGGTTAGGGGAGAAAATTGTTGGGTGTAGAGATATTTTGGCATCTACACAAAATACGTATATTTTTGATGTGCAAGGATAGCTGAAATGGTTGTCATTTATTTCATAATAATTGCTGATATGTGCTCAGTTTCGTAATAATTCCTCATTCGGTATGCATGAATGGTCTTTATGATAATATTGCTGTTTCGTTTCGGCTCTCTGCCACACACATGATGAAATTGCCCAATACGCCTTAGGACACTTCTGAGTCTCCACGGTGATCTTTCTTTGCAAACATTCTGATGTGTGGACAGATGGCTTCGGGTTGAGGCAGTTAGCTTTCGCCAGGTTAGGGGAGAAAATCCTTGGGTTTAGAGATATTTGGCATCTACACCAAATGTATATTTTTGCTGTGCAAGGATAGCTGAAATGGTTGTGATTTATTTCATAATAATCTGCTGATATGTGATCAGTTTCGTAATAATTCCTCATTCAGTATGCGTGAATGGTCTTTATGATAATATTGCTGTTTCATTTCGGCTTTCTGCCACACGCATGATGAAATTGCCCAATACGCCTTAGGACACTTCTGAGTCTCCACGGTGATCTTTCTTTGCAAACATTCTGATGTGTGGACAGATGGCTTCGGGTTGAAGCAGTTAGCTTTCGCCAGGTTAGGGGAGAAAATCCTTGCGTTTAGAGATATTTTGGCATCTACACCAAATGTATATTTTTGCTGTGCAAGGATAGCTGAAATGGTTGTGATTTATTTCATAATAATCTGCTGATATGTGATCAGTTTCGTAATAATTCCTCATTCAGTATGCGTGAATGGTCTTATGATAATATTGCTGTTTCATTTCAGCTTTCTGCCACACGCATGATGAAATTGCCCAATACGCCTTAGGACACTTCTGAGTCTCCACGGTGATCTTTCTTTGCAAACATTCTGATGTGTGGACAGATGCTTCGGGTTGAGGCAGTTAGCTTTCGCCAGGTTAGGAGAGAAAATTCTTTGTGTAGAAATATTTTGGCATCTACACAAAATATGTATATTTTTGCTGTGCAAGGATAGCTGAAATGGTTGTGATTTATTTCATAATAATCTGTTGATATGTGATCAGTTTCGTAATAATTCCTCATTCAGTATGCGTGAATGGTCTTTATGATAATATTGCTGTTTCATTTCGGCTTTCTGCCACACGCATGATGAAATTGCCCAATACGCCTTAGGACACTTCTGAGTCTCCACGGTGATCTTACTTTGCAAACATTCTGATGTGTGGACAGATGGCTTCGGGTTGAAGCAGTTAGCTTTCGCCAGGTTAGGGGAGAAAATCCTTGCGTTTAGAGATATTTTGGCATCTACACCAAATGTATATTTTTGCTGTGCAAGGATAGCTGAAATGGTTGTGATTTATTTCATAATAATCTGCTTATATGTGATCAGTTCGTAATAATTCCTCATTCAGTATGCGTGAATGGTCTTTATGATAATATTGCTGTTTCGTTTCGGCTTTCTGCCACAGACATGATGAAATTGCCCAATACGCCTTAGGACACTTCTGAGTCTCCACGGTGATCTTACTTTGCAAACATTCTGATGTGTGGACAGATGGCTTCGGTTGAAGCAGTTAGCTTTCGCCAGGTTAGGGGAGAAAATCCTTGCGTTTTAGAGATATTTGGCATCTACACCAAATGTATATTTTTGCTGTGCAAGGATAGCTGAATGGTTGTGATTTATTTCATAATATACTGCTTATATGTGATCAGTTTCGTAATAATTCCTCATTCAGTATGCGTGAATGGTCTTTATGATATATTGCTGTTCGTTTCGGCTTTCTGCCACACACATGATGAAATTGCCCAATACGCCTTAGGACACTTCTGAGTCTCCACGTTGATCTTACTTTGCAAACATTCTGATGTGTGGACAGATGGCTTCGGGTTGAAGCAGTTAGCTTTCGCCAGGTTAGGAGAGAAAAATTCTTGGTGTAGAGATATTTTGGCATCTACACAAAAAATGTATATTTTTGCTGTGCAAGGATAGCTGAAATGGTTGTGATTTATTTCATAATAATCTGCTGATATGTGATCAGTTTCGTAATAATTCCTCATTCAGTATGCGTGAATGGTCTTTATGATAATATTGCTGTTTCGTTTCGGCTTTCTGCCACACACATGATGAAATTACCCAATACGCCTTAGGACACTTCTGAGTCTCCACGTTGATCTTACTTTGCAAACATTCTGATGTGTGGACAGATGGCTTCGTGTTGAAGCAGTTAGCTTTCGCCAGGTTAGGAAAGAAAATTCTTTTGTGTAGAAATATTTTGGCATCTACACAAAAAATGTATATTTTTGCTGTGCAAGGATAGCTGAAATGGTTGTGATTTATTTCATAATAATCTGCTGATATGTGATCAGTTTCGTAATAATTCCTCATTCAGTATGCGTGAATGGTCTTTATGATAATATTGCTGTTTCGTTTCGGCTTTCTGCCACACACATGATGAAATTGCCCAATACGCCTTAGGACACTTCTGAGTCTCCACGTTGATCTTACTTTGCAAACATTCTGATGTGTGGACAGATGGCTTCGGGTTGAAGCAGTTAGCTTTCGCCAGGTTAGGGGAGAAAATCCTTGCGTTTAGAGATATTTTTGGCATCTACACCAAATGTATATTTTTGCTGTGCAAGGATAGCTGAAATGGTTGTGATTTATTTCATAATAATCTGCTGATATGTGATCAGTTTCGTAATAATTCCTCATTCGGTATGCATGAATGGTCTTTATGATAATATTGCTGTTTCGTTTCGGCTTTCTGCCACACACATGATGAAATTGCCCAATACGCCTTAGGACACTCTGAGTCTCCACGGTGATCTTACTTTGCAAACATTCTGATGTGTGGACAGATGGCTTCGGGTTGAAGCAGTTAGCTTTCGCCAGGTTAGGAGAGAAAATTCTTTTGTGTAGAGATATTTTGGCATCTACACCAAATGTATATTTTTGCTGTGCAAGGATAGCTGAAATGGTTTGTGATTTATTCATAATAATCTGCTGATATGTGATCAGTTTCGTAATAATTCCTCATTCAGTATGCGTGAATGGTCTTTATGATAATATTGCTGTTTCGTTTCGGCTTTCTGCCACACACATGATGAAATTGCCCAATACGCCTTAGGACACTTCTGAGTCTCCACGTTGATCTTACTTTGCAAACATTCTGATGTGTGGACAGATGGCTTCGGGTTGACGCAGTTAGCTTTCGCCAGGTTAGGGGAGAAAATCCTTGCGTTTAGAGATATTTTGGCATCTACACCAAATGTATATTTTTGCTGTGCAAGGATAGCTGAAATGGTTGTGATTTATTTCATAATAATCTGCTGATATGTGATCAGTTTCGTAATAATTCCTCATTCGGTATGCATGAATGGTCTTTATGATAATATTGCTGTTTCGTTTCGGCTTTCTGCCACACACATGATGAAATTGCCCAATACGCCTTAGGACACTTCTGAGTCTCCACGTTGATCTTACTTTGCAAACATTCTGATGTGTGGACAGATGGCTCGGGTTGAAGCAGTTAGCTTTCGCCAGGTTAGGAAAGAAAATTCTTTTGTGTAGAAATATTTTGGCATCTACACAAAAAATGTATATTTTTGCTGTGCAAGGATAGCTGAAATGGTTGTGATTTATTTCATAATAATCTGCTGATATGTGATCAGTTTCGTAATAATTCCTCATTCAGTATGCGTGAATGGTCTTTATGATAATATTGCTGTTTCGTTTCGGCTTTCTGCCACACACATGATGAAATTGCCCAATACGCCTTAGGACACTTCTGAGTCTCCACGTTGATCTTACTTTGCAAACATTCTGATGTGTGGACAGATGGCTTCGGGTTGACGCAGTTAGCTTTCGCCAGGTTAGGGGAGAAAATCCTTGCGTTTAGAGATATTTTGGCATCTACACCAAATGTATATTTTTGCTGTGCAAGGATAGCTGAAATGGTTGTGATTTATTTCATAATAATCTGCTGATATGTGATCAGTTTCGTAATAATTCCTCATTCGGTATGCATGAATGGTCTTATGATAATATTGCTGTTTCGTTTCGGCTTTCTGCCACACACATGATGAAATTGCCCAATACGCCTTAGGACACTTCTGAGTCTCCACGTTGATCTTACTTTGCAAACATTCTGATGTGTGGACAGATGGCTTCGGGTTGAAGCAGTTAGCTTTCGCCAGGTTAGGGAAGAAAATTCTTTGGTGTAGAATATTTTGGCATCTACACAAAAAATGTATATTTTTGCTGTGCAAGGATAGCTGAAATGGTTGTGATTTATTTCATAATAATCTGCTGATATGTGATCAGTTTCGTAATAATTCCTCATTCAGTATGCGTGAATGGTCTTTATGATAATATTGCTGTTTCGTTTCGGCTTTCTGCCACACACATGATGAAATTGCCCAATACGCCTTAGGACACTTCTGTCTCCACGTTGATCTTACTTTGCAACTCTGATGTGTGGACATGGCTTCGGTTGAAGCAGAGCTTTCGCCAGGTTAGGAAAGAAAACTTTTGTGTAGAAATATTTGCATCTAACAAAAAATGTATATTTTTCTGCAAGGATGAAATGTGGATTTATTTCATAATAATCTGCTGATATGTGATGTTTCGTAATAATTCCTCATTCTATGCGTGAATGGTCTTTTGATAAATTGCTGTTTCGTTTCGGCTTTCTGCCACACACAGTTGAAAGCTTTCGCTTAGGACACTTCTGGTTAGGATCTTACTTTGCAAACATTCTGATGTGTGGAAATGGCTTCGGGTTGACGCAGTTAGTTTCGCCAGGTTAGGGAGAAATCCTTGCGTTTAGAGATATTTTGGCATCTACACCAAATGTATATTTTTGCTGTGCAAGGATAGCTGAAATGGTTGTGATTTATTTCATAATAATCTGCTGATATGTGATCAGTTTCGTAATAATTCCTCATTCGGTATGCATGAATGGTCTTTATGATAATATTGCTGTTTCGTTTCGGCTTTCTGCCACAGACATGATGAAATTGCCCAATACGCCTTAGGACACTTCTGAGTCTCCACGGTGATCTTACTTTGCAAACATTCTGATGTGTGGACAGATGGCTTCGGGTTGACGCAGTTAGCTTTCGCCAGGTTAGGAGAGAAAATTCTTTTGTGTAGAAATATTTTGGCATCTACACAAAAAATGTATATTTTTGCTGTGCAAGGATAGCTGAAATGGTTGTGATTTATTTCATAATAATCTGCTGATATGTGATCAGTTTCGTAATAATTCCTCATTCAGTATGCGTGAATGGTCTTTATGATAATATTGCTGTTTCGTTTCGGCTTTCTGCCACACACATGATGAAATTGCCCAATACGCCTAGGACACTTCTGAGTCTCCACGTTGATCTTACTTTGCAAACATTCTGATGTGTGGACAGATGGCTTCGGTTGAAGCAGTTAGCTTTCGCCAGGTTAGGAAAGAAATTCTTTTGTGTAGAAATATTTTGGCATCTACACAAAATATGTATTTTTGCTGTGCAAGGATAGCTGAAATGGTTGTGATTATTTCATAATAATCTGCTTATATGTGATCCAGTTTCGTAATAATTCTCATTCGGTATGCATGAATGGTCTTTATGATAATATTGCTGTTTCCTTTCGGCTCTCTGTCACACACATGATGAAATTGCCCATACGCCTTAGGACACTTCTGAGTTCTCCACGTGATCTTTCTTTGCAAACATTCTGATGTGTGGACAGATGGCTTTGGGGTGGGGGCAGTTAGTGTCGCTAGGTTGGGAGAAATTCTTGGCTGTAGAGATATTTTACCATCTACACTCAAACCTCTATATAGCGAACATGGATATACCGAATTATTGGAATAATAGTCTTGTCATATGATACAAGTGTTACAAATAAACGTTATAACGAATTTCGGTATAAACGATTATTTTCGTAGCAGGTGTGACTTGTTATAATGAGGTTTGGGTGACCACAAATGGAGTATTTTTGTGTGCAGGCATCATCCAAATGGTTTCATTTATTTCATAATAATCTGCTGATATATGCTAGTTTGTAATAAGAATTCTTCGTCCGGTATGCTGATTACTATTTGTGATAATATTGCTGTTCGTTTTGGCTCTCTTCCACACACGTGATGAAATTGCCCAATACGCCTTAGGACACTTCTGAGTCTCCACGGTGATCTTTCTTTGCAAACATTCTGATGTGTGGACAGATGGCTTCGGGTTGAGGCAGTTAGCTTTCGCCAGGTTAGGAGAGAAAATTCTTTTGTGTAGAAATATTTTGGCATCTACACAAAATATGTATATTTTTGCTGTGCAAGGATAGCTGAAATGGTTGTGATTTATTTCATAATAATCTGCTGATATGTGATCAGTTTCGTAATAATTCCTCATTCAGTATGCGTGAATGGTCTTTATGATAATATTGCTGTTTCATTTCGGCTTTCTGCCACACGCATGATGAAATTGCCCAATACGCCTTAGGACACTTCTGAGTCTCCACGGTGATCTTTCTTTGCAAACATTCTGATGTGTGGACAGATGGCTTTGGGTTGAGGCAGATAGCTTTCGCCAGGTTAGGGGAGAAAATCCTTAGGTTTAGAGATATTTTGGCATCTACACAAAATATGCATATTTTTGCTGTGCAAGGATAGCTGAAATGGTTGTGAATTTATCTTCATAATAATCTGCTTATATGTGATCAGTTTCGTAATAATTCCTCATTCGGTATGCATGAATGGTCTTATGATAATATTGCTGTTTCATTTCGGCCTTCTGCCACACGCATGATGAAATTGCCCAATACGCCTTAGGACACTTCTGAGTCTCCACGGTGATCTTCCTTTGCAAACATTCTGATATGTGGACAGATGGCTTTGGGTGAGGCAGATAGCTTTCGCCAGGTTAGGGGAGAAAATCCTTAGGTTTAGAGATATTTTGGCATCTACACAAATATGCATATTTTTGCTGTGCAAGGATAGCTGAAATGGTTGTGATTTATTTCATAATAATCTGCTATATGTGATCAGTTTCGTAATAATTCCTCATTCGGTATGCATGAATGGTCTTTATGATAATATTGCTGTTCATTTCGGCTCTCTGCCACACGCATGATGAAATTGCCCAATACGCCTTAGGACACTTCTGAGTCTCCACGGTGATCTTACTTTGCAAACATTCTGATGTGTGGACATGGCTTCGGGTTGAAGCAGTTAGCTTTCGCCAGGTTAGGGAGAAAAATCCTTGCGTTTAGAGATATTTTGGCATCTACACAAATGTATATTTTTTTGCAAGGATGCTGAAATGTGTCATTTATTTCATAATAATTGCTGGTAGGATAGTTTCATAATAATTCCTCTGATGCGTGAATGGTCTTCATGTGATTGCTGTTTCGTTTGGCTCTTGCCACACACATATGAAATTGCCCAATACGCCTTAGGACACTTCTGAGTCTACGGTGATCTTTTTTTGCAAACTTATGGGACAGATGGCTTCGGGTGAGGCAGAGCTTTCAGTTAGGGGAGAAAATCTTGGTAATATTCCTACACAAATATGTATGTTTTTGATGTGCAAGGATCTGAAATGGTTGTCATTTATTTCATAATATGCTGAATGTGCTGTTTCGTAATAATTCCTATTCAGTATGCGTGAATGGTCTTTCATGATTAATATTGCTGTTTCGTTTCGGCTTTCTGCCACAGCACATGATGAAATGCCCAATACGCCTTAGGACACTTCTGAGTCTCCACGGTGATCTTACTTTGCAAACATTCTGATGTGTGGACAGATGGCTTCGGGTTGAAGGCAGTTAGCTTTCGCCAGGTTAGGAAAGAAAATTCCTTTGGTGTAGAATATTTTGGCATCTACACAAAATATGTATATTTTTGCTGTGCAAGGATAGCTGAAATGGTTGTGATTTATTCATAATAATCTGCTGATATGTGATCAGTTCGTAATAATTCCTCATTCAGTATGCGTGAATGGTCTTTATGATAATATTGCTGTTTCGTTTCGGCTTCTCGCCACAGACATGATGAAATTGCCCAATACGCCTTAGGACACTTCTGAGTCTCCACGGTGATCTTTCTTTGCAAACATTCTGATGTGTGGACAGATGGCTTCGGGTTGAGGCAGTTAGCTTTCGCCAGGTTAGGGGAGAAAATCCTTGGGTTTAGAGATATTTTGGCATCTACACAAAATATGTATATTTTTGCTGTGCAAGGATAGCTGAAATGGTTGTCATTTATCTCATAATAATCTGCTGATATGTGATCAGTTTCGTAATAATTCCTCATTCGGTATGCATGAATGGTCTTTATGATAATATTGCTTGTTTCGTTTCGGCTCTCTGCCACACACATGATGAAATTGCCCAATACGCCTTAGGACACTTCTGAGTCTCCACGGTGATCTTTCTTTGCAAACATTCTGATGTGTGGACAGATGGCTTCGGGTTGAGGCAGTTAGCTTTCGCCAGGTTAGGGGAGAAAATCCTTGGGTTTAGAATATTTTGGCATCTACACAAAATATGCATATTTTTGCTGTGCAAGGATAGCTGAAATGGTTGTCATTTATTTCATAATAATCTGCTGATATGTGCTCAGTTTCGTAATAATTCCTCATTCGGTATGCATGAATGGTCTTTATGATAATATTGCTGTTTCGTTTCGGCTCTCTGCCACACACACTGATGAAATTGCCCAGTACGCCTTAGGACACTTCTGAGTCTCCACGGTGATCTTTCTTTGCATTCTGATGTGTGGACAGATGGATTAAGGGACCCCTGACACCAAAATTGAAACCTTGAGATGTTTTTGTTGTTTGACTTTCCTGTATACGGGGACACATCTGACTGATTATTAGTGACAAATGTTGCCTTTAAGATATCTTAATTTGTTTTTAAAAGTAAGCATGAGTGCTCATTTGAGTTGGCTGCACCTCTTTGCGACATGCTGGTATGACGTAGATAGAGGCCCCGTGTGACGTTACACGAGTAAAGCAAGTATTGTGGACGTGCACAATACGACGACTGGCACCCGGCGAGGCCTACTGTTCCGCACCCCTCTCGCTTTGTTATCGGGCTGCTCTCGAGGTAACAGGTTTAACGACGCTTAACAGGTTTAACCCATACCGAGGCACCCACGTACTTTCAATCTCTACCATGCGCAGGGCCCCGATTTGAAAACGTCACCACAGCTTGAGTGCAGGTGGTCTCTGACGCTCCCCCGCATGGGGCGCTAGTTTCTTGTGGTTTTTAGGCAATGGTCACAATTAACTATGCTAGAATTAGTTATACGATACGATTTAACTTAGGGATTATCCAGACACAAAGCTACAAATTGCAGTAAAAAAGTCACCAACAAAAATTTTGCTGTCAGGGGCCCTTTAAGTGCGTGCATTTATTGTGGCATGAGCAGGCTATTTTGCCTTTAGTGTGAGCATCGGTGCTATGTTTGTCCCTGCATTAAAACATGTAAACTGTGGTTGCTCTTTTATTTTGCCTTTTGCAGTGGCACAGTGGAGGACACAGAACTGGTGGACGGTCTGGTCTTCACTCAGAAGGTGGCTGGCAGCGGGGGCCCTCATCGTGTGGAGAAGGCCAAGATTGGCCTGATCCAGTTCTGTATTTCCCCACCAAAGACCGACGTAAGTGCATTGCCTAGCACTTTCGTGTAAAGTGCCTAAATAGTGGAAATGTTGCCACGAGCGCGGAAGGTTTTGCCAACCCGTTGGGCCGTGTCTTACAAATACAGTCGAGCCCACTTATAACGATCCCACATATAACGATCTATCAGTTATAACGACCATATTTCGGTACACTTAAGATTTTCCAACGCTAACCATTGAAGCTGCGTCCACATATAGCGAACATTTTTCAAAGTCTCCTACTTTTACAACGGACACTTCAGACACCAGTCGCGGTAAAAATATGGCGCATACGAAGCGAAAAAAGTTAAAACAGGCCTTCTAAAGTGTGACGAGGGGCGCGTGCTCACGCATGCTCCGCTATAGTTTACTCGCGACTAAGATATCCCTGATCAGCGAGCGCCGCACGCAGATTTCGGACGCTGCGAGCGAGGTCGCTCACTTTCCAGCCGTTTTTTCAGTGGCAGAATGGCAGTGAGGGAAAAAAAGATAGGAGGCAGCATAAAGCCTTGCGGTCAGCTTTCGCACGGTAACCTTTCCTGACGCCTTTTTCTGCAGCTACGACCGCCTACGATGAACCAAACAATACCTTGGAACGCAAGAAGGCATAAATGCAAGAAGTGATAATCGTGATAACTTTCCATTGCATAAAGGTTTGCGTTCCTAAACTCGTCGACGCCACAATGTGCCGCAAAAGGTCATCAGTCTTTTCGGTAACGGCAGAGACTGGCCGATCGGTGATAACGACTTCCGCGCCATTGCGGCAATGCCTTCACGGATAAGCATCAAAAAAGAGCGAAGGCAAGGTGGCACCGTCGATGAGCGTGCGGTTATGACTTATAGCCGACAACCTTATCACAGTCGTTTGTAGATATCAGCTCGGTTGCGCGTGTGGCGTACACCGTACACTGTGCGGATTGACGGTGGTACGAGCGCGCCATGCTGCCGTTTGCAAGTTCGCCGCCGCCGCTTCGTGCGAGACCACTTTTTTTAAAAGTGCGCGTCGCTTTGTAGAAACGAAAGTAGCTCGCTGTTGTTGAGCAGCGCGGGCACCGAGAAACGTCATTGCACTGAAAGCGAGCGTATACACTCGCTGTGCGATGTATACGCTCGATGTATACGCCGCGCATCGTGTGTCAGTAGGTGACAACTGAAGTGCGCCGCGCATCGTCGTGCAGGGCCGCAAGAGCATCGCGGAGACGTAGGTGCGCGTTGCTTGCAAAATGCCTGTTTTCGCCATGTTGACCGAACAGGCTACTCGCCGCACCCGTGCACGGTCCGGAGTGAAGCAGGCACGAAGAACGTACAAACGCGCGCATACGGCATACAGCAAGCGGCTCGGCAGTGACTCAGTGAGCCGAGTAGGCGACGCGCTAGCCAGGGATGACCGGCACCGTGTGGCGGTACTGCGCTTCGGTGAAACGCAGTGATTCCACTCCTGCGCCAACTGCGCCAAAGTGCGCCAAATTGTATTTACTGCGCCATCCTGATAATATCGACGAAATTTGCGCCAAACTGCGCCAAAGTCTCGGGTTTGGGGCCGTCTATCACCGGCAATCGCACCGCCGGCGCGTCAGAACATGTGCAGCTCGATCTTGGGGCTGCCAATAAAGTCGCAATCATGGACCAAGAATTATTCCGCTGAATAAATGGCGCTCGCGCGTGCGTTCCGAGTAAGCCACGATGCCATGCACGGTGCCGACGCAGCTTCTGTTCTGCAAGTCGGCTCAACAGCAAAACGCGCTCTCTGCAGAGGCTTGTGACGTCTAGGCCTATCGGTAGCGAGAAAGTGCGACGGCGATTCATCGGCGGACGTCGTCTGTTCCAGAAACGCTGCTGAAAGCTTGTTTCAAGCGTCGCACTGCACGTAAGGAAAGCAATGTTCAGTAATAACTACATGAGTGCCGCTAAAATGTCTGTCACTTCTGTTTCCGGACATCGCGGAATGAAATCTGGGATCGCTCGCAGTAGATATATGGGACAATATCGAATTTTCCTTGCTTCGCGTTTATGGAAGAGCACGCGAACGGTGGAAACGCGTTGACACTTTTCCTCAGATATACTTTATCTATGGATCTTCATCAAGAACAGCTTTTTCGTAATTCCTTCCGCCAGCACGTCCGAGTTTGTAATCACTCTGCGGTAAATACCCCCTAAAAAGCCCTTCCCTTTCGAGCTCACGTGCTAGGGTTCCAATTCGAATTTTTGGCTTGCTTTTTTAAAAATGTCATCTCATTAGTAAAATCATATCTCCTGGTCGGAGCAGCCGCAAATGCGCAGCTGTCAGTAGCGGGCCCGTCGCTGACGGCCCACAGTGAAGCGGCTACGCCATGTTACACGTCCGCCCCTCGCTTTCGGGGGTCAATAGCTAACGGTAAAAAAAACTCAGTTTCGCTTAAGAGGAAGGAATAAATGCGATACCAAAAAATTGTATTGTGAAACGAAGTAAGAATAGCAGCTAACTCTTTTGGATCCGATCTCGCGTAACTCAACGAAACGCTGGTTTAAGGGAATATGGCCCCTCCAGGAACCGAAGCGTTTTCTTGCTCTGAGTTCTCTAAACGCGAAGTAAGCGTTGAGAGCACAGCAAGCTTACGAGCCGTCTCCCGATGCCTCGAGATAGCGCGCGCGTAAGCTACTGCGCCCTTCGAACGATGCGGTCCCCCGCCCCCTTCCGCTCCCCTGGCGTCCCTTCCTGCTCCTTACGAAAGACGGGCGGGGCGTTTCCTCTCTGTTTGATGAGCAATCGACGGCAGGCCCGCACGCGGGAAGATGTTATCTCATGCGCTGTCCGTGCGACGGAGACAGACGGCCGGCTAGTATAATCTCCGCTTCAGCCGCGTTCGTCGCCAGCGCTCGCGAGCTTTTACCCGCGGCTAGAATGCGCGTGGTGATGTTATTAATTTGGACTTTATACGGAAAATTACGGCAACGGCGACGGCAAAAATCCGCCGAGAGTGTCCATGTAATTGCTATCGCAAGGGTCAATGTACGGGGCAGATTTTGCGCCCCCCCCCCTCTTAGGTGATTAGGGGGGGGGGGGGGCCCTGCCCCCCCTGTGCGCACGCCTATGCTCCTGAGATGATTTTTTCCATGAGATTTGCAATGAATCGAAATATTTCTAGCCTTCATAAGAGCCCCATAATAGTACTCAGGTGCTTGAATGTTAATGCAATATGCTTCTGTATTGCACTCCAGAATGTAAAATTCGCTGCTCCAAAGTGCTCCCAGATGCAAAATTATCTGCTCCAAAGTGCTCCAAGATGAAAATTTTGCTGCTCCAAAGTGCTCCAAAACGGAAATATTGCTGCTCCAAAAATTGCTCCAAATCAGAAGTCCTCGGTAGCATCACTGGAAACGGTGTCAGTTCATTGCAAAGGTGGTTAATTCACTCGTGAGCACGCAGGAGGCGTCGCTTCACGGCGCGAAATGGCTTAGCCTGTCACCGGAGGGGTTGTTAGCACTTTAATAAAAGTGCAGAGAAAAAAAACCGGCTTGGCCGCTAAGAGCGCATTTTTAAGGGCGAGTCGATATACAACGAACTACTGATATAACAACCACTTTTCGCGACACTTTTGAGTTCGTTATAAACGGGTTCGACTGTATGGAGCATGTTTCTCGTCACCTCCACGTGTCAGTGCCTCAGTAAGAATATGTTACATGGCATTCGCTTGACACCAGACAGAACATGACAAGCTTCAGGAAAGTTTTCTTGAGTTAGTGTTCTGAAAGTGTCGCAGAACACCATATGCATTTTGGCAGGTACTGCTGCTGCGTGCAGAACGAAACTGAAACTATAGAAATACCGTATTTACTCACATAATTTTCGCACTTTTTTTCGCGAATTTGGAGCTCCAAAAAGGGGGTGCGCAAATTACGCGGAGATTTCACGAGCACATCTGAAATAACGCACAATATATAGTCCTAACGCGCGCGATATAATACATTAAAGAAGAAAATAAATTATAACGCAAACGAAGGGGTTTTTAACAGAATTAGCACGTACTTTAACCAGCCAGATTCGGTCATGCACGGTCTAGTCAGAATCACTGGTTGAGAAGTCCGACTGAGAATCATCGCCGCAGCCGCTGTCACCGCCCTCCCAAAGCGCGTCGTCCTTGGTTCTGTCGAGTGCGTTGAGGCGTCTTCTTGAAGCTCTTCGCGACAATGCTGGGAGTAACGAGGTGCCACGGCACGGCGATACCAGTGGGCCTAAGCTCTCGAACATATTTGAAAAGGTATTCTTCAACGGCAGGAAACTTTCCATGCTTCGGTCGATCCTCGGAACGGTCTCCTTCCCGGTCTTGTATTAAAAAGCGAACCCTTCTGCGGCGCGGTTCCCGTTTCCTTAGGCAAATTCTATAACAGTGAGCTTGAATTTTGCCGAATAGTTATTGTAGCCCAGCGCAAGAGAACAGTGAAAACGCAACTGGCTGATCGCGAAACCTAAACTTCCGAAATCAACGAAGGCTGCGTTGCACCGCGGACGCCATGGCGGACGCAGAGGAGGAGGCGAGGAGGGTCAGCGAGGGGAAATGTTGGCGCGACTGGCCCTCGCACGCCTCCGATGCAGAAAGTAGTCCGTGCCGTGTCGCGTGCATGCATTCTCACGGCGGGTGAACGCTCGAACAGTTCCGACAACCCGTGAACACGTTTGGTGTTCGGGTACGGTTGGTACTGGTCTCGGCGGTTTCCGGAGAATAGAACGAAGTAATCGGAAGAAGGGACTTCGCACTCGCGGCCTGTCTTGTGTATGACTGCGCTCGCCTGCTCGGTGAGGGCCGCGGGGACGCGGCGACGCGGCCGTTCAAAGTTTCCCCGTGCGCGCGGGCCGCCGAGCTGGCTCGAGCGGGATGGGGAGCGCAAAATTGCGAGTAAATATTTTTTTTTAGCAAAGCTGGCTAAATATAAGGGGTGCGCAAATTATGCGAGGGCGCAAATTATGCGGGTAAATACGGTAAGAATTTTGGGCAGTTTGCTAGCTAGCAATATCCAATATCAAGCCTGTACTTCCCGTAAAGCCCAAACCCCATATGCGCGAAAATGCACGCGACAGCGACGGGCGATGCTATGAGCGACGAAACGAGCCGTTCGCGCGACGTGTCGCGTGGTCGATTTCGCGCGATCGCTCGGTCTTTCAGATTTGGAATCCGTCGCTCGTCGCGCGGAAGTGCTGAGCTCAAGCAGCCAATAGCAAAACACCGGAACAAGATGCATCGGTGACGTAATGCTGATTGTCGCCGCTTTCTTATCGAAGCGCATCAACAACAACGTTCATCAACATGGCCAACGGCGACGAGCGCAACGTTGACGTTGTCGAACGCGAACGTGCCCTCAGGGACGGGAACTACAAGTCCCGCGCCGTCTGTGACGCGGCTTGGCGGCACGTAGCAGCAGTGATGGGATCGAAAAAAATGATGCAAGACAATGATAACATTTTATGTACCATTAAGCACAAAACATCGTATTTTACATTGCATACCGCTGACTACGGGCCACTTTTGGCACGAGTAAACGCCCTCATGCCAGCAACAGTGGAGATCGCTCGCTGAAGCCGTCGCGTGAATGAGGTTTGCCCATCCAAGCGACCGCTTGCGCGAAGACGATCTACGTCGCGTCGCTCGTCGCTGTCGCGTGCATTTTCGTGTATATGGGGTTTGGCCTTAATTCCCATGGTGGTTGAATGATCGCAGTGCCAGATTGCACTCTAGCTATCATACAGTCGAACCCGGGTATATCGAACTCGCCAAAAAACGTTTATTAGTTCGATATATGGCATAATTCGATATAGGCCCGCTATAGGATTTTGACACAAAGGCACATAAATAAGAAAAGTACTTTATTAAGGGGAGACGCGGGTCTTGGAACGGCCAAAAATGGTCAAAAAATCGATTTTTCGCAAAGCTTATTTTCGAGGCGTTTGTACTTCTGAGCACCTACTCTCAAATTGCTAACGCTAAATTTGGTCAGGAAACGCGATAAAATCGGCTTTCAAAGCACCCCGGCAGCACTAAAATGTCCCCAGAAGGACGAAATTTGTTCGAACTTCCCGCGCGCGCCATGAGCGTTGCAGCGGGCCGAGCGCCGCCATCTTGGGCTAGATTTGAAGCTGTTTTCTTTGTGCACATTTTGCGCCATCTCAAAATGGCGTCGCTCAAGCAGAACGGCCGCTGTCGCGGGTTTTCTCAAGGTCGTTTCCAGGCCACTGATTGGCTCTCACACGGCGCGCTTTTCAAGCGCGCCTTTCCGAGTCTCCCATTGGCTGGCGCGACCGACACGTCAATTTTTTTCTTTGTGTTGGGTTCTCCGGCGTGGCTGTCCGTTTGTGTGCGCCTGCTTTTGCGATCGTGCGTGTTTCTCGACGGACCGTGTTTCCACTTTGTGCCGGTAGTTTTTCCACGCGATCGAGGTGCCTGGAGACTCTTGTCTGAAACCATCGACGCAACGAGCTTTTGGAAGCCGCAAAAAACGGGCTTGGAACAAGAAGGCGCCGGCTACAAGTGCACCGTTGGCAGCGGAGTTGGAGTCGCGGCCGGACCCTTTGGATCTGCCGGGAACTTCAACTGACGACACCGTGGGACCAAGTTCGACTAACGAAACACTTCGGGTTGATGCCGCGTACTACTCAACGGCGGAGCAGGCGCAGCGAGTTGAGAGATCGGCGCAAACGAAGACCGTTCTGTCTGGAAAGTCGGCTACCCAGCGCAAGTTCGACCTTCTTGGAGTCAGCGCGGAGTGCCAGACCGGTGACGCCGGGACCGATTTTTTGCTCGTCGATATGAAAGTTTTGAATAACTTTTTTGCACAAGCGAAGTGCGACAAATGTGACGCAAAAAGTCTCAGCGTGAGGAAGGCAACGGACAAGGAGTACGGCCTTGCGGTAAAGCTTATTTTTTCTTGCAGCAGTTGTGATTTCGAGAAGAAGCAATTTTCTTCTCCGAGAGTGAGCGGAACTGCCACCATCACTCCCTTCGAAGTCAACATGAGGGCCATGAAGGGGATACAGATGATAGGCAAAGGTGTTACTGCCCTTTCAGACTTTTGTGCGTGTATGAACCTTTCGCACCGAGGCTTGCACCACAAGACATTTCAGGGACACCTAAAAAGTTTAGTGAAAGCCTGCGAAAACACAGCGACTGAAAGTGAAGCTGCTAGTGTGGCAGTAATAAAAGAGCTGTATACAGACTTCTTGAACCCCATAGGGAACATCGATGTTGTGTTTGACGGCTCATGGATGACGCGAGGTCGGAGCTCACACATAGGTGTGGGCTGCATCATTGAGCTCTACACTGGCCTTGTAATTGACCATGTTGTTTACTAAAACTTTTGTCTCGGCTGTGCCCTGGGACCACAGCCGCAAGACGAAGGGTACACCGACTGGCTGGCAACCCACGAGTGCCAACGAAACATCGAATGCAACTCTGGCCGCATGGAAGTAGAGGCTGCGCTGACCATGTTTCAGAGGTCCTGGGCCAAGCATGGTCTGCGCTACACGACTGTGCTCTCTGATGGAGACAGCCGCACTTTTCATGCCTTGTCCGAAGCCGAGGCGTACGGCTTTATCCAAATAGACAAAAAGGACTGCATCAACCATGTCCACAAGCGAATGGGTGCAGCTTTACGGAACATTGTGGACAAAAAGAAGGCTCAGGGTGAGTCTCTTGGGGGTAGAGGAAAGCTCACACAAGAGAAGATCAAGAAGATCGCGAATTACTACGGATATGCCCTGAGGAGCAATATCAATGACGTGCCAGCTATGAAGAGGGCAGTCGAAGCTACACTGCTGCACATGACATCGACAGATGATGCACCAAAGCACTCAAAGTGCCCCGAGGGTGCTAGCTCTTGGTGCAAGTACAATAGAGCCTTGGCCAATGGGGAGAGTCCACCTTCACACAAGAATGCCCTGCCGGCTTGTGTTGCGGCTGCTCTGGAGCCAGTCTTTGCGAGGCTCAGTGATGAGAGTCTGCTGGCACGGTGCTGTGAAGGGAAGACCCAGAACGCGAGTGAGAGTCTTCATTCAGTCATCTGGACCCAAACTTCAAAGAATGGGAACGCTTTGCTGGAAAGTGTGAAGCGAGCTGCCGCTGAGGCTGTTGCCATCTACAACCAAGGAAGAAGGGCAACCAACGAGTCCATTGCTGCAAGTTTGGGCTATGTTGCTGGGGATTGCCTTGTTCGACGAAGCCTAGAAAAAGACTCTCTGCGTTTACGCAAGGCAAATGCTACTCATCTGAAGAGCACCAACACAAAAAAGACTTGCAAGGCGACACAAAACGGGTGCAACTGAAGATTACAGTCCTGGACTACTTTGAAGGTATTCTCTCAAGCATAGCAGCCTATTACCCAGGGTAACATGCTGCCTAACATCTAGAAGGTTCTTCCTAAAGACTGAAAAGACATGAGCAGCAAGTCGCTTGAGCCTCATACCCCATGGCTTTTCCAGAACCCCCCAGCCGCTTGTCATGGTGGGGTTTTGATCATGCTTTACACATTGGAAAATTTTTTTAGATATGATTCCTTGGGTGGAACAAGACACTTTCTGTTTTGTTTTGAAGGGAAAGAGATGGGGAACATGTGAATAAAATTTATGGTTAAAGGTTCCTTTCATAAATTTATACAGTGCGTGTCAAACTTCAAACGCGATTTTCTCAGCTTCACATTTTTTGCCAACTTGACCAGCCTTACGGATCTTTTCATTATGTTTTTGTAAGGTAATTTTGATAAATTTTATACCGTTGAATTCGTAAGAAATAGGACTGTGGAGCTATGCTATTTTTTTGTGGCTAAGATTAACATATGAAATTTTGTGAACAATAATGTGAGCTAATTGCATTTCAAGATTACACAGTGTCAATACAATTGAAAGTTCTTATATGATGATATATCTCAGTGACAATATAAATAGCATAGCTCCACATGGCAGGTCTTTGGCTACAGCTGCATCTTAAACAGAACCTAAAAATACTGAGGGAAAGTGTCTTAATGACACGTAAGAAATTACCTAATTAGATTTCACTTATGCTCTCACAATTTGATAACTAATTGAAGTACATGAAAACTAATTATATTTTTGAAATCAGGAGGAAGAAATACATATACACACCCAATTTCATTACAATATCTCCAATAATAAAACTTTTCATTTCGAGACCAGTGTCTCCTCTTAATATGGTGGCTTACTTGCGTGCCCTACTTTGGAACAAAATAGTCCTGGATCTTTTTCTTTGTCAACGACTTCGCTGCCTGCGACAGCACGCACGCCTCCACGTTGTCCAACGAGTCGGAGCAGCTGAGGCCGCAACCTTCCACATTCACGCAATAAGTCGATGTCCGATTTCCCGGACTCATCTGTGGCACCGTCAAGTTCCCTGTAGAGTCAATGTATTAAAAAGTCCGAAATTCCGGACTCTTATAGCCTTCGCCATCCGATTTCCCGGACTTTTTACTGTTAACCGCCGACTTAAAGTCACCACCGACGCCGCCATTTTGGTTGTTTTCATTTTCATATCCTTGAACCCACCATACTCGCATCGCAGGTGTGGCCAGCAGCACCGCCGCACCGCGCCGCGGCTGCCGTAACCTCGAAACCGCACGTGTCAGTCCGTTGCCAGCCGTAGCTTAGCCAAGCCAAACCTCACTGTGTTCGTTCACGTGTTGTTTTGTCAGCTGTGCCAGCTCTGCGGTCGTGTCTGCGGTTGATCGTTTGCTGCTGCTGCACGCTACCTTCAGTGATCACGTTTCCCGACCTTCAGCATCCACCGAGTTCCTAGCTGTTTCGTGCTGCGCTTTTCGTCGAGCGGATTCGCCGTTTACAGCAATGGCACCGACTGCTCCTTCGTCTTCGTCCGCGCCTTCGAAGTGCACAAAGCCACCTCGTAGGCTCACGATGACGAACTGCCATCCGCGGACGTTGCCTTCGACGATCTACGCGCTGGCGGCGTGTTGATTCCAGCCGAGATAACCCTTGAGGGCTTCGCCGACGGTGACAAAGACCTCGAGCTATGTGCGGAGTTGACCGATGACGAAATCATTCATCAAGTTACGGAGGATTCCGATGACTCCGACACCGAGAACGAAGAGCCAGCTCCTACACAGCCAACGAGCTCGGAGTTGACGCGAGCACTGATGACACTGTCATTGGTGTACAGCGGCAACATGACGTTGACTGAAATTGAGGCAGACATAATCGCGGGCAAGCGGACCGTGCAAAAGAAAATAAGCGACTTCTTTGCGCCCCAGTGCTGACCTATGAGGTAGTGCCGGCCACGTTGTATTTTTTTTTTATAAACGGCTCTTTTCAGAGCCACCTAAACGATGCATTGGCTGAATTGCTATGGGAATCTTATATTCCGGCTGTGACCCTCTCCGTCAGCGAAAAATACCTACCAAAAAGGTGCGTTTTCACGTGCATTCGTTTTTCCGGACGTTTTCGCGGTCCCTTGAGAGTCCGGGAAATCGGACGTCGACTGTAGCGCCGGACCAACGCAAGTGCACTAATCACTTCGGAGGATGTAGGCAATGGGCTATCGTCAATTTCCTTATTGCTGTCGCTTTGGCTCGTGGTCGGCACGACGTCTGCAACGTAGTCCTCATCTTGTAGCTCACCCATGATGGCGACATCATCGTCCGCACTGACAAACTTGTCGAATGTCGATCCGTCGATAGCTCCCGGGAACTCTGCCAGCTCGCTCCAAACTTCGGCGGAAACACCTGCGGTGTCATCAGTGCTGTTATCGGAATTTGGGGTGTCATCACCAGGCATGCGGAAGCCGGCATGCCTAAAGCAGTTCTGGATCGTCTCCGTCGTGACATCTGCCCACGATCTACTCAACATAGAAAGAGCTCCGAGCAAGTCGATCTTAAGCTCCCTGCCGACACGAAGGTTCTGCAGCAGCCTCTCCACTAGGCGCTTCCGATAGCCGGCTTTCAGTGCGCGTATAACGCCTTGATCCAGTGGTTGCTGTACAGACGTAGTGTTTGGGGGCAAAAAACGCAGCTTGATGTTGCTGAAGGTCGTACTGCAGTGGTGCAATGAACAATTGTCCACGAGCAGGCACACCTTGCGATTTTCGCCTACCAAATCATCATTCCACGACGATAGCCACCTGCCGAAAAGCTCCCCGGTCATCCACGCTTTTGAGTTTGCTCGGTAGGTAACTGGAAGCTACAGCGCATTTCGAAAACACCACGGTGCCATGCTTTTCCCGATAACCAGAGGTCGAAGCTTTTTCGATCCGTCTAAATTAGCTGCGAACAGCACGGACACACGAGCTTTGTTTGCCTTGCCGCCGCAAGTCTTGTCGCCACGACACGCAAGTGTCTTGTTTGGCAACATTTGCCAAAATAGAGCGGTTTCATCCGCATTGAAGATATCTTGGGCTTGATATCTTGCTGCGATATCTCGCCAGTTTTCCTCGAGCCATTTGTCTACGCTGTCCAGGTCCGCCGCTCTGCTTTCACCTGTAACAGCTTTGCCAACGATGTCGTGCCGTTCTTTGAACCGTTGGAGCCAGCCTGAACCACCTTGGAAATCGTTCCTGCCAAGCAGGAAAGCAAGGTCCTTGGCTTTCTTCTCAATCATAGGGCCGGACACCGGGATGTTTCGCGACCGAACGTTCACAAACCATTTGTAAACGGTCGCTTCAACATCTTCGTACACAGCAGTGCGCATACGTCGGACGCCACGGGCACCTGGCCTTTTGTCCGACTTGGCCCCGATGTCTGCCTTGTTCTTCAGGATAGTACTTAAGGTGCTCCTTGGAATTTTGTACGCGGCGGCAACGTCGGACTTCTTTTCACCACGCTCGACCCGATTCATGATTTCGAGTTTCGCGGCGAACGGCAAATTCTGCCTCTTTGCACAAGCCATGACGACAGCGCACCAATAAAGTTCACAGAGCACCAACAGGCAACACCACCAGCATGGACCACGCTGAATGAGGACTCAAGGAAAACAAGCAGCAGCAGGCACACAAGCATAAAGAAGAAAAAATGGCGCTCACTTCTACCGCCTCCGCACCTCGGAGAAAGCACGACGGCCTCTGATTGGCTGTAAGCGCTGCGAGCGGGCCAGGATCATTTCTTGCAGGG